>NC_056601.1:12634946-12962769 GCF_018340385.1 Cyprinus carpio
GTGTTGGGTCTTGCGTCTCTCAACTTTCTCTTCACAATATCCCACAGATTCTCTATGGGGTTCAGGTCAGGAGAGTTGGCAGGCCAATTGAGCACAGTAATACCATGGTCAGTAAACCATTTACCAGTGGTTTTGGCACTGTGAGCAGGTGCCAGGTCGTGCTGAAAAACGAAATCTTAATCTCCATAAAGCTTTTCAGCAGATGGAAGCATGAAGTGCTCCAAAATCTCCTGATAGCTAGCTGCATTGACCCTGCCCTTGATAAAACACAGTGGACCAACACCAGCAGCTGACATGGCACCCCAGACCATCACTGACTGTGGGTACTTGACACTGGACTTCAGGCATTTTGGCATTTCCTTCTCCCCAGTCTTCCTCCAGACTCTGGCACCTTGATTTTCGAATAACATGCAAAATTTGCTTTCATCCGAAAAAAGTACTTTGGACCACTGAGCAACAGTCCAGTGCTGCTTCTCTGTAGCCCAGGTCAGGCGCTTCTGCCGCTGTTTCTGGTTCAAAAGCACACGCCTGTGCACGGTGGCTCTGGATGTTTCTACTCCAAACTCAGTCCACTGCTTCCGCAGGTCCCCCAAGGTCTGGAGTCGGTCCTTCTCCACAATCTTCCTCAGGGTCCGGTCACCTCTTCTCGTTGTGCAGCGTTTTTTGCCACACTTTTTCCTTCCCACAGACTTCCCACTGAGGTGCCTTGATACAGCACTCTGGGAACAGCCTATTCGTTCAGAAATTTCTTTCTGTGTCTTACCCTCTCGCTTGAGGGTGTCAATGATGGCCTTCTGGACAGCAGTCAGGTCGGCAGTCTTACCCATGATTGCGGTTTTTGAGTAATGAACCAGGCTGGGAGTTTTTAAAAGCCTCAGGAATCTTTTGCAGGTGTTTAGAGTTAATTAGTTGATTCAGATGATTAGGTTAATAGCTCGTTTAGAGAACCTTTTCATGATATGCTAATTTTTTTGAGATAGGAATTTTGGGTTTTCATGAGCTGTATGCCAAAATCATCAGTATTAAAACAATAAAAGACCTGAAATATTTCAGTTGGTGTGCAATGAGTCTAAAATATATGAAAGTTTAATTTTTATCATTACATTATGGAAAATAATGAACTTTATCACAATATGCTAATTTTTTGAGAAGGACCTGTATATGTTATCTAGGTGACGAGGATCACTCGTCGCTTTGTGTAAGTTCCAGTACGAAACAGCGCGGGGGCGCACCTGTTATGATTTTCCGATGGTAAAAACAAATGATATGTTGTTGTATTACTTATCAATATATAGTTTTTGACCAGCGAATGTGTGGAAATGTGAATTTTGTTTTTTGGTCCGTCATTAAAACGGCGACGGCGCCTCACATTACATTTTCATCTACAGGTTACAAACTAGTTTTTGTAGCTATATAGACGGAGCGCTCAGTTTTTCCTGTGGTAAAATGCATTTGGCCAAAATCGCATTTTATAAAAGATGAAATGCTACTGTATGCACAGGCTATTTAAGTGTTGGCTATGTATTCGACGGAACCTACGCTCACTCTCTCCATCTCGCCTATCCTCTGTGGTTGCATCCTCACTTCCTTCACTCTCGCACTTTTCAGCTCTGGACACGAACAGTGCTACGGACACTTTTTGTTCCACTCTGACCTCTTGCTTGGACAACTTTTGCCCACTGTCGTCTAGACCAGCACGCACCACCCCATCTGCCCCTTGGCTGTCCGATGTACTCTGTGAACATCGCTCTAAACTCAGGGCTGCAGAGAGGAAATGGGCTTAAATCAAGAAACTCTACCGACCTCAGTGTGTATCAGTCTCTCCTCTATTCCTTCTCTGCAAACGTCTTCACTGCTAAAGCATCATATTACCACGACAAGATTAACAACTGTTGTGACGCTCGGACACTCTTCAAAACCTTCTCTTCTCTTCTTAATCCGCCTCCACCTCCTCCTCAATCGACTCTTACAGCTGATGACTTTGCAGTTTTTCTTCACGAATAAGACAAGAACCATCAGTGACCAATTCTCCACACCGCAGACTGAGGATAACTTCACAACGACTAATGCTCACTCGTTCTCCTCCTTCTCTCCACTCTCAGAGACGGACGTTTCCAAACTTATCCTGTCCAGTCATCCTACTTACTTGCCCACTGGATCCGATACCCACTCACCTCCTTCAAGCGATTTCTTCTTCAGTCATACCTTCACTTACTCACATTATCAACTCCTCTCTTCACTCTGGAACATTTCCCTCAGCATTTAAGCAGGCTCGGGTAAGCCCACTGCTGAAGAAACCATCTCTAAATCCAGCACTTCTAGAAAAAACTACAGACCGGTATCCATTCTTCCATTCATTGCAAAGACACTCGAACGAGCTGTGTTCAACCAGCTCTCTATGTTTCTTGTACAGAACAACCTCCTGGACAGCAACCAATCTGGCTTCAAAAGTGGCCACTCAACTGAGACTGCCCTGCTCTCGGTTACTGAAGCCCTGCGACTGGCAAGAGCAGCTTCAAAATCCTCAGTTCTCATTTTGCTGGACTTGTCTGCTGCTTTTGACACTGTTAATCACCAGATTCTCCTGTCCACCCTCAGAAAGATGGGCATCTCTGGAACCGCTCTCCAGTGGCTTAACTCCTACCTTTCTGATAGATCCTTCATGGTGTCTTGGATGGGGTAAAGTTTCTAAGTCACAACAACTTGCTACTGGGGTTCCTCAAGGCTCAGTACTTGGACCGCTTCTCTTCTCCATCTACATGACGTCATTAGGATCTGTCATTCAGAAGCATGGCTTTTCCTATCACTGCTATGCTGATGACACTCAACTCTACTTCTCATTCCAACCAGATGACCCGACGGTAGTTGCTCGCATTTCAGCCTGTCTGAGTGACATTTCTAGCTGGATGAATGACCATCACCTTCAGCTCAACCTTACTAAGACTGAACTGCTGGTGGTTCCAGCTAACCCCATCGTTTCATCACAACTTCTCTCTATACAGCTGGGTTCGTCAACCATAACTCCTTCCAGGACAGCCAGAAACCTAGGAGTTGTGATGGATCATCAGTTAAGCTTCACAGACCATATTGCTACAACGACCCGGTCCTGCAGATTTGCCTTATACAACATTAGGAAGATTAGACCCTTCCTGTCAGAGCAAGCCACCCAACTTCTTGTCCAAGCTCTTGTTCTCTCCAGACTGGACTATTGTAATGCTCTTCTGGCGGGCCTTCCTGCATGTACTATCAAGCCTCTACAACTGATCCAGAATGCAGCAGCGAGGGTTGTCTTCAATGAGCCAAAAACAGCTCATGTGACTCCTCTCCTCATCAGGTTACACTGGCTACCAGTAGCCGCTCGCATCAAATTCAAGGTACTGATGCTTGCCTACAAGACGACCACTGGCACGGTGCCAACATACCTAAACTCACTAGTTCAGTCTTATGCGCCCTCCAGAAGTTTGCGCTCTGCAAGTGAACGACGTCTTGTGGTGCCATCCCAAAGAGGTTCAAAATCACTCTCACGGACTTTTTTTCCTGGACTGCGCCCAGCTGGTGGAATGACCTCCCGATCTCAATTCGAACAGCTGAGTCTTTACTCATTTTTAAAAAACATCTTAAGACTCATCTTTTTTTCCTGCACTTAACCAACTAATACTAGTACTTACCTTTTCTTTTTCTTGTCTATCATATTCAAAAAAAAAAAAAAAAAAATAACCCTGGCTACGTGTTCTGTACTAGACTAACTGAGACTTGTCATAGCACTTGTACACCGTTGTTGTTCTCTCGTTGATCTGATTGTTTCTACTGTTCTCATTTGTAAGTCGCTTTGGATAAAAGCGTCTGCTAAATGATTAAATGTAAATGTAAATGTAATGTATTGGCTATGACTAGATGGCAAATGCTAGCCCTCTCTCTCAGGCGACATCCCACATGTCTCAGTCAGTGAGTCAGTCAGACATCAAATAAATAAAATATGAGCCTTTATAGACATAGTGTTTAGTATTACTTATTCAAACAACAAGATATTTATTTACCCTTCGCAAAACTTTGTTCAGTTCAGCTGTTGTCTACTGTGCAGCTGCTGTGGAACTTCAGTTGATTCAATGAATATAGAGGGGGCGGAGTTATCAGCTTACTGACAGCTTGAGGATCGAATAAGATTTACACAAGCTAAAGAACTTTCATTTGCTAAATATTTGTAAAACAGACAGACAGACGTAAAGGGTGACCAATAGCATTGATTAAAAAAAAAAAAAAAAACACCACCAAAAAAAAGGGCACTTCGGAGTGTAAGGGCAAAAAGGGCATGTGCTCTGCACAGGTTGAGCCCTACCTGTGCACGTGCCTGCATAGACTGTTATATTTAAGCACACTTGTGATGTCATCAAAGTGTGGAAAATTGAACATTACATTCATGCTTCGTATGAAAGTGTGCTAATGTGTGTAGGCTGTCTGTCTGTGTATAGATTCTTTCTTGAAATCGGTGTAAAAACTGACGCGGTGTAACTTGTTATCATATCGTCGTTACTGCATCTAATCCTTTTCACAAATATAGCCACGCTGAAAGCGAAAGGACTTTTATTCTGACTTTTTTTAGGAGGCACAGCAGGCAGCAGAGCGGTAAGTAGATCCCAAGCAGTCTGCAGCGAAGAGGCAAATGTGTTATATATATTCGTCTATTTGTGTGTGTGTGTGTGTGAGAGAGAGAGAGTCAGTTGAGCGTTTCTCAATGTGTTTTGAGAAGTTTAAAACAGTACTAGGTTTAATGACTATGTTTGTATAATAATAATGTTTTATAAAGAGAGTGAAAGTGAAAGCGATAAAGATGTTTAAAACAGTTATATGGAGTCTCACATACAGAGGGCAGTACAGAGCAGCACAAGACAGTCTCGATGACTAAGCTTAAATCATGGATACACTATGATAGAGGCAGATAAAAATATTGGTGTCGTCGAGTTCTGACTTATCACATAATAATCAGCTAATCAATTAATAATCAAAAGTGAATTCAAATTTGTTTCAGGACAAGATTAAACAACAATCAAGTAACCAGTACAAAAACAACAGTTTATTTAAAAAGAAGAAAAATGATGCAGTACCAAAATGGAATGATTGAAGGTAAGATTCTGGATTATTGAATTGATAAAGCAAGTATTATGGCACAACCATTATTCATTACAATACTTTATAGTTTAAAGGTCTTTTCTGTCGTAACTAGGCTAATTACTTATTCACAAATATCATAACCTTGTCTTGAGTCCATGTTCCAAAAATAAAACAAAATGTTCTTCATCTTAAAGGAAAATACTACTTCATAATTGAGATGGGCAAATCACAGATTTTGCGGAAGGAAATTTTATGTCACCTCCAAAAAAATAGGCCTGGATGGATGGAGACGCACAGTGTGGATGTTTGTGATGTGATTCTGGTTTTCTGCCCCATTGTTTCACGGGCAGGAACTGACATTGATGCCGCTTTGAATGAACTTAATACATGTCCAGGTAACTTCAAGATTTAGCACCAGAAATTTAGATTTGAAGTGCTTAGATATTGATGTATATGAGTTGAAGTATTCACACATTTTCAATCTAATTGTTCTTTATTTGAAACAGCATCCAAACCAGCTATTTTCATGGTGTTCCATCCCACATTTGATGCTGAAAAGATTGTACTGGACAGCAGCAGATATATAATCAGGAGAAATACACTCACAGTGGACTGTCTGTTCCATGAAGACAAGGGATTGTTGAAATGCAAAAAAAATGATGAGGCACTCACCAGAGTTGTTCACCGTTTCAAGCCTCAGGTTTACCTTCTTTAAGTTTATCTTAAATTAATGTGTGATGTGTGTGAAAAATAATTATGACTTAATAATAATATTGAGCTATATACAAATTAAAAATGGGGGCGCAACAGTCATTCTGCATTATATTTCTTTTTTAGTTTGGAGAACAAGTTTTTGGTTCAGACTTGCTTAATGTTTATGCAATGTGCAGTACCCTCCAAAACTCTGGAAGTGGGGTTTTAAACAATATCAGGGTAAATCCTTATTTTTGGTTGACCGTGCATTGATAAGGGACAAAACAAACTTGGAAAACGATATTTTTTAAGATACATATTTAATTGTTTTAGTTATTTATTTGATAAAAAAAAGATTATGAACATAGATATAGATGTTTTTTGATCTGCAATATTGTTAATTGATAATAAAATGATAAATGCTAATATATTTGTCTTATTAATACTGTCTTATTATTGTATGTTCTTCAATAATTATTCAAACAATGTATATAGTAATATATGCTTTTCTCCCTTTTAGGAACAAAAGAAATTTCGTCGAATAATCATCATAACTGTTTTCACAGTTTCTTTTATCTGTGTAATTTACGGATTATCACAGGTGAGAATCTCTCAGTGAGTATGAATAATATAGATTGTTTGGTTCATATTAATGTCTGATTTTAGACATTAAACTGTTGGTCTCTTCATTTGCAACAATGAATCTAATTCAAATTCTGCCCTTTTCCCCACAGTTGAGAAGAAATTAACACAAACAAGTGCAGAGTATGATCTGATAAAATAAATCATTAACTGTGGATTTCTGAAAGGACAGAGGAGAAATTGTTGCTCATTATTATACTGAGTGTAATTAACAATTTTAATAAGCTCTAAAATGTGATTTGATTAGATGTATGCAAATTGATGTGTTGTCCTTCATAGCCTGCATATTAAGACTTTAGATTGAGATAACAGTGTTATGATTGAACTACTGTTGTATTACTTCTGTTGTACTTGTGGCATCAAATTATGGCACAATTATAACTAGCCAAGGTTTTTGTGGGGGCTCAGTGTTACTGATCCCTAATATCAATTTGACATAGATGTAAAAATAATAAAAAAAAATAAAGTGAATCTTGATTGCAAATGGGTCTCTGAATCTGTGAAAAATGCTACAAAATTTAAACATGATACTTATGCATAACAGTTTTTAGGATGCATATTCCTAACAGTTAAAGAATATAGGAATAGGGATTCTATAATAAGTTTAAATATTTGACTGACCAAAGGCTGCAGACTAAAAAAAGAATTGACTTATACTTCAGTTGGTTAATTGGTCCTTTGATTCCCTTATTCACTTATATCAGGTTGAGTACAATTTATTATCTTTTAAGTGAATGTTTTGTATTTGAAAGTGTGAGACAGAATATGTTGTATGGTATAACCTTCACTACAATCTACAATCTATAAATTTAATATGGAAGTGTGTATATTGCGAAAATATCTTAATTAGTTTTATTCATATTCTTAGATAAAATGATGCAAAATAGTCTAATAAATATCATGGAGCCAACTGTACTGTCTGATCCCGTCAACCAATAGAGCAAGAGCAACAAAGTGAAAGGATATTTACTCTGTGTGAGACACAGCGAGCAGCAGGAGTGGTGAGTAGACCCAATGCAGTCTGCAGCCTAGAGACAAATTAGGCACATTATTTCTAACTGTGTATTGAATTATAATGCATTTTCCTGTTTATCCTGTCTCTGAAAAGGTGAAAGAAACAGGAACGTGATGATACGTCTGAAAGTCTAAACGAGAGTGAAAGTTTGTTTATATTATGTTAGAAAACAGAGAGGAGAGCAGTTCGGGTTAGTAGCAGCAGATCCTCTAATTTTATTCTGAGCAACATAAACCATAAATTTACCATAAACTGTGTCGCATTAGACGTATTCAAATAATAGCCTACACGTTTAATAAACTGTTGTGTAGGCGATTTATTCATTAATAATCTTTGATGCATAAAGATTAAAGGGGACATATGATGCTTTTTAAAAGATCAATATCTTGTGTATTTGGTCTAACAGAATATGTTGACATGCTTTAATGTTCAAACGTTCAAAAAAGTATTTTTCAAATACTGTACATTATTGTAGGTCCTCTATGCCCTGTCTCTCTCAAACGGTTCATTTTCTACAAAGTCCCTCCTTCCGACAAGCACTGTGCTGCTCTGCTCTGATTTGCCAACTGACCCAGTGCATTGTGATTGGCTGAATACTGCAAGCACTCGTCGGAAATGTAACGCCCCTCTCCATAATTGCGAGCTTCATCTTTCAAAATAAATGTAATTATAATTAATTATGTCCTTAGTTTTACCATCAGTTCAAGCCCGAAAGGGGAACAGAGTCGCATGACAGACACAGTGATGAAGCTCCTATGTGTTTGCAGTACACAAGCCACAGATGGTTAAGACAGCTGACTGCACTGTGTGACCCTGTTTTCTCTTCCTCCTTCTCTCTCTCTCTCTCACACACACACACACACACACACACATACACACACACACACACAGACACACACACACACACACACACACACACACACACATACACACACACACACACACACACACAAACACACACAACCGCAAAACTCTGCATTTGAACAGTCAATAGCAAATACTTAAATTAATAACAAACATACTTACAGTAACGTAGCTGATTCAGAAGCGCCAGATTGTCATAGCAAAATCAGAATTACCTCCTCTCCTAGTTTCACGAAACCTAGTTCACGAAAACATTGTCCATAAAATGCGTTGCTGTTCTGTTGTAAGTAATCTTAAAAATTCCTAAATGCATCTACTTTCAGAAGGCCAAATAAAGTGCTTTTGCTTTTGCCTAGAAACACAGCATCTTCCTGACATGGCTGCATCAACACTAACTTCGGTTACTGAAACCACGCCTTCTTTCTTTATATGAACATTTGGGGGGCATTACGCAAATATTGTGTAGCACATAGTGACGTAGAGATGTGGGGGCGTGTTTGAATGAGCCATTTTAGGGGGCCGTGGCATAGTCTTAACTTTGATAAAGAATATCTCTTTGGATTTGAGACTTTAGTCTTTGCAACTTTACAGATCTTCTTTATGCACTAAGAACTTGTAACACTCCAAAGAGAAAGGAAAAATTTAAATTGCATCATATGACCCCTTTAATTTTTTTTAACACATTTTCATGTAAATATCTGAATGCCTTATAGGTTTATACAAACGCAACAATGTAATTTTGCTTTACATAAGCGCTTGTATTTTGTCTTTGCTGATATTGGGACTGTTAAAAAGGCAACATTTCATTATAGTGTAGCATTATCTAGTGGACATTTTTTCATGAACAGATGCTAGTAATCTTCAATGATGTCGCGTTAATGAATCACATGAATAATTTTTGAGTATATTTTAATGTTTTTACCTTGTCCAAGACCCAGACTATGAAAATATAAAACGTTGCGATATATAGGCTAGCTAACAAACACTAACCATAACATGTTTAGAGCAATCATGATGTGTGTACTGTGTTGTGACAATTTCAGAACTAAACTTGAAATGGATCATAAAACTAAGACTGATGTGAACTCCACCGAAGAACCAAAAGACCAACGTCCATAGATTACTGGTAATGATAACTGCAGAGCTTCTGTGCTTTTTTCTAAAGACTCTGTTTCTAATTAGATTGGGGGAAATATATAAAAAATTAAGACTTTTAGGATGAGATGACTATGACATATATAAATTAAGTTATATTACATTAACCAATAGTTTTTTTCTTCTTGAAGGAAAAAAAAATATTTCATCCTTTCAACTGGGAAGACATTCAAGCCTAAAGAGGAGATCATAACAAATATCTTTCAACAAATATCAGGTCTAAAGGTGCTCACCGTGGAGGAGTGTGACATAATTTTTGTTTTCTGTATTATTGTTTCATGGACAGGAACTGACATTGATGCTGCACTAAATGAACTTAATGCTCTCTCAAGTAATGTGCTGTTAGTGCATGTGTTGTGTAATATTATATAATTATCTCAAGTTATTGTATAAATTTTAACAATTGTTACTTATAACAACTATTCAATCATTCCATTTTAACAGAGTCTACACCAGCTGCGTGTAATAAACAGAAAAAGACATCAGAAGATAGTCTTTAAAATGGTAGATAATGGTCGAGTTTATTTGTACCGCACCTTTCACAATAAACTTTATTCTAAAGAAGCTTTATAGAAAATCATGATTTCAGTGTTTATGATTTATTAATATCATACCTTCATGCCTTATAATCACATTTAGCAGACTAAAGCTGTGTTTTATAGTTTATGTTTTACAAGCAATCAAGCAGCTGCGATTTGCTATGTACTGCTTAACAGGAGTATACTGTATATATCTGAGTAAAGTTCGGTATACTTATATTAATTATAAAATTCATTATTATTTATTAATTTGTTCATTCATTCATTCAATTTATTAATTAATTATGTGTCAATATTGAGAAGCATGTAACCTGTGAGGTTTGGTCAATTTATAACAATTTGGTGCAGTGACAAGGCGTATCATTATTTGGTGAAGTGTGTCACTGCTGTAAGCAGTTTAACTGAAAATTATGGCATAATACTTATAAACTATATATACTACTTAATATCTTTAGTCCCGTAGTGTGAGGGCAACTGTGGCAAGGATTGAAAAACTTCATGTTTGGATAACAAAAACCTTTTCTCCTCTGTTATGTTACTTCAGTGATGGAACTATAAGATGCATGCAGTGGAATGAAATCAATAATAATAAAAAATGTCATAGCTTTTTTCACTGTAAAGTGGTTACTGCTTAGGTTTCAGTGTAGGTAGCTCATGCTTATTGTGTGAAATTGGCAGTTATCCTGGAATAAAAATCTATAATGGCTTGTTTCGTTTGTGGTCTGAATTAAACAATTTTGTGTGTGTAACTGTCCTTTCTAACCATACATTTCCAACATATTTTTCTTGTTAAGCAGCTGAATGCAGCAAATTTCAAAGTATTCAGAGTATTAAAGGCTTAGTTCCCACAAAATTTGGTCATCATTTATTCACATACTCACTTCGATCCAAACTCATATGACATTATTTCTTCTGTACAACACAAAAGGAAAATTTAAGTAGGATCTTCACACTGCGTTGTTTTCAATGCATATAATTAAAGTAAAAGGGAACCTGTCAAGCTCCAAAACATTAAAATCTTGTAAGTAGTCCATATGACTGGTGTGCTGTGTGAGGAACAGACACAGTTTGAATAGTTCTTCACTGAAAATGTTCTCCCCCACCGAAGCTCTTAAATATCCTTCACACATCATTCATGGTGTTTATGGCCCTGAGTTTGAAACGACACAATGAAAAAAATAATAAAAAAGGACATTTCACTTTCAGGAAATGAGCTCTGTATGAATTAAGTTTCCTCACCTGAGAACACAGTTTTTTGTTGTTCTTGCATTGAAGGTCCACGTTCTCTTTAAAGCATCTTTGTAAAAATTTCCCATTATGTGAATAAAACTGAAGCATACCAGAATTAATCAGTGGGTTATGTGAATTATCAGAGACTATTCCTGTGGAAACATTAATGTCTTAAAAAAGATTACTGAAAAGGCCTGTTCTGAAACTATGAACAGAAAGTTTTTTTCTAATGCTTTTAAAAACAATTGCCTCATGACAGAGCTTCTCTTTACATATAAAGGCTTCAATTTCTTGGTACAATTGAAGGAAACTCTAATGAAACAAAAAGAAAAACAATCACCTCAGTGGCCAGACCTAGGCAGTAAAAAAATAGAGTTGCTGAAATCCCATTATTCATGATATCATCCGTCCAGACATTTAAGAGATTATATAAGATCAAAACAAACATGAAAATGGCTTTTATTGTTCTTGTCTGTCTCTTTGTGGTGGAGGTGAAAGGGGAGCTCACTCTCAAATAAATAATGTTTTATATTTGTTGTGCGATATTTTCAAATATTATTGTGAATTGTGAAAACACTATATTTTTGTTTACACATAAATGCTTTGTCTTAGAGATCAAATAACTGCCTATGTTCTTTGTGTCTTGTTTGTGAAGTGTAACCTGAATCCAGGGTCAAAATTTACCAAGAAGTATATTCTTAGTCTTTAAAAAATCAGTGCCTGAAGACTATATTTATACTTTTGCTCTGATATATTCAGTGTAATCAATGCACTAGATTGCTCTTTATGAGTCTTTTCTTAGTTTGAAATGTTCAAAAACATTTTTCTTCAAGTTCCTATTTACCCTATTCTCCCAATTATGAATATGCTGTGAAAAAGGAATTATTGAGATCAGGTCAAGCGCATGTCATGAACTTTCCCATCTTACAATCAAATATGAAATACATGATCAGTTTCACTTGTCTGTATGCATTCAAAAATTAAGTAATTAAGTGTATTAAAGCGCAGTACTTTAATGGGAGGCACTTCTGTCTTGATCCCATATAATAACTGCAATTATATTAATATTATTTTTTTTTTTAAATATTCTCTCTCTCTCTCTGAAATGTATACTGCCTGTTTAGTATAAAGCAGAGCGTTTCTCAGAAGTGCTTCGCTCTAGAGGAAGTCTCACGTCAATTGCTCCATGCTGATGATGCAAGTTGGACCCTGTCATGGGAGTGGGGCTGATGAGCTGGTGACATTCTCCATGGGGTCAATGGTAAAACGAAATCCACAGATCACCACCACCCACTCCAAAAAAGGCAGCTGTCCAGGTAGTGAGTCTGTAAAGTCAGGTCTAAAAACTCCCTTTTGTGGTCCTCAAGGGAGCGATCCTTTTGCTCCAGGCAGAGGAGATTGACAGTGGGGAACGGGATATCCCTGGAAGTATATATAATGGGTAAATTAAAGGGATAGTTCACCCTAAAATGAAAATTATCCCATGATTTACTCATTCTCAAGCCAAGTGTATATGATTTTCTCTTTTTAAATGAAAACAGTTGGAGTTATATTCAAAAAATGTCCTGGCTTTTCCAAGCTTTATAGTGGCAGTGAATGGGGGCTGGGATTTTGAAGCTCAAACCAGTGATCATGGGGTAATTTTCATTTTTGGGTTAACTATTCCCTTAACAAGACACACCAGAAACTAATAGGTAACCAACACAACTAATAACAAGAAGGGAAAGGAACTAAACAGGGCAGAAGAACAGGAACAGGGAGAAACACAATAAAAAAGGCCATAACAGTGGCACTATATCTAGGCTAAATATATTAATAATTTATAATGATACTAGTTACGCTGAGTCAAATTTGTTATTCTGCTCTTCAGATCAGCTTTCAGTTCAGCAGCCATCTCCATAAATCTGTCATCTGTCACAGACAGAACTAAGCATTCAGACTTTCATGTTCCTTCTTGTTTTTCCATAAATAGACTTTAAATAGACTTTAAATTTCGTTACTTTGTGGGTTATGAAAACATAATTTTGTACATGCATTAATTAGTGTAGAAATGAGTGTAGAAGAGGAAAATTAAATAAGACAACTTCATATAATTACAGCGATATATGCCAAAAATGCAAAAATATATGCAAAAAATGACTATCAACTGACAGATTAATTCAAAAACAAAACTCCACAAAACTGTGTTGCTCAGAGAGGCAAAGGTCGTTTCTTGGTTTGACTTACAGTTTTTGTTATTGGAGCAAAAATCTCACTCAAGTCTTGTTGGTTTGAAGAAAGCAAAGCTAAAGACGATGTCTGATTGGCTACTTCAGTCACTGTGAAGAACACAAATATAATTTTACATAAAGAGGCTAAAATAATAAAAACTAAAATCACTAATCATGTAACTTATGCAAGGCCTTAGACATGTTTATTGTGCACACATATTTCCTATTTAAATGAAGCAAATATGTTTTAATGACTCACAAATAATAGAGTTTCTAGGAAAAAAATCATGTTCTGCTGTGTTTAGTGTAGATGATAAAGCTTACAATCAAAGCGTCTGTGAAACTTACATTTTACAGAGACTGTGATTAATAGAGCCAAGACGAATATATCAGTGCCACACATCAGAAGAAAGCAACAAGCGACCTGCAGAAGATAATATGGAGAGGTCTGTACATTATGAAAGAAGGCCTGTGACTAATGACAAAATATAATGGCTGCTTCTAAAAGCAGAAAAATGCTGCCTCCGCAGGCAGAAGTGGAGGTAGAAAGGCAATAAAGCACATCTGAACCTGAGATACCTTCATCTGATTTTTGAAGGCAGTATAGATATATCCTTGCCTACGATATATCGCTATCCCATGCATGTGATTCTGTTACAATTTGATTTTTTTTTTTCAGCTTTTGACTTGATTTCTAGTGAGACATTAATATTTGTGGTAATTAAATGTGCGGTCACTGGTGAACAAAATGGATGAGTTACGACTTCGCATCACCCACAGTAAGATACTTTTGGACTGCAATGTCATGGTTTTCACAGAAACATGGCTACACAACGACATACCCAATAATGCTATTGAGCTAGCCGGACGCTACATGCTCCAGGCAGATAGAACGGCAGATGACTCCGGCAAAAAAAGAGGTGGTGGATTGTGCATTTATGTCAACAAAGCTTGGTGTACGAACACTGTCATTGTTGGGAGACACTGCTCAGCTAACCTAGAGTTTCTCATGGTTAAATGTAGACCTTTTTATTTGCCGCGGGAGTTCACTTTCACCATAATAACCGCAGTCTATATTCCACCGGATGCTAATGCCAAGCTTGCTTTGAACGAACTTCATGTAGCCATTAGTAAACAACAGACTGCTCACCCGGAGGCTGCTTTTATTGTTGCGGGTGATTTTAATCACTGCAAATTAAAGACGGTGCTCCCCAAATTTCATCAGCATGTTTCCTGCCACACCAGAGGAGACAAAACTTTGGATCATGTTTACTCAAACATTGATGGAGCTTACACCGCGACCCCCCTCCCCTACCTCCGACAGTCTGATCACCTTTCTTTGTTTCTCACCCCTAAGTATTCACCCCTCATCAACCGTGTGAAGCCATCAGTGAGGACCATCAAAGTGTGGCCAACTGGAGCAGACGCTTTACTTCAGGACAGGTTTCAACACACTGACTGGAGTATGTTTGCTTATCAGGCTGCCTGTGGCTCTCACACGGACATTGATATCTATACCTCCTCTGTACTGAATTACATCAACACCACCATTGACAGTGTTACAACAGAAAAACAGATCAGAACGTACCCTAATCAGAAGCCATGGATGAACAAGGAGGTGCGACTTCTGCTGAAAGCCCGCAACACTGCCTTCAGGTCAGATGACGCTCAGGCCTACAGTAAATCCAGGGCTAACCTGAAAAGGGGCATCAAAAAGGCCAAGTACTGCTACAAGCTGAAGGTAGAGGAACACTTTTCCAACTCTGACCCCCGACGCATGTGGCAGGGCATCCAGGTCATCAGTGACTACAAGTAAAGCAACTCCGCTCCAGCAGTCACGGACGTCTCCTTCCTTAACGAGCTAAATGACTTTTATGCTCGCTTCAACAGCGACAGCAAGGAGACGGCCACCAAAATCACACACTCAGCAGATCACCAACCTCTCAAACTCACCTCCACAGATGTCCACACTGCACTGAGCCGGATCAATGCACACAAGGCTGCTGGCCTGGACGGCATTCCTGGACGTGTGCTTAGAGCATGTGCAGAGCAGCTTGCAGGGGTCTTCACAGACATTTTAAACCTGTCCCTCACCCAAGCAACTGTGCCAACATGTTTTAAGTCCACATCCATTGTGCCAGTGCCAAAACACTCCTCCCCAGTGTGCCTGAATGACTATCGATCTGTAGCACTCACACCCATCATTATGAAGTGCTTTGAGCGACTGGTCCTAGCACACCTCAAAGACTGCCTCCCACACTGGACCCACACCAATCTGCCTACCGCAGAAATAGGAGCACAGAGGATGCAGTATGCACAGTGCTGCACTCTACACTCACACACCTGGACAATAATAACACATATGTTAAGATGTTGTTTGTTGACTTCAGTTCAGCATTTAACACCGTCATTCCCTCCAAGCTGACCACAAAACTTGGAGACCTGGACATTAACACCTCCCTCTGCAACTGGATCATGGACTTTCTGACCAACAGGCCTCAGCATGTTAGGTCAGGCCACACCCACTCCACCACCATCACACCTAACACTGGCGTACCACAGGGCTGTGTGCTGAGTCCATTCCTCTACTCCCTCTACACCCATGACTGCAAGCCTGTGCATGGATCCAACTCCATCATTAAGCATGCAGACGACACCACGGTGATTGGCCTCATCAGTGACAACGATGAGACTGCCTACAGGGAGGAGGTACAGCACCTGGCCACATGGTGCGCTGACAATAACCTGCTCCTTAACACCAGTAAGACAAAGGAGCTCATTGTGGACTTCAGGAAGAAGAAAGGAAGCACGCATGACCCCATCCACATTAACGGGATGGTTGTTGAACGTGTCTCCAGCTTCAAGTTCCTGGGAACAACCATCTCAGAGGACCTGTCCTGGAACACAAACACCTCCAGCCTGGTCAAGAAGGCTCACCAGCGCCTCTTCTTCCTCAGAACACTGAAGAAGAACCAACTGTCTTTAGCCATAGTGTTTAACTTTTACCGGTGTGCGATCGAGAGCATCCTGACCAGTTGTATTACAGTCTGGTAGGGGAACTGCTCAGTGGCTGACCGCAAAGCACTGCAGAGGGTGGTGAAAACTGCCCAACACATCACAGGGACACCACTTCCTGCTATTGAGGACATCCAGAGAAAACGCTGTCTACGTCGAGCTTGCAGCATTCTTAAGGACTCCTCTCACCCAGACCATGGACTGTTTAACCTCCTGCCCTCCGGGAGGCCCTTCAGGAGCCTCCGGACAAGGACCAGTAGACTCAGGAACAGTTTTTTCCCTACAGCTGTCTCCTTGCTGAACTCTGCCCTCTGACACCCCCCACACCATACACACAGACTCCTCCCCCACTTCATCAATACATCTGACCGATTTATTTATTTATTTATTTGCAACAAGCAAAAAAACAGTAAACTTGCTATTACTTGCACTACTGTCTGTTCATCCAGAACACAGAATAATCCATTTGCACACTGAAATATTTTCTATGCACTTTACTGATCATTGCAATAGTGTAAATTATGTTCATATGTTCATAGTTCTGCCTATAGTGTACATACACTTTCACATAATCCATCTGTATAGTATGTTCATATTACACCTATCTGTATATCATGCTGATAGTATTTAAAATCTGTAAATTATGTCCATAATACTTATCTGTATAGTTATTGTACATATTGTAGACCTTGTATATTCTGTACTTACTGCTTATCGCACTTCTGGTTAGATGTTAACTGCATTTCGTTGCCTTGTACCTTACATGTGCAGTGACAATAAAGTTGAATCTAATCTAATCTAATCTAATCTAAAAATGTTTGCTTGGTTATCATCAAAGCTGTCCCTGTTTTGTTGTAGATCATAAAACATTATGCTGCCTCAGAAGCCTGTCTGAAATCAGTTTTTGTAGGTACCTTTGAACGCAAACATTGCTGTGAAGTCATTGGCTTAAATGGCAGTAAAACAAGTAGCTTTCAGGCACAACTAATGTGTATTCTTGATACTTGATTGTCTTATTATTAAATGTACACAAGTAAAGTGCTAGACAAAGCACATTATCTTTGTCTATGGTCATTACAATATCTAAAATAAAATAAAATAAAAAATGACATGTAGATGGCAAAAAGAGAGAGGGAAAAATTTAGCCTTTTTTCCAGTTTCTAAATAAAAACTTGCATGCCACAAAATACATTACTTCCCTTTTAAAGAGAATTTAAAAAGCTTATACAGCAATTCTTCAAATTTCTTTAAACTAAACAATTTTATTATGAAACTATAGGTAAAAACTTTTTTGCTGGAACATGTAAACAACATTGCACTGTCCTGTGCAGTTGCAGCTGAGCTCACAGATGAACCTTTGAAGTTAATAATATAACTTTTGCTTTATCTTGGAATGTTTACATGGAAACTTTTACATAACCTTACAACTGCAAGCCAGTTATGCAAAGTATTGATCTGAAGACTGAGTGGATTACAGCAGAGCTTTTCAAAGAAAACAAAACTGAATCCATTATACATCATCTTGCAAATAAAAATAAAATGTCTGTCACTACATAAACCTAAACTTTAAGTGTAGTCTTTTCCCCCTCATATTTACATAAGTTTATATTTATATCAAATGTATAATTATAATTTATTATAAACTCATTCTAGACCCTGTACAATAAAAGCAAGAAGAACAAAGTATATTGGATTCATTTATTTTGTTATTACTATTTCAAATTGAAAATGGTAATCTATTTAAGAAAGACAAGCATCCTTCAAGGTGTAACTAACCAGTCAACATACATTTTAATAGGCTATGAGTTTTTATGGTTGTTTGCTTATTGGAAAATGTCCTGAATAGCAGTGACCTCAAAATTGAAGCAGAACTATTATTCAGCATTTCTTAAACCCAAAGAATAAATCAATATTGTATCATGAATTTACTGGTTTGGTTTACAGGAAAGAGAACTTTGCATGGAAATGTGTTATAGCCTACTACAGCAAAATGCAACAGAGGTCATAAATGTCTCTTTATCAGACTGCTTATAAAGTACACATAACCTTTGTTGCGATTTCATACTAAAAGCAGCTGAAAGTAAACAATTACATACAGGCATTTTGAACAATGCAACTTGAACTTGTACAAAAAAGTTGTGCAGACCCTTCAGCAATTTGGGGCATTTGAAAGTAAATTACTGTTAAATTTAAAAGAAACAAAACATAGTCTTACAGTAAACAATGTGCTACAACAGGTATGCACTGCTGTACTCTTAGAGTATTTTACTTTCATTCATTCCATGTAGTTCCAAGCCAGTTCTATATTAATGCTCTGCTTTAATTGATGTGCAATTGATTGAATTGATAAAGTAAGTATTATGGGGAAACCATTATTCATTACAAGACTTAATAGGACACTTACACTCTTAAAAATAAAGGTGCTTCAAAAGGTTCTTTAAGTGTTGCCACAGAAGAACCATTTTTGGTTCCACAAAGAACCATTCAGTCAAAGGTTGTTTAAAGAACCATCTCTTTCTTACCTTTTTATAATCTTCTTTCGCCACAAAGAACCTTTTGTGAAACAGAAAGGTTCTTCAGATGTTAAAGGTTCTTTATGGAACCATTTAGACAAAAAGGTTCTTCTATGGCATCGTGAAGCAACTTTATTTTTAAGAGTGTATGACTTAAATTGAAGCTTAAGGTTATTTTCTAATTACTTATTCACAGATATCATAACCCTGTCTCGAGTCCATGTTCCAAAAATAAAACAAAATTGCACCACACAATGTTCTTCATCTTAAAGGAAAATACTACTTCATAATTGAGATGGGAAAATCGCACATTTTGCGGAAGGAAATTTTAGGTCACCTCCAAAAACATAGGCCTAGATGGACGGAGACGCATAGTTTGGAGGATTGTGATGTGATTCTGGTTTTCTGCCCCATTGTTTCACAGGCAGGAACTGACATTGATGCTGCTTTGAATGAACTTACTAAATGTCCAGGTAACTTCAAGATTAAGCACCAGAAAGTTACTTACATATTGCGATATGAGTAAAAACATTCACACATTTTTGTTTCTTTATTTGAAACAGCATCCAAATCAGCTATTTTCGTGGTGTTCCATCTCACATTTGACCCTGATAAAATTGTACCAGACAGCAGCATATATGTGATCAGGAGAAATACACTCACAGTGAACTGTCTGTTCAGTGAAGACAAGGGATTGTTGACATGTGACATGAATGAGAAGGCACTGGCCAAAATTGTTCAGTGTTTTAAATATCAAGTATTGTCTTACCTTTTTTATTTTAAGTTCAATGAGGTGTGTGAACATTAATTATGCAAAGAAATCAGAAAAGCAAAGATGGATTGACAGTATTTGAATATTTATGTCCTCTGTTTCTGCTGTTTTGTCCGAACAGCTATTTTGCATGTAGATCGATTATTATATAGACTTGCCAAATCGAAGGTGATGGTGCTATTAAAGTTTTGCATGATTTCAAAAGGCTGTCCATTCTCAGACTGAACAGACACATTTGATATAATTGTGTACCAGGCAAAATTATACCACAACTGAGATGACCTTGAGCAAGGCACTGAACCCCCAACTTCTCCCTGGGTGCCACAGCATAAATGGCTGCTCACTGCTCTGTGTGTGTGTGTGTGTGTGTGTGTGTGTGTGTGTGTGTGTGTTCACTGCTTTTTCAGTTCTTTATACACCTAAGAATATTCAGAAAATGGGAAACAACAAGATTTTTTTTTTAAACGAGGTTAAAATTCCTAGGATTTCTAAAGAAATAAAAGAAAATCTTGAAGCAGATTTATCAGAAGAGGAGGTTATATGTGCTATTGAGAATCTGAGAGCGGGCTGATCTCCTGGACCAGACGGGATACCTATAGACTTTTAGAAGAAGTTTAGAGAAAAAATAGTATCTCCTATTTGTTTAAAGAGTCATAAGAACAATGTGTACCCCTGCCACCCCCCCCCCCCATCTTTACGATGTGCACTGATTATGCTCCTTATTAAACCCAACAAATCCAAAACAAAGTGTGAATCCTACCATCCGATTCCATTATTAAACTCTGATACAAAAATACTTAGTAAGATACTGGCAAAGAGACTAGAAAATGTCATACCAAATATAGTGGACCGTGATCAGAATGGGTTTGTGAAAGGCCGTCAGGGATTCCACAATGTTTGGATGTTGTTTCATATTTTACATTGTGAAAAGGGTTCTCCAGATACAGCAAATTTATCTTTAGATGTAGGGAAGGTCTTTGATAGGGTAAAGTGGAGGTTCTTCAAAGGTTTGGTTTTGGGGATGTATTTTGCTCATGGATTAAGTTACTGTACACACATCCAGTGGCAGAGGTTATGACCAATGGAATAATTTCTAGGCCTTTCAAAGTAAATAGAGGCACCCGGCAGGGATGTCCTCTGTCACCACTTTTTTTTCTTTTGACAATTGAACCATTAGCTATTGCAGTACGAGCGGAAAGTAAGTGGATAAGTGGAATGAAGATTGGCTCAATTATACATTGCATATCTCTTTATGCAGATGATGTTTTATTATTTCTTACAGAGCTCAGTCAATCTATTCCAGTCATACTCATCTCATAAAAAGGTTTGGAAAATTTTCTGGCTATAAGATAAATTCATCTAAATCTTCTTTTATTTCTTAATCAAGAGGAAAAGAAAAAATATCATACTTAACTTCAAATCTTAACGTTTCAGATTCATTGACATACTTAGGACTTCAGATTACATCAGATATAGAAAAAACAACCATACTGAACTACAATGCCCTATCAAATTCAATTACTAAATCTGTAGTTAGATGGTTAGGTTCATCAATCTCAATAATTGGTCGAATTAATATATACTAAAGATTAATATACTTCCTAAATTATTTTTTTCAAAATATTCAGTTGGCCCCCTCTACTTAATTTTTTACTAACCTATGAAAAATGTTTATCAAGTTCATTTGGAATAATAAACACCCAAGAGTCTGGACATCTTTGCTTTACCTGCCATATGATAGGGGAGGATTAAAACTCCATAAATATTCAATTATACTACTGGCTGTGATGCAGAGTCAGAGACGTTCAGATCCATTTGCAGTATATTTATTTAGAGAATGATCAGATACCAGTAATCAGAGAACAGCGTCAAGTATGTCAAAGGATATCTAGAATCAGAAACAATACCAGGCAGAGGTCGGGGCAGGCGACAGAGAATCACAGGCGGAATAAACAACCCAAGATAAGACACGGTGGGAACAAACACAAGGAAACTGCTCAGAAATGTCAGACTGGGCTATATACAGGTGCTGGTCATATAATTAGAATATCATCAAAAAGTTGATTTATTTCACTAATTCTATTCAAAAAGTGAAACTTGTATATTATTTTCATTCATTACACACAGACTGATATATTTCAAATGTTTATTCCTTTTAATTTTTTAATTTTGATGATTATAACTGACAGCTAAGGAAAATCCCACATTCAGTATCTCAGAAAATTAGAATATTGTGAAAAGGTTCAATATTGAAGACACCTGGTACCACACTCTAATCAGCTAATTAACTCAAAACCCCTGCAAAGGCCTTTAAATGGTATCTCAGTCTAGTTCTGTAGGCTACACAACCATGGGAAAGACTTCTGACTTGACAGTTGACCAAAAGACGACCATTGACACCTTGCACAAGGAGGGCAAGACACAAAAGGTCATTGCAAAAGAGGCTGGCTGTTCACAGAGCTCTGTGTCCAAGCACATTAATAGAGAGGCGAAGGGAAGGAAAAGATGTGATAGAAAAAAGTGTACCAATAGGGATAACTGCACCCTGGAGAGGATTGTAAAACAAAACCCATTCAAAAATGTGGGGGAGATTCACAAAGAGTGGACTGCAGCTGGAGTAAGTGCTTTAGGAACCACTACGCAGAGACGTATGCAAGACATGGGTTTCAGCTGTCGCATTCCTTGTGTCAAGCCACTCTTGAACAACAGACAGCGTCAAAAGCGTCTAGCTTCAAAAAGGACTGGACTGCTGCTGAGTGGTCCAAAGTTATGTTCTCTGATGAAAGTAAATTTTGCATTTCCTTTGGAAATCAGGGTCCCAGAGTCTGGAGGAAGAGAGGAGAGGCACACAATCCACGTTGCTTGAGGTCCAGTGTAAAGTTTCCACAGTCAGTGATGGTTTGGGGTGCCATGTCATCTGCTGGTGTTGGTCCACTGTGTTTTCTGAGGTCCAAGGTCAACACAGCCGTATACCAGGAAGTTTTAGAGCACTTCATGCTTCCTTCTGCTGACCAACTTTATGGAGATGCAGATTTCATTTTCCAAAAGGACTTGGCACCTGCACACAGTGCCAAAGCTACCAGTACCTAGTTTAAGGACCATGGTATCCCTGTTCTTAATTGGCCAGCAAACTCGCCTGACCTTAACCCCATAGAAAATCTATGGTGTATTGTGAAGAGGAAGATGCGATATGCCAGACCCAAGAATGCAGAAGAGCTGATGGCCACTGTCAGAGCAACCTGGGCTCTCATAACACCTGAGCAGTGCCACAGACTGATCGACTCCATGCCACGCTGCATTGCTGCAGTAATTCAGGCAAAAGGAGCCCCAACTAAGTATTGAGTGCTGTACATGCTCATACTTTTCATGGTCATACTTTTTCAGCTGGCCAAGATTTCTAAAAATCCTTTCTTTGTATTGGTCTTAAGTTATATTCTAATTTTCTGAGATACTGAATTTGGGATTTTCCTTAGTTGTCAGTTATACTCATCAAAATTAAAAGAAATAAACATTTGAAATATATCAGTCTGTGTGTAATGAATGAATATATAATATACAAGTTTCACTTTTTGAATGGAATTAGTGAAATAAATCAACTTTTTGATGATATTCTAATTATATGACCAGCACCTGTATTATTATTATTATTATAATTATAATAATAATAATACTAATACTAATAAAAAAAAAAAAAAAAAAAAAAAAAAAAAAGACCGCAATAATTCAGAGTCCAAACACAGTATATATAGGGAAGTGGCAATGGGGAACACCTGGCGGTGATTAGCCCTAGGAACGGGATTATGGGAAATGGAGTTCATGGGCACTCCAGCTGAGGACTGTGACACTGGGCATCCCAGTTAAAGGCATTAATGTTCCATTTTTTCAACAAACACTCCTCCTAAATGGCTAGAAATAAAAAAAAACAAATTGTTTGTAAAAATCTAAGATTCCTTTTAAAAATTTGAGGTACAGTATCATTTAATCCAATAGTGCTGAACATGATAAAGGTCTGGGGGCAAGTATGAACTCATCTAAAGGAAACAATTCTTTATCGTTATTTTGCCCAATAAGGGGGAATGAAAAATTTAAACCTGGTTGAAAGGATTTAGGTTTTTGACTCTGGGCTGAGAATGGTGTGGGGAAAGTTAAAAACCCATACAAAGATGGTGTTCTAATGTCATTTTCTTATATTATTGACAAGTTCAAAATCCTTAAAAAACATTATTATAAATATTTGCAAATTAGGACAAGGACTTGCTAATCTAGAGAAACTTATGACTAAACCAAGCAAAAGTGACACATATCTTTTTTTATATAACTTGCTATTATTTGGTTTTCAGGAGTCCTCTGCATCCAGATTAGCCATGTGGGAACAAGACCTCGGAGTGAAAATAGATAAGGAATTATGGGAGCAAAAATGTGTAAAGGCCCAAACGCAGATAGTAAATAGTAGACTAAAACTGTTTAACGTGGGGTTCTGGGGTTTGTTTCTTGTTCTTTGATTTTAATGTCTTTTATTTTGTAGTTTGGACACAGTCATGTTCTGTCATGTGATTCCCTTGTCTGTGTGTTATGTTCTGATTGGTCCCTTGGTTTATGTGTTATTAGGTGCGTTCGACTTGAAGCACGGCTACAGACGGCGGTCAACGAGAGGAGCCTGTTGCAGTCAGGGGCGGAGTTGAAAACAGACACGTCAAGCCGGACACTTTCTGCTCCCGTTAGTGACACTCACGGCGTGTTTGCATACATTAAGCTTGTTTGAGATGAGCAAAATCTACATGCACACATTCATATCTAAATGGACTGTTTAGCCATTATGCCTCATCTTTGTGTGGATTCATCTTAGAAGTGTCAGGGTCTGGCTTAAAAAAAGGAAAGAAATTCTGAAGAATGTTTGCTACAAAACAGCTTTGACTTGCATATGGAAAAATACTATGGACGTGAAATGGTGGCAGAAACCTGCTTGTTTGCAAACATTCTTCTAAATTTCATCCTTTGTGTTCAGCAGAACAAAGGAATTGATGCACATGATGACAAAACAGTGGTATTTTGATTACATTCACTTCGTCTGCGATAAAAAAAACGCGAACGCGATCTCCATTGCTGACGTTTGCAGGTGATAAAAAAGGCGAGATTCAAGAAGTGTCCGACTTCAAAGGTCTTTTTTGACCCCTCCCCTTACTGCAGCCGCCTACTCTCGCCTACATTTCAGGTGAGGCAAGGCGCATCTCAAACAAGCCTACTGCAGCGGCTGAGTCGGCTGCTCTCGAAATGCTCTTGCGGTACTTTGATGCCACACGTGACAGATGGCACATGTCAGATAGAGTGCAAACCAGTGAAGTAAACAGTGCATATATAATGATTGTAGTGCAAAAGAGCTTATTCAGTCTGATTAAAGTGTCAAAAATCTCAGAAAGCAGTTCTTTATTTAAATTGACAGAAGAGGTAATTGAATGAGGTCAGTTGACTGCTGAATGAGGTAGTGAGCAGACCAATGCTGTACAAAGTGTCTGGTGCAGGTCCCAGTGTGTTAATAATGGGAGCTGAGGTTCAGAGTTCAGTGTTGCCCGGGGAAAAAGAGGGAGGGATGGGCAAGGTCAGGAGGGAGTTCAGCTTCCTGACAGCCTGATGAATGAAGCTGTCCTTCAGTCTGCTGCTCCTGGCCTGGAGACTCCGCAGTATCCTCCCTGATGGCAGCAGACTGAAGAAGCTGTGTGATGGGTGAGTGGGATCACCTGTGTTACGTGTTTTTTTTTTCTTTCTTCTTTGCTCCTCCTACTCAATCTGCCTGGCAGGTAGTTGATTGCTCCCAGCTGTAACTGCTTACCAATTAAGAGGGAGCTAAGAAACAGTCGAGCGAAGAAACAGTCGAGCGACAGAGAAGGACAGCAGTTTGTAAGTGTTTTTGCCTCGTTTTGTCATTAGACTACTGCGTGATCATCGTTGCTAGGGAAACTTTGCTTTAGTTACTGTGTGTCTTACCCTGGTAAATACGTGTGAATTGTGGCGTGTGGTTTTGCGTTTGCCTATCGCGGGACTGGACAGTTTCGGTCTGCTAAATAGGGAGGCGTGACAAAAGCCAGTAAGCCGGTAAAAAGTACTTAAAGAGCTGTTCTGTAAGCGCTTGTCAGAAGAAACAGTCGAGCGACAGAGAAGGACAGCAGTTTGTAAGTGTTTTTTGCCTCGTTTTGTCATTAGACTACTGCGTGATCATCGTTGCTAGGGAAACTTTGCTTTAATTACTGTGTGTCTTACCCTGGTAAATACGTGTGAATTGTGGCGTTTGGTTTTGCGTTTGCCTATCGCGGGACTGGACAGTTTCGGTCTGCTAAATAGGGAGGCGTGACAAAAGCCAGTAAGCCGGTAAAAAGTACTTAAAGAGCTGTTCTGTAAGCGCTTGTCAGAAGAAACAGTCGAGCGACAGAGAAGGACAGCAGTTTGTAAGTGTTTTTGCCTCGTTTTGTCATTAGACTACTGCGTGATCATCGTTGCTAGGGAAACTTTGCTTTAATTACTGTGTGTCTTACCCTGGTAAATACGTGTGAATTGTGGCGTTTGGTTTTGCGTTTGCCTATCGCGGGACTGGACAGTTTCGGTCTGCTAAATAGGGAGGCGTGAAAAAAGCCAGTAAGCCGGTAAAAAGTACTTAAAGAGCTGTTCTGTAAGCGCTTGTCAGAAGAAACAGTTGAGCGACAGAGAAGGACAGCAGTTTGTAAGTGTTTTTGCCTCGTTTTGTCATTAGACTACTGCGTGATCATCGTTGCTAGGGAAACTTTGCTTTAATTACTGTGTGTCTTACCCTGGTAAATACGTGTGAATTGTGGCGTTTGGTTTTGCGTTTGCCTATCGCGGGACTGGACAGTTTCGGTCTGCTAAATAGGGAGGCGTGACAAAAGCCAGTAAGCCGGTAAAAAGTACTTAAAGAGCTGTTCTGTAAGCGCTTGTCAGAAGAAACAGTCGAGCGACAGAGAAGGACAGCAGTTTGTAAGTGTTTTTGCCTCGTTTTGTCATTAGACTACTGCGTGATCATCGTTGCTAGGGAAACTTTGCTTTAATTACTGTGTGTCTTACCCTGGTAAATACGTGTGAATTGTGGCGTTTAGTTTTGCGTTTGCCTATCGCGGGACTGGACAGTTTGGGTCTGCTAAATAGGGAGGCGTGACTAGCTGACTTCAATCACAGGTAATCAGGCAAATATATAAGTGGTAGGTGACACCGCGGCAGCGGTCACGGCAGCCCTCGTGTGAAGCCTTCTCGTGTGAAGACCGACGAGTGTAAAGACCATCGACTCTACCTGCACGACTCCACCGAGCAAGGACACCGACAGGGAGCTTGAGTATTGCTTTTCTCCCCTTCAATTTTTGTACAGCTCGTCCTCAAATACTTATTCTAGTCACTTGTAGTCACTATGTGCTTTCAGATCTCTACTATCACTACTAACACTCGGAGAGCACGCTATGTACGTCGAAGGAAGGCCTGCCTGACAAATCTAAGGCCTGTCCCTCTGACCTCTACTCCAACGCTCTCTATTCCAGTTGGTCTCTGGAACTGCCAGTCCGCTGTTAACAAAGCAGACTTCATTTCTTCTATTGCTACTCATTCTGG
Source organism: Cyprinus carpio (assembly GCF_018340385.1). Taxonomy (NCBI): domain Eukaryota; kingdom Metazoa; phylum Chordata; class Actinopteri; order Cypriniformes; family Cyprinidae; genus Cyprinus; species Cyprinus carpio. Next base: position 12,662,309 of record NC_056601.1, read on the forward strand.
TCTCAGCCTCATGGCACTGACTGAGACCTGGATCAAACCTGAGGACACTGCCACTCCCGCAGCCCTCTCCTCTCATTTCACTTGTTCCCCACCCCCCTCGTACGACTGGGAGGGGTGGAGGTACTGGTCTCCTTATATCGAAAGATTGGAAATTTGATCTTCAACCACCACCTACAGGTAACGTTTCATTTGAATCACATGCTGTTACTGTAACCCACCCTTTTAAAATCCACTTTGTGGTCATTTATCGTCCCCCAGGTCAATTGGGAAACTTCTTGGAGGAGTTGGACGTGCTGCTATCAAACTATCCTGAAGATGGTACTCCTCTGGTACTGCTTGGCGACTTCAACATCCACCTAGATAAACCCCAGGCTGCTGACTTCAACACTCTGCTCGCCTCATTTGATCTCAAGCGAGTCTCTACTACAGCGACTCACAAATCGGGCAACCAACTGGACCTCATCTACACGCGCTGTTGCTCAGTGGACAACACTTTAGTTACTCCACTGCACACCTCAGACCACTTCCTCATTACTGCTAATCTAGCACTTACACCTGAAGCGGCACACGCTCCAACGCGGGTCACCTTTCGACGGAACCTACGCTCACTCTCTCCATCTCGCCTATCCTCTGTGGTTGCATCCTCACTTCCTTCACTCTCGCACTTTTCAGCTCTGGACACGAACAGTGCTACGGACACTTTTTGTTCCACTCTGACCTCTTGCTTGGACAACTTTTGCCCACTGTCGTCTAGACCAGCACGCACCACCCCATCTGCCCCTTGGCTGTCCGATGTACTCCGTGAACATCGCTCTAAACTCAGGGCTGCAGAGAGGAAATGGCTTAAATCAAGAAACTCTACCGACCTCAGTGTGTATCAGTCTCTCCTCTCTTCCTTCTCTGCAAACGTCTTCACTGCTAAAGCATCATATTACCAAGACAAGATTAACAACTGTTGTGACGCTCGGACACTCTTCAAAACCTTCTCTTCTCTTCTTAATCCACCTCCACCTCCTCCTCAATCGACTCTTACAGCTGATGACTTTGCAGTTTTCTTCACGAATAAGACAAGAACCATCAGTGACCAATTCTCCACACCGCAGACTGAGGATAACTTCACAACGACTAATGTTCACTCGTTCTCCTCCTTCTCTCCACTCTCAGAGACGGACGTTTCCAAACTTATCCTGTCCAGTCATCCTACTACTTGCCCACTGGATCCGATACCCACTCACCTCCTTCAAGCGATTTCTTCTTCAGTCATACCTTCACTTACTCACATTATCAACTCCTCTCTTCACTCTGGAACATTTCCCTCAGCATTTAAGCAGGCTCGGGTAAGCCCACTGCTGAAGAAACCATCTCTAAATCCAGCACTTCTAGAAAACTACAGACCGGTATCCCTTCTTCCATTCATTGCGAAGACACTCGAACGAGCTGTGTTCAACCAGCTCTCTATGTTTCTTGTACAGAACAACCTCCTGGACAGCAACCAATCTGGCTTCAAAAGTGGCCACTCAACTGAGACTGCCCTGCTCTCGGTTACTGAAGCCCTGCGACTGGCAAGAGCAGCTTCAAAATCCTCAGTTCTCATTTTGCTGGACTTGTCTGCTGCTTTTGACACTGTTAATCACCAGATTCTCCTGTCCACCCTCAGAAAGATGGGCATCTCTGGAACCGCTCTCCAGTGGCTTAACTCCTACCTTTCTGATAGATCCTTCATGGTGTCTTGCAGGGGTGAAGTTTCTAAGTCACAACAACTTGCTACTGGGGTTCCTCAAGGCTCAGTACTTGGACCGCTTCTCTTCTCCATCTTCATGACGTCATTAGGATCTGTCATTCAGAAGCATGGCTTTTCCTATCACTGCTATGCTGATGACACTCAACTCTACTTCTCATTCCAACCTGATGACCCGACGGTAGTTGCTCGCATTTCAGCCTGTCTGAGTGACATTTCTAGCTTGATTGGTGACCATCACCTTCAGCTCAACCTTACTAAGACTGAACTGCTGGTGGTTCCAGCTAACCCATCGTTTCATCACAACTTCTCTATACAGCTGGGTTCGTCAACCATAACTCCTTCCAGGACAGCCAGAAACCTAGGAGTTGTGATGGATCATCAGTTAAGCTTCACAGACCATATTGCTACAACGACCCGGTCCTGCAGATTTGCCTTATACAACATTAGGAAGATTAGACCCTTCCTGTCAGAGCAAGCCACAAACTTCTTGTCCAAGCTCTTGTTCTCTCCAGACTGGACTATTGTAATGATCTTCTGGCGGGCCTTCCTGCATGTACTATCAAGCCTCTACAACTGATCCAGAATGCAGCAGCGAGGGTTGTCTTCAATGAGCCAAAAACAGCTCATGTGACTCCTCTCCTCATCAGGTTAAACTGGCTACCAGTAGCCGCTCGCATCAAATTCAAGGTACTGATGCTTGCCTACAAGACGACCACTGGCACGGCGCCAACATACCTAAACTCACTAGTTCAGTCTTATGCGCCCTCCAGAAGTTTGCGCTCAGCAAGTGAACGACGTCTTGTGGTGCCATCCCAAAGAGGTTCAAAATCACTCTCACGGACTTTTTCCTGGACTGCGCCCAGCTGGTGGAATGACCTCCCGATCTCAATTCGAACAGCTGAGTCTTTACTCATTTTTTAAAAAACATCTTAAGACTCATCTTTTTTGCCTGCACTTAACCAACTAATACTAGTACTTACCTTTTCTTTTTCTTGTGTATCATATTCAAAAAAAAAAAAAAAAAAAAAAAAAAAAAAAAAACCTGGCTACGTGTTCTGTACTAGACTAACTGAGACTTGTCATAGCACTTGTATACCGTTGTTGTTCTCTCGTTGATCTGATTGTTTCTACTGTTCTCATTTGTAAGTCGCTTTGGATAAAAGCGTCTGCTAAATGATTAAATGTAAATGTAAATGTAAGAGTGAGCCAGCATAAAAGCAGAGTTCCAGCTACCAGACTGGAAAAAAACTGTTCCCCCAAGAGCTTTCTCCAGAGTGGTGTCTTTGTTCTGCCCAGCCTGCAGCCTGCAGTTGGTGGTTGTTGAGCTGTTTAGTATTCTACTTTGGTATTGTAGAATTTGTTTATTTTGATATTCTGCAACACTTACTTTTGTCACTTTAGTTAAAGAGATTTCTATTGTCCTTCACCTTTTAGTTCATGTGGCCTATTTGCGTTTGGCTTATTAGCTCTGTTTTGGAAGCTGTAGGGAGGTGGGTGCCATTTTTGTTTAACTCTGTTTTCTCCTGTTTTGGGGCCGGGAAGGGATCTAGGATACAATTCTGTTATTTTCTTTTCTTTTCTTTGTTAGTCTAGTTAGAGGTAAGCTACTCTAGTTAGATTTGTATTTTTGTGTATTATTTTGGCCTTACCCTCTCCTGAAGCTATTGCTTCCCCCCCTTTTTTTTTTTTTTTTTTTTTTTTTTTTTATATGTTCCACGAGCTGTGAAATAAAATCTTTTTCTGGACAACTTGTTGGTTGTGGTGCTGTGGCAGGACTCAGATTAACGCTCTTTAAAATATTTTTACTTTTGTTGCGTCCACATTTACCCCTAGAGTTATGTGGGACGTAACACCTGCAATGCAGAGGGTTTTACAGGTGAGATGGGTTACATAAATGTCCTGGAGGGAGGGGAGGGAGACCCCAACATTCTTCTCAGCTGCTCTCACTATGCATTGAAGAGTCTTTCGGCAAGACATGGAAAACATGGATGTTTAGTTCTTTGAGTCACACATCATTTGAACGAGCTATTTCTAAACCATAAATTGCTTGTAATTAACTCTTAAATAGTTTTTTTTAGTTATTCTTAGACATTTCAAATAATAACCAACTTTAGTAGTTTTAGCCGGAATTCTCAGGAATATGTTGTATTTCATATTGTTGTAAAATTCTAGTGGGGTGTAGAGGGTTAACTGAAATTATAAGATATAAATGTTAACACTGTCCTCCTGGCCTGCAGGCAATTCCTGATGACAGTAAGGCAAGCCCTAGTCAGTCAAGTGAGGATCTGGCGGAGGGCTGCCACAGTAGAAAAAGACAGCATGAGTAAGGAGAGACAGTAGGATTACAGACAGAAGAAGCAGGGACAGAACAACAAGGAGGGACAGGAGGCAACACAGAGGGAGAGGATGTTGACATGATAATGACGCATACAAAGCCAAATCAACCTGACCCTAAAGTTTTGCAAAAAAAGTGATGAAAAAACAAGTGATGAAATTCCGGAAATTGTGGTTTGAGAAGTATTGGTGTGTGCAGTTTATTTTGGTTAATGTTGTTGTTGTTTGTTTTGGTTTTTTTTGTTTTTTTTGGTCTGGGTAATTTGAGAAAGCCAAGAGTATAGACCCAGCTTTTGTCAGTACTGGATTTAAAAACTGGAAAAAAGCACTTGAAAAATTTTTCATGCATGAGAAATCAGAGGTGCCTATGAAAACAGGCCAGTTACTACACAGTTGAGCAGTGCAGTCAGTACACAGCAGGCAGAAAACAGAGCTAACCTCTTAAAAATAATAGGGGGAGAGATGTTTCTGGCGAGGCAGGGATTGGCCTTTAGGGGGCATGAACATCATCAAGGTAACCTTGAGCAACTTTTAAAATACAAAGCTGAAGATGATCGATCATTTACTAGGTGGTTATCTGCAAAGAGAGGGGTGCACACATCTTGGGATAGTCAAAATGAGCGTATAAATTTGATGAGTTCATCAATTATCGGGACAATTGCAGCTGAGATCCGGTCCCTACCAGTGTTGCAGTATTCGATTATTATGGATGGGACAAGGGATATCTCTGGTGTTGAGCAGGAGGCGCTGTGCCTACGTTATATTGACACTGATTTGCTGGTGCACGAAGACTTTATAGGGTTGTATGAAACAACTTCTACATCAGGTGAAAACCTTGCCAGCATCATTTTGGACGTTCTGTTGAGACTAAATTTGCCAATATCTGGCCTCAGAGGTCAGGCATATGATGGGGCTTCAAATATGGCTGGAAAGTACTCAGGTGCCCAGGCTGTTATTCAGCGAGCACAGCCACTAGCACCATATATATACTGTGGGAGCCATTGTTGCAGCTGAAGGGGAAGGGCCAGCCCTGTCCATCAGGCCTTTATGTCCCACTAGGTGGACTGTATGCTCACCTGCTATCCGTGCTGTTCTTAGCCAATATGGGATGGTACTAAATGCACTAGATGAGATGGCTGCAAGTAATTCTGAATCTGCAAGCTGGGCAGAGGGCTTATGTGTTCGACTGCAACAGGGTAATGTTGTACTCAGACTTCTGCTTGCTTTAGATGTGATCAGTGAAATATAGGTTTTATAAAAGTATCTATAATAAGATTGTGGAGGTGGTGGTCTTTGTGTTTTCAGTCTCTTTAGCTTGAAATCCAAAAGAAACACTGAACACTTTGAGACAATCTTTAAGGAGGCAGGAGACAGGTGTGACAATCTGTCTCTAGAGCCCATTGTTTCACCACGCAGACATAGGCCCCCTAAGAGATATTCTGGACAGGCTCCTGCATACACACCTGGATCAGCTGTGGATTTTTACAGAGTAGAGTTCTACTGTGTCCTTGACACCGTAGATGCACAAATTACTGAGAGGTTTATGCAACCAGGCATTCAAACTTTAAAAGAACTGGAAAACTCACTCCTGACTCCCATTATAAATGATGCAGCAGTTCAAATATATCCTGAACTGAATGAGGAAGACTTGAAAATCCAATTAGCCATGTTTAAAAAGAAATACAAGGTCAGCACAACTGCAGATGCTGTGCATGCTTTGAAAGAAATGCCCCCTGAAGTCCGTGGCCTATTTGATCAGGTAGAGACATTAGTAAGATTGTTGATGGTGGTGCCCATATCATCTGCTGAGGCAGAGCACAGTTTTAGTGGGTTACGCAGATTGAAAACATGGTTGCGATCAACCATGACACAAAAAAGACTCAATGGCATTGCTGTGTGCCATATTCACCAAGAGAGGCTTGACAGACTGGACAGACAAGAAATTACCGAGCAGTATGTTCAGGGTAATGAAAGGAGGAGAGATGTTTTTGGGTCCGTCATAAATTTGTTTGGCTGCACTAGATGGAATTTCTAATACTCTGTATATTTACTTATTTTTGTTTATGTTTATTATATTTATGTTTTTTTTTTTTTTTTTGTTGTACATAGGTTCTTTGCTTTTTTGATCATAATGATAGAATTTGTATGCTGAGATAAGCAAATGTTTAAATAAAACATATTTTGCAGAAGGCGTTAAGTTTTGGTGGGTGATTGGTATACTAGACACATAACAGTTTGATCATGCATTGCTAGTGTTGATCAGGTAGGCCTTTGTTTACCTTTGTCCATTGTTGTTTAGCCATGATTTCAAATTAGAATCCCCCAATGGCTTTTTAGAGCAAACCATTAGCCCAACCTACTTGATCACCAGTTAAAGCCCAAATTATGCAAAATAACTTATTGAGTTGAAATCAGTTGCTGACAGCTTGGTCCTCCCCAATTAAAAAATCCCATCTGCGCCCCTGGTTGAAAGTGAGACATTTTGAAATGTCATGCCGAATATTGGCTCATTTTGGATTTCATGAGAGCTAAACATTCCAAAAAAGTTGGGACAGTTAGCAATAAGAGGCCGGAAAAGTTAAATGTACATATAAGAAACAGCTGGAGGACCATTTTGCCACTTATTAGGTCAATTGGCAACATGATTGGGTATAAAAAGAGCCTCTCAGAGTGGCAGTGTCTCTCAGAAGTCAAGATGGGCAGAGGATCACCAATTCCCCCAATGCTGCAGCGAACGAAATAGTGGAGCAATATCAGAAAGGAGTTTCTCAGAGAAAAATTGCAAAGAGTTTGAAGTTATCATCATCTACAGTGCATAATATCATCCAAGGATTCAGAGAATCTGGAACAATCTCCGTGGGTAAGGGTCAAGGCCGGAAAACCATACTGGATGCCCATGATCTTCGGGCGCTTAGACGGCACTGCATCACAAACAGGAATGCTACTGTAATGGAAGTCACAACATGGGCTCAGGAATATTTCCAGAAAACATTGTCGGTGAACACAGTCCACCATGCCATTCGCCGTTGCTGGCTAAAACTCTATAGGTCAAAAAAGAAGCCATATCTAAACATGATCCAGAAGCGTATGCATTTTCTCTGGGCCAAGGCTCATTTAAAATGGACTGTGGCAAAGTGGAAATCTGTTCTGTGGTCAGACGAATCAAAATTTGAAGTTCTTTTTGGAAAACTGGGATGCCATGTCATCCGGACTAAAGAGGGCAAGGACAACCAAAGTTGTTATCAGCGCTCAGTTCAGAAGCCTGCATCTCTGATGGTATGGGGTTGCATGAGTGCGTGTGGTACACATCTGGAAAGGCACCATCAATGCTGAAAGGTATATCCAAGTTCTAGAACAACATATGCTCCCATCCAGACGTCGTCTCTTTCAGGGAAGACCTTGCATTTTCCAACATGACAATGCCAGACCACATACTGCATCAATTACAACATCATGGCTGCGTAGAAGAAGGATCCGGGTACTGAAATGGCCAGCCTTCAGTCCAGATCTTTCACCCATAGAAAACATTTGGCGCATCATAAAGAGGAAGGTCTAAGACAGTTGAGCAACTAGAAGCCTGTATTAGACAAGAATGGGACAACATTCCTATTCCTAAACTTGAGGAACTTGTCTCCTCAGTCCCCAGACGTTTGCAGACTGTTATAAAAAGAAGAGGGGATTCCACACAGTGGTAAACATGGCCTTGTCCCAACTTTTATGAGATGTGTTGATGCCATGAAATTTAAAATCAACTTATTTTTCCCTTAAAATTATACATTTTCTCAGTTTAAACATTTGATATGTCATTTATGTTGTATTCTGAATAAAATATGAAATTTGTAACTTCCACTTCATTGCATTCTGTTTTTATTCACAATTTGTACAGTGTCCCAAATTTTTTGGAATCGGGTTTGTACATAACAACAGAAGTTGTGCCATATATGTGGTGGTGTTGGTGGTGACCATGTTGCTTGACCCATTTACATGTTTGCAGCGCTACATTCCTACTCTGATGAGTTGTGACATTTGGCTTATGCACTATTTCTCACTGTGTATATTTATTGAATTATATTGCATGTTGAAAAGGTGAAAGTGAAAGAAACAGGAACGTGATTATACGTCTGAAAGTCTCGAAAGTGAAAGATTGTTATATTGTGTTAGAAAACAGAGAGGAGAGCAGTTCGGGTGAGTAGCAGCAGATCCTCTAATTTCATTCTGAGCAACATAAACCATAAATTTACCATAAACTGTGTCGCATTAGACGTAGGCCTATTCAAATAAATAGCCTGCACGTTTAGTAAACTGTTTTGTAGGCTATTTATTCATTAATAAGCTTTCATGCATACAGATTAATATTTTGTTTAGGCTATCCATGCATAGACTAAATTCGTCGACATCAGAGAACACATTTTCATGTAAATATCTGAATGCCTTATAGCTTCATACAAAAAATAATAATGTAATTCTGCACTGCATAAGCGCTTGTATTTCGTCTTTGCTGATATTTGGACTGTTAAAAAGTCAACATTTCATTATAGTGTAGCGACATCTAGTGGCCATTTTTCATGAACAGACGCTAGTTATCTTCAATGATAAAGCATTGCGATATATAGGCTAGCTAACAAACACTAACCATAACATGTTTAGAGCAATCATGATGTGTGTACTGTGTTGTGTCAATTTCAGAACTAAACTTGAAATGTATCATAAAATTAAGACTGATGTGAACTCCACCGAAGAACCAAAACACCAACGTCTTACGATTACTGGTAATGATAACTGTAGAGCTTCTGTGCTTTTTTCTAAAGACTCTGTTTCTAATTAGATAAGAAACAGAGTTAATTGCCTACCTTTTGATATCACAATGACTTTGCCTTAAACAGCTAATCTTTCAAATTTCTTCTAGATGAAAGTGATCTAATTATTGCATCAGAACTGACACTTGTCCTGCTGGGCATGTCTGTGCTTGAGAAGACTGCAGTGGAACACGTGATATTTGGCAGAGAGGAGAGTCAGTGTGATGCCTCTCCAGCCCTCCTGATGAAGATCACAGTAGATACTGGGGTGGTGGACGGGGAGAAGGTGACTGTGATCAACACTCCTGACTGGTTCAGCTCTGCGCTCAACCCAGATGAAATAAAACAAAAAATACAATTCTGTATTGGTCTGTCTTCTCATGGACCTTACGCTTTACTACTAGTCATACCAGTAAATCAGTTTCTTCAAAAGGAGAAAGAGATAGTGTACAAATTTGAGAATTTTCAAAACACATTCTGTAAGAGACTCATGATCCTCTTCACTGCTACTAATGAACAAGAAGAGCTAGAGATCCAAAAACATGATCTCAAGCCACTTAAGGATATATGTGTTAACAGATTTCATGTCCTGAACATTAGTCAGGTTAAGAAAAGAGATCAGGTTTCAGAGCTGCTGAAGAAGGTAGAGATTATAGTGAAAGGAAATGTACAAAGTAGTGACGTCTGTAAGATAAGTGAAACTCAGAGAGAGAAAGCTATTGCAATATCTAAACAGGTGAGCGTAGAAGAGACAAACTACATTAAGGTATCATCGCAAAAGTTGCAGTGCACAGTTTGGACTGAACCTAATGAACCCTTTGAGATAATTGACTATCCTTAAGTATTATACAGCACTGTAGAAAGTCCAGTGTAGTTTAGCTTTTGTATTATTCATTAACAGGGCTTGCACATTAAGATGACTGCTTTTTAAAAAAAATCAACAGAAATGCAGAATATCTATTTAAAAGCTAAAATACCACAATAGAAAAACTAGTCTTGGCAGAGCATGTGATAGTATAAAGTCAAAGTTACTCCTTTTTTTTTATTGTGAATGCAGGTATTTAGCAGATGCTTTTTGTGTGTGTGAAATTGGCATTGTCCTTAAAACAACTTTTGTGTTTTCCCTTTTGTATTTCAACATGTTGGAAATAAAGATCTGAATATAAAATACATGTTTTTGTATATCTAGCAATACATTGTCCTGTCAATCCACCATGTAGGCTATTTCCTGTACAGCAGCTAAATGCAAGTCTACAAAAGTAAAATTTTCAAAATACATTATTTCATACGAAGTATAGATCAAATCTATTAACATTTTTACTGACATATCGCTTGATACTTACTGATTTAAAAATGATAATGAAACTTTATTTGGAGCACTACTTGTGCACAAATATGTATCCTGTTTCCACTGATCATCCTTGAGATGTTTCTACAACTTGACCTGAGTCCATCTGTAGAAAATTCAGTTTATTGGACATGATTTGGAAAGGCACACAACTTTCTATATAAGGTCCCACAGTTAACAGTGCATGTCAGAGCACAAACCAAGCCATGAAATCCAAGGAATTGTCTGTAGACCTCAGGGGAAGGCTACAGAGAAATTTCTGCAGCATTGAAGGTTCACTGAAGCATCTAGTCTGTTACCCTTAAGGGAAGAAGTTTGAAACATCTCTTCCTAGAACTGGCCTCCTGGCCAAACTAAGCAATTGATGGAGAAGGGCCTTGTCTAGACTGGTGACCAAGAACCTGATGGTCACTCTAGTTGAGTGCCATGATCATATATGCAGATGGGAGAAACATACAGAAGGACAAACATCACTGCAACACTTCACTGTTTTGGGTTTTATGGCGGTGTGGTCAAACTCAATCCTCTCCTCAGTGAAGACATGAAAACACACTTGGAATTTGCAAAAAGTTGTGAATACTTTCTGGATGCACTGTAAAGAAGAGGTAATTGAAACATATACATAACAACAGAAGTTGTGCCATATATGTGGTGGTGTTGGTGGTGACCATGTTGCTTGACCCATTTACATGTTTGCAGCGCTACATTCCTACTGCACTATTTCTCACTGTGTATATTTATTGAATTATATTGCATGTTGAAAAGGTGAAAGTGAAAGAAACAGGAACGTGATGATGCGTCTGAAAGTCTCGAAAGTGAAAGATTGTTATATTGTGTTAGAAAACAGAGAGGAGAGCAGTTCGGGTGAGTAGCAGCAGATCCTCTAATTTCATTCTGAGCAACATAAACCATAAATTTACCATAAACTGTGTCGCATTAGACGTAGGCCTATTCAAATAAATAGCCTATACACGTTTAGTAAACTGTTTTGTAGGCTATTTATTCATTAATAAGCTTTCATGCATACAGATTGATATTTTGTTTAGGCTATCCATGCGTAGACTAAATTCGTCAACATCAGAGAACACATTTTCATGTAAATATCTGAATGCCTTATAGCTTTATACAAACGCAATAATGTACTTCTGCACTGCATAAGCGCTTGTATTTCGTCTTTGCTGATATTTGGACTGTTAAAAGGTCAACATTTCATTATAGTGTAGCGACATCTAGTGGACATTTTTCATGAACAGACGCTAGTTATCTTCAATGATAAAGCATTGCAATATATAGGCTAGCTAACAAACACTAACCATAACATGTTTAGAGCAATCATGATGTGTGTACTGTGTTGTGTCAATTTCAGAACTAAACTTGAAATGTATCATTAAATTAAGACTGATGTGAACTCCACCGAAGAACCAAAACACCAACGCCCTATGATTACTGGTAATGATAACTGCAGAGCTTCTGTGCTTTTTTTTCTAAAGACAATGTTTCAATTCAATTCAAGTTTCTACAATATTTAGTAGCTTATCAGTGATGACTGTCAGTTTATCTGCATACGGCAGAAAGACGTAAACAAACAGACGATTAACACTATTAACAGCAATTATGCAATCAAACTTATAGCAAAATGTGGTAGTTCTGTATGTTGTCTCTGGGTTAGCATCATCTGAGGTCCTCTGAGGGGTTGGCATCGTCTCTTCTCAGGTGTTCTGGATCCAGACTGGAGCTTGTGTAAATCAGTCAGGAGTGTGATGCCTCTCCAGCCCTCCTGATGAAGATCACAGTAGATACTGGAGTGCTGGACGGGGAGCAGGTGACTGTGATCAACACTCCTGACTGGTTCAGCTGTGCGCTCAACCCAGATGAAATAAAATAAAAAATAAATGTCTGTATTGGTCCTTTTACTCAGGGACCTCACGCTTTACTACTAGTCATACCAGGAGTGCAGTGTGAAAAGAAGCCAGAGATAGAGAATAAATTTAAGATGCTTTTTGAGGAGAGCTGGTGGGAGAAGGTCATAATTCTTTTCACTGTTAAGGATGAACAACAAAAGCAGGACATCCAAGACTATGGCCTCCAGACAAAACTTAGAAATCAGTTTCATGTTCTCAATATTAGTGAGACTGAGGATAGAGCTCAGGTTTCAGAATTGCTGAAGAAGGCGAAGAAGGCAAAGAAGACAGTGGCAGGAAATGGAGAGCAAAGTGTTTTCTGTACACTGTCCTAAGCTCAGTTTGCAAAATCTAAACAGGTGCACAGAGGAGAAGATAGGAAATACATTAAAGTACAATTGCAAAATTCTCAACATGTCATTTGGATTACTGATGATGTCATCAGAAATTATGAGGTGTGTAATAAACAGAAAAAATGGTAGATGATGGTCGAGTTTATTTGTACCGTACTTTACACAATAAACTTTATTCTAAAGCAGCTTTATAGAAAATCATGATGTCAGTGTTTATTATTTATTAATATCATGCCTTCATGCCTTATAATCACATTTAGCAGACTAAAGCTGTGTTTTATAGTTTATGTTTTACAAGCAATCAAGCAGCTGCGATTTGCTATGTACTGCTTAACAGGAGTATACTGTATGTATCTGAGTAAAGTTGGGTATACTTATATTAATTATAAAATTCATTATTATTTATTAATTTGTTCATTCAGTTTATGAATTAATTATGTGTCAATATTGAGAAGCATGAAACCTGTGAGGCTTTGTGCAATTTATAACAATTTGGTGCAGTGACAAGGCGTATCATTATTTGGTGATGTGTGTCACTGCTGTAAGCAGTTTAACTGAAAATTATGGCATAATACTTATAAACTATATATACTACTTAATATCTTTAGTCCCGTAGTGTGAGGGCAACTGTGGCAAGGATTGAAAAACTTCATGTTTGGATAACATAGAAAAACCTTTTCTCCTCTGTTATGTTACTTCAGTGATGGAACTGTAAGATGCATGCAGTGGAATGAAATCAATAATATTAAAAATGTCATAGCTTATAGATTTTTACTGTAAAGTGGTTACTGCTTAGGTTTCAGTGTATGTAGGTCATGCTTATTGTGTGAAATTGGCAGTTATCCTGGAATAACAATCTATAATGGCTTGTTTCGTTTGTGGTCTGAATTAAACAATTTTGTATGTGTAACTGTCCTTTCAAACAATACATTTCCAACATATATTTCCTGTTAAGCAAAGAATTCAGAACATTAAAGGCTTAGTTCCCACAAAATTTGGTCATCATTTATTCACATACTCATGACGATCCAAACTCATATGACATTATTTCTTCTATACAACACAAAAGGAGAAGTTAAGTAGGATCTTCACACTGCAATTTTTTTAATGCTTATACATAAAGTAAAAGGTGATCCTGTCAAGATCCAAAACATAAAAAATCTCTAAAGTAGTCCATATGACTGGTGTGCTGTGTGAGGAACAGACACAGTTTGAATAGTTCTTAACTGAAAATGTTCTCCCCCACCGAAGCTCTTAAATATCCTTCACACATCATTTATGATGTTTATGGCCCTGAGTTTGAAACGACACAATGAAAAAAATGAAAAAGGACATTTCACTTTGGGTAAATGAGCTCTGTATGAACTGAGTTTCCTCACCTGAGAACACAGTTTTTTGTTGTTCTTGCATTGAAGGTCCACATTCTCACAATCTCTTTGTAAAAATATCACATTATGAGCATTATGTGAATAAAACTGAAGCATACCAGAATTAATCAGTGGGTTATGTGAATTATCAGAGACCATTCCTGTGGAAACATTAATGTCTTAAAAAAGATTACTGAAAAGGCCTGTTCTGAAACTATAAACAGAAAGGTTTTTTTCTAATGCATTTAAAAACAATTGCCTCATGACAGAGCATCTCTTTACATATAAAGGCTTCAATTTCTTGGTACAATTGAAGGAAACTCTAATGAAACAAAAAGAAAAACAATCACCTGTGGCCAGACCTAGGCAGTATAAAAATAGAGTTGCTGAAATCCCATTATTCATGATATCATCCGTCCAGACATTTAAGAGATTGTACAAGATCAAAACAAAAATGAAAACAGCTTTTATTGTTCTTGTTTGTCTCTTTGTGGTGGAGGTGAAAGGTGAGCTCACTCTCAAATAAATAATGTTTTGTGTTTGTTGTGCGATATTTTCAAATATGAATTCTAAAACTGATCTGAAATTAACACTGGGTTGTTTCAGGCTATGCACTGCCTATGAAGGGCAGATTCATTTGTGGTGATAGAGGAGTGAATAGAATCTCTTGAAAGGCAATCGAGAAGGCTGAAATCATCTATTCAAGTCCTTCATGTAAAAGACTGTAAATTGTGAACTGAAACATATGCCTATTTAGTATAAAGCAGAGCATTTCTCAGAAGTGCTTAGCTTTAGAGGAAGTCACACGTGGTTGCATGTTATCAAAATGTAGCAGCAAATACAGAAATACTTTGCATTAAATTTCCTGTCCTACTGATTACTGCTCAGAATATATCAGTGTGGATGCAATTATAACTCTGATGCAGTGCCTGTTTATCGGTCTTGCATTAGTCCTCTATTTATATGATGAATAAAGGTGATCTCAGTGTGCTTTGCATTCGTGACATACAGTATCTTCCTTTTTATGAACAATATTAAGAGAATATTTAGGGTAATTTGCTTTGGTTTGTTATTTTTCTGAAGAATTTAAAAAAGTTACAAATGAGTTAATCATTTAAAAGTCTGGATTTTAAAGGGCAGAGAAACCCCCTTAATTTTCCCTTATCAGCTGTTGAATTACAGGCTACATTTTTGAGTGAAAATAAGGGGAAACCCATAACCCCATGTAGACACCATACATTTCTAGCTGGAATGTCACTAAATTAGCCAAGTGCAGGATGGAGACTTTGCTGAGTAATACTGAAACTTCCTTACCATGTCACCACCGTATTAAAGATTTAAGGAAAGTGAAATCAAAAGTAAATTTTTCTTCAGTTAAAGAAGTACCTTGATTTCTATTCTAAATATTCTTCAAATTACAGCATTTGGTGATCAGACATTTCCTATAGTAGGTTATTCGCTGATGGTGCAGTGCTGTATACACTGTTTCCGAGTCCTTTCAATGGAAAGCAGCTAAAGCCTGCTTAAAAAGTTGCTAAATGTTGCTAGATGATTGATGTCATACACAAAAATACACTGAAAAAGTCTATTTTTTTTTAGTACACAGTACACAGGCTCAACTGAATCTCTCATCAGAAAGAGATGTGTCTGAAGGTTTTGCTGGGTAATGATGATGATAATATTGCTGAATGCACTGCAAATGCAACAAATAATGCATTTTTGTCACATAGAAGCATTGATTTTGAGCTAGAGTGCAGAAAATTTAATGGTTTACTTCTGTGGAACACAAAAGAAGATATTTTGTAGAATGTTACCAAAGCATTTTGGTTACCATTGATTTCTACTGTATGGAAAATAATCTTTTGAATTTCTCAAATGATCCTCTTTTATGTTTCACAGAAGAAAGAAATGCATATAGGTTTAGAGTGATATGATGGTGAGTTAATGATGACGATTTTCAATTTTTGGCGAACTTTCCCTTTAAGAACTTTAACATTTGTGAATAGTTAACACCTAACTTATGTAAGACATTGATATTTATCTTTAATCAGTCTCTTATTGAATTAACATTTTACTTCAGTTAAAATTAATCATAACTAAACATTAAAAGAGAAAGAAGCTATTAAAGCTATTCTGTTAAATTATCCTGACCTTTGTCCTAATGACATTTACAATAATCCTTGCCTAGAATACACAATTTAACTGCCTATTAGTAGATGGTGGTCACAACAAGTAAAACCGTGGTCCTTATCACCATAGTTATATTGTTTTTAAAACAAATATGTAAATTTATTCCATCGCTTTTTGCAGTTTCGCATGCACTGTAATTTAAAAGTGCCTATTATGGGGGAGGTCTCCCTCGCTTCTGTGATCTGCCCATTACTCGTCAGGCCCACGATGGCTGGCAGTAGCTAAGTCGCTGGCTGTATAAACCACTTATCAGGCTAACTGAAAAGGGTGCTACTTCTTGTTAGTGGCTGACTGTTTTAGACTGTTTTTAGCAAAAGGTTTATGGTAACATACAGGAAAAAATTACACAATAACACAAAATAAGATGAAAAAAATTAAGATAAAGTGCTTTTTTAAAAAGAAGAAGAATGTTTTGTACATGCTTCTTTGTATTGAAACATCCATATGTAAAATATTATTTAAACACACCGACACACACATATACTTGTATTTGTGGTTCACAGTGACTCTCCAAAGGTGTAATGGTTTTTATACTGTACAAACTGTATTTTCTATCATCATACACCAACCTTACACCTAAACCTAGCCCTTACAGAAAACTACTGGCAATTTTTGAATTTCATAAAACACCATTTTGTATGTTTTTTAAGCCTTTTGTTTTACAAGGACACAGGAAGTGTCCTCATAAGTACCCATGTCATTATACACATTTGTGTCCTCATAAACCATATATACCAGTACACACACACGCACGCACGCATGCACGCACGCACACATTTTTAGTTAGTTCTTCAATTTAGGGTTGGTATGAAGGGCATGAAGGGAAATATTATGCCATCTAAGGATTAAGTAATTTTTGATAGTGGGAATCAAAGGGATTTCCCAAAATAGTAAATGCTATAAAAGCTATAAGCTTTTAGATTCAGATTCACTTAGTCTGTTGTCACATTGGTCAAACATGAGCCGGTCCATCTTTCTTCTGTCCTTGGTCTTTCTGATCTGCCTCACTTTCACTGAGGGTAATATATTTTTCATTATCCAGAATTATATCACGCTCATTCAGAAAGGGGGCCGCACACCGGATGAAAAGCGCAGCGCATCATCAGCTCATCGATTCATAATGAGGCTGATAAAAATCCTGTCGCGTCTCAAAGCGCCGCCCACATCGTTTTCCATTAAATTACATAATTTTGTCCCAAATTGTTGTTAACGTACATTATGACTTTGCTATACGCTGAAAGATTGTCTATTGTGCATCTGCTTCATGGGATAGACAGCTGTAATAATAATGTAACATTTCCGTCAATGTAGCCTTAATAATGTAGTCTCTCCGTTTGCTCTGTTTTTTCAAAACATATGCTGACACATCGACGCCACTTTGTTCATTCTTGAAGCTTAGAACAACTGTTTGCCTTCAAATGAACGCGGCGCGTCCGGTGTGCGGTAGGCTACCTGTCCTAGCCGTTACGCGACGCGGCGTTGCGCTTCCTTGGCTTCCAAGGCTTCCAAGTGCATTCTGTAACACCACTGAGATTATGTAATGCAATTTTTTATTTAGAATGTTTTTGTGATGTTTGTGTGTGTGGTCAACAGATATTTTGATAAGTATGAACTAATTGCTTTATATTTTGCCCACAGTGGGATTTTGAAGAAACCTTACATAAAAGTCTGCCTGAATCCTAATTCAAAACTGGGACGCCAACTGCAAGAAAAATATGAGAGCTGAGCACCAAGTACACACCAGATCATCCATCAGACCGTTATAAAAAAGTTGTTTAAGAAATGTCCTGGGTTCCTTTTGTGATAGCAGCTTTGCAGAGAAGGGAAAATGGTGTCTCTCAATAAAAGTGATATAATAAAAAAAAGAAGAAAAACAAAAGATTACAGTAAGACATTAGCCAATGGCAGCAGAATAATTTAATGATAACCAAGACCCTATATAACGCTTTTACTATATATATAATCACACACACTCAAACAGATGCAAACACCTCCCACTTTTTTTTCCTACAGTAGAAAAAAGATTGATCACACTTTCTGTAAAAAGGCTAGGCTATGACACACACAAAAGACTCTGTAATTAGATTTAAATAAAAAGTTTTATTAAATTAAGTTTTATAAAAAGGAGAGGCATAAAAGGAACGAATTAGACTACTGGCATTCTGCTATTTCTTACATACAGTACCATTTTTTTTATTTTTTATTTTTTGCCTCAAAAGATGAACACTTTAAAAAATGGCTTTTTAAAGGTAAAAATGACCATAAAAGGTAAAAATGAATTTAAACTTATTGGAAAAGATTTCTATCACTGCTGTGGACTGATTACCACACAGAATATGAAGAATAACAAAAACTTTAGGAGTCAGCTGTCCAAGATATCAGCACAATAACACACTCAGCAAAATATCTTCTGAGTATCGTTATCAGCCAAATCCCAGAAAATATCAAGATATCTTTTTTTTTTTTTTTTTTGTCAGTATCACACACCTCTACTTTATGACTAATAACACAACCAAAAGGTGTTGAACACCACGCAAAATGTTTTGCTGTTATACTGTGTAGATGTTTAGTTGGATTTCATATAAAACAATACATATTAGAATATAGTAATTAGATAAATCCTTTTGTAGTTAAGGACACCTAGATATCGTCAAAATAAATCCTAATGAATCTTCTGTCATGCTTTTCTCCTGTGACAGTCATTACATGAAAACCTAGGATGAGGGCTGTGTATTGTTCAATTGATAAATCCTGTTTGTTACATGTACCACTAGATGGCAGTATTTTAGAAGTTTTCTTTTTTTGTATTGCAAAACATATAGGCCTAATACATAATCAGCGAAAATATGATTGTATCCCTAACAACATTTACATCAACAACAAGACAAACATGGGTTTACGTACACAGACATATCAAAGCACAATAACACAGTTAACGCATCTTTAAACATGTCCACATAAAACACCAAATATGTTGTGCTTTTTGTTGTTGTTTATAAGTCTAAGGGATGAAATTAGAGAGTTAAATTCAGCAAGGAAAAATGGAAAGCAGACACTATTTTCACTAATGGATAAAGAGTTTTATTTTACCGCCCAAGAGCAAAGCAGGATATATAACATTACTTTTACTAAACATTAGGTGACTTATGACTAATTGGATTAAACCTGCTGGTATAGCTTTTAGCAAAATATTGCAATATTTTGGTGGAAATAGGAAGCTATGGCAATTCATAAATTGTCCATAAGTTAAAGTATTGCCAAAATCATCTAACACAGATAGAATGCAATTAAGATTGTTATTAAACCATTTAGGGGAAAGAAGGGACTTATTTCTGACAGTTATATCAGCATTGTTCCAGAGAAAAAAACTTTGTGTGGAGAAAAACTATGGATGGAAGACAATTTCAAAGGGAGAAGACATTGTTGATGAAAAATAGATAAGGCAGTGAGTAAAAAAATTAAATTTCAGTAAGAAACATATTTGTTAAAGATATTATTTGGAATGAAATAGCCTACCATAATGGATTTGCAAAGCATCTCTTCAGCCAGTTTATTTTAAAGGTGTTTATGGTGTCTTCAAAATCTAAACAAATCAAGGCCACTGACACCACTAGAATTGGAAAAAACTTCTTCTTTATTTTTTTATTTTTTTGTGGGGCCTATTATTCCAAATTAAATAATAATAAAAAAAAATCTGTTAACTTCGTTTATAGCTTTGTCATTAATAAACAGGGAAAGGGCAGGGTATACAAAGCGACAGAGTGCTTCTACCTTAGATAAAAGGACTCTGAGATGGCAGTATTTTTTAAGGTGTCAAAAGCACTGAAGAACCAGTGACGCAATGTATGGTTATCTTCAAATGAGGAGAGAGGGTTCATAATTTGTGAAAAGCTTTTTTTAAATTTAAATTTTTTTTTTTGAAGTTGAACAATATAACAAACATGCATATCACTATCACGACAACAAAAATGGGGGAGAAAGAATATAGGATATGGGTAATCTCATAAAAGACTCTTCATTTATTAGGTTACCTGATGAGTAATCTGTGAAGTATGAGTCATATGTGTACTGGAGAAATGAGTGGAGCCTCGTGTGGTCACCTTTGCACCCCCACATGCTAAATATCAGCGCCAGCCCTTGAAGCATGCAGCATCTATTTCGTGATCGGAAAGTGGAATGAAAGCCTCAATAGGCCTACTACCCACGCATATAATCTATTAGTGAACTTATTAAACCACTAGTTTGTTGCTGTGGATTTTGTGGATAATGTTTTGAGAAAGTGACTGAATGTCAAACTGCTGTTTACTATTCTAATTAGCTGGAAAACCCCATTTGTTATTATTCTATAATGCCAGTCAGATAATTCCAGTTCAAAGCTATGTTTCCATTTCCCTGTCGTATTCTATAGCCTATTAGGAAAAAAATAATATACGTAACAGCTAAAGTGTAGTTTAAGTTTGTGGGGGAATAAAGAGCATCAAAATCTCTTAAGTCTTTGAGGATGTGTAGACAAAAAGTGTACAACAACCCGGAACTGCTGTGGATCTTAATCTTATTGATTCCTATGCCCAGCAATATTCAGTACGATATTAAACATAACTTTAATGAAAACACTGAAACCATTTCTAATAACCTTTTATGATGTCAACTTGCAGCCCCTTGAAAGTGTGCTGAGGCACCACTGGGCCCCATTCCCCCAAATTCAAACCCCTGTTTTAGTACCATGGTTTAACCCAATAGCCAAAGAAAATATAGTTCTCTCTCTTTTTTTTTTTCTTAACTCTTATTAACCTTATTTTAATGAGTATCAGCTTAATATGACAAAACAACTGAAGAGGAACAGAAAAGTGAAGACAGAGCTGCAACAAATTTAACCGTAAAGAATACTTAGAATTAGTGAAGTAACCCAAATCAGCAAAATGTCACAAGAATAAAGGAATAAACCCTAGAGAGAGCGAGAGAGAGAGAACCCCAGTTTTAGTACCATGTTTTAACCCAATAGCCAAGGAAAATATGGTTCTCTCTTTTTTTTTATCTTGTTAACCTTATAATGGTTATCAGCTTTATATAACAAAAGAACTGAAGAGGAACAGAAAAGTGAAGACAGAGCTGCAACAAATTTAACTGTTAAGAATACTTAGAATGAGTGAAGAAGTAACCCAAATCAGCAAAATGTCACAAGAATAAAGGAATCAACTCTAGAGAGAGTGAAAATTTTGTGCAATCAGCAGGATGTTTCCAGGGTGTTGGTGTTGGCCGTTTTTGGCTACCTTTCAACTGTTTTTAATGTATAGGTTTAGTTTTTTCCCTTTAACTATGAAAATGTATCGTAAAATATGAATATTTAACATTTCAGTTATCATTTTATTATATTTGTCCCAGAGTTTAAGTTACTGTACTTGTTTTCCAACGTGACAAGAATGACAATGACAAGCATGATATGAGACATTTGATACACATAATGAAAAGTCAAGGTAAATCTATTGCTGTGCATACATCAAATGATAGCTATAAAAATAGCTTTGGCAAGTCAAGGGAGTTGACTTAAAGGAAAAAGTTAAAAAATTACTTAAAATGTAATTTCCACCACATGGTTTTCAGAAAAATGTCAAGAACAACATAATTCACCTGTAATTCATGTACAATAAAACACTGTCAAGATACGCTGCCTGAAGGATTGAAGGAGCCAGGGATAAACGAAACTGTCATTTATTAAATCCAACACACAGGGTAAATCCACTCTTGAAAGGGAAGGAAAACACACGTACACATCTGGTAGACCCAACCAAGGAGGAACGCACAGACTGGAACTAAATACATGACTTAAGGAGGCAACTGGGAGGAACACAGGTGAACAGAATGACTAATTAAGAGACAACGTGGACAGGATCAGGAATGACCAAATAAGGGCACATGAGGCAGAAACTGGGTCACGGGAAGGACATGGAGCAAAACACAACAAAGAAGGTCCAATCCTGACACACACACACAGTAACAATGCCCATACATTTTTAAGGTATCATTTTGCCATACCTTTAAAAAAATATATATTTTTGTTCACAAAATATGTATTAGAATACATAATTGACAAGATTTATAAGAATAAGTTGCACCTGAAAAAAACAAATGTTCCTTTTGAATTAAACAAAACCAGATGAAAGCTTGAGTTTCTGTCATTTGCATTTTTTTTTTCATTCTAAAATAAACATGAAAAGATTTTTATTTTTCTGGTTCATGTAGGCTTATATACATGTAGACAAAAAGGTTACTGTAAAGGTCAAAAGTGAGTCAAAAGATCTCTTGGGAGCTAGAGACAAAGGTTTCGATTATTGACAAAGTTCAGATTATTTAAAACTAAATCAGGGTATTTAAAAATCATGGCCAAATGACAACTATGACGACTGAATTGAAACATCTTTTCATATTTATATACTTCTTTGATTTACACATTAAAATCTTAAATTGGCCTGGGCAGTATTTGTTTGCACTGTAGATTTAATTTAATAACAGAGCATTTGGAATGTATATGTGAAAGTGATGTGACATACAGCCAAGTACGGTGACCCATTCTCAGAATTCGTGCTCTTCATTTAACCCATCCAAAGTGCACACACACACCGTGAACACACACCTGGAGCAGTGGGCAGCCATTTATGCTGCGGTGCCCGGGGAGCAGTTGGGAGTTTGGTGCCTTGCTCAAGGGGACCTCAGTCAGGGTATTGAGGGTGGAGAGAGCACTGTACATTCACTTCCTCCACCTACAATTCCTGCCGGTAAAAAAAAAAAAATTCTACGAGTCCATTACGGTAAAGAAATGACAGCACTTTGTCAGGGCTGTCTGAAAATAGACAAAATATTCAGCTTGACAAAGGCAGCATTTTCTGTTCCTTATTTTGCAATTTCTGTCTGTCCAAAAAGGCACTTGTGTTTACCATCAAACTATTTTGGTAAACAAGTTTCAGTAAAATACACTAATTATTCAACCAGGAAAATAAAGTAAAATTCCCATCTAACGGGAATCTGAGTCTAAGCTTTAATTATACTTGAATGTAAAAACTATTTATATTACTTGCATAAGTTTTACTATGGATCTTTATTTGAAAGATTCCATGAAATGTGTTTCTTTCTTTCTTCTTCTTTATTTTTTGCATTGCCTTTTTTAGTTTATATATATTATATATATATATATATATATATATATATATATATATATATATATATATATATATATATATATATATATATACATACACACACACACACACACACACACACACACACCCTTGTTTATACTACTTTGTGGGGTCCTCTTCAAAATGATAATAATTGTTTATATATATATAGAATGTTAAAACTCAATTTATGGACCTAATCTACACCAACCCTAAACCTACCTGTCACAGAAACCTAACTTAACTTTGACTTATATTTATTTTAATTTAAGCTTTATATATACATAAGAATGTAACATATAAGAATGTTATAAGGTTCTTATTATATATAAAAATGTTAAAATGTATATTAAAATGCATATGTATATAAATGTTAAAACATTCTGGTAACATTTTATTTTAAGGTGTCCTTGCTACATGTTACATGTACTTACTATTATAATAACAAATTATTATGCTTAATTAAATGCCAGTAACCCTTAAGCCAAACATAATTCGTACCCTAACCATATAGTAAGTACAGGTAGTTAATTAATGTTACTCAGTACTTAAATGTATAATTATACTGTAACAAGGACAACTTAAAATATAGTGTAATCAACATTCCATTCATATATAAGAATGTTTTCTGTGACAGGTAGGCTTAGGGGTAGGTGTTGGTTTGGACGATAGTATATTTAGTCATTTTTAGTCTTAAATAAAAGTTTATGTCTTTGGCCCTCACAAAGTAGTTCACAAAGTTCAGACACACACACACACACACACACACACACACACACACACACACACACACATACATATACACCGATCAGGCATAACATTATGACCACTAACAGGGAAAGTAAATAACACTGATTATCTCTTCATCACACCAGTGGGCACATGTGCATCAGAACTGGACCACAGAGCAATGGAAGAAGGTGGCCTGGTGTGATGAATCACATTTTCTTTTACATCATGTGGATGGCCGGGTTCATTTGTGTCGCTCACCTGGGGAACACATGGCACCAGGATGCACTATGGGAAGAAGGAAAGCCAGCAGAGGCAGTGTGATGCTTTGAGCAATGTTCTGCTGGGAAACCTGGGTCCTGCCATCCATGTAGGTGTTACTTTGTCACGTACCACCTACCTAAGCATTGTTGCAGACCATGTACACCCTCTCATGGAAACAGTATTCCCTGGTGGCTGTGGCCTCTTTCAGCAGGATAATGCCCTTCCACAAAGCATGGTTCAGGAATGGCTTGATGAGCACAACAAGTCTGAGATGTTGACTTGGTCTCCAAACTCCCCAGATCTCAATTCAGTCGAGCATCTGTGGGATGTGCTGAACAAACATACATACATCCTGATTATGCTGCTTGAACTTTGATATATTGCATTACGGTATTATTATGCATCAGCTTTAAAAGAAAGCTTTGTTTTGTCTGTAACAGTCAAATCAGACCTCAAAACACAAATGTCAGATGACAGTATAGTTATGTTTAGCATATCTGGGAGATAATCATGGCCACAAAATGTAGTTCAAACCACTTTTGTGCTGAAAGAGTGAGGGAACATCACATTTTAGTCTCGCTCAAGGCATAAAACATGATACTGAAAGTTACATTTCACATCATTTCAAGAGAATGAAAACCAGGTTCCAAAGTAAAACAGTGAAAGCCCTCGTTAACAGATAAAATAATAATTTAAGACTGCACAGTTGTGACGTGCAGAAGAAAAGAAATATGCAACCTCAAAGTAACTCATTTAGAAAATGTTTTTATGCATCAGTAAATGTATTTCCCCCCTTTTGTAGGTCATTGATTGAATGATGTATGGATATCTTGCCTAATAATTTATTTTCTATTTGTGAGTTGTTTTTATCTTATGCAGTAGGCTATATGTGAGATTTTATAACTAATCCGATAAAAATATAATAAATAAACAAATAGATAAATAAATAAATAAATTCATTAAAAGTTCCTTACCATTTGTTTATTATCACCAATGAGTTAACAATTGAGATTCAGAAAATTACTTTAAAATATTCAATTATAATGTTAATTCATGTGATTATCTTCCCACCTTGTAGCAACTCATAATGTAATAACTGCACATAATGTAAAAACTGCACATAATGTAATAAGTATTACATTATTATTGTAATAAAATGTTCATAATGTAATAATTGTCTCAAAATGTAATAACAATTATTACATCATGAGAAATGTATTACATTATAAACGGACAAAAAATATTGAAATATTGTCATAATTAAATTATTATACTTATAATAAAGTCAAACTTTGTGATTAGCTACATTGCTCAATGCTAAAAACATTGTGAATAAAAACATCTGATGCTCTCCAGAGCTCAAATGCAAATATGCACAGAAGAGATAAATTCGGGAACAGTTGGCAATCCTACTTTGCATGTTTTAAACATTTTGGATGTTTCAGGCAATATAAAAATCCCGGCCAGGACGTGTCCCGTATGAATGGCACATATGGCCACCGTAAGTTAAATGAACAATTCTTCACTTTAATACAAGTTATAACATGAATGTACATCACAAGATATGTTGAAAAAAAAACACCTTACAATCACGCATCATTTCTGTGCCTATAAGCGGTTTTAACTAGGGAAATCATCAGTATAACAGCCTGTGAAGAATGTTTGAACTATGGCCTAATCCTGGCTTAGTCTAAGCCCTGTCTGGGAAACCAGGCCTACATCTCAAAAATTAAACGTCATAATCACAAAATGAGTAAGCTTTTTATAAAAAATAAAAGTTCACAATGTAGCCTAATTTTCTCTTAATAAAACTATGATTATGTTTTGTGCTCAAATTTATTATATAGAAAGATAATTATGATATTGTAAATGTAATAATAATTTAATTTTAATTTAAAATTATGTGCTGGTATTTCCTTATGAACTGTGACTATATTATAAGTTGCCACAGTGTGTTCATAATATAATACATTTCTCATACGATAACCTATTACATCATGTGAAAAATTGTTATTACATTGAAAAATCATTATAACATTATGAGCTCAAGATTTGATTACGTTTTGAGAAAATTATTCCATTATGAAAATTTTATTACAGTAATAATGTAATATTACATTATGTGCAGTTATTATGAGTAGCCGCACACCTCCTTTAATAGTAAAGCTATATAATTATTTTCCCCGACAGTAAAATTCCAACTCATAAGCATATTTTTTTTCACCCACTTGCTATTATAGGTTCATCACTTCCTCTTCTGAGCATCAATATAAACTGGGCAGAAGACGCCTCTTGTCCTAGACTTGCTTCAACACAACTGATCTCATCCTCAACATGTCACTGCTCTCTTTCGTACTGCTGGCAGCTACTGCAGTGTGCTGCTTCACAACTCTCTGTGGTAAGAGTTTATTTTATTTTATTTGACTTTATTTCATTTTATTTGTGCATTCTGTGTGGTCAATATTATGTGGTGTTTTATAAACAGAAAATAGTCTGTATAAACCAGGTGCTTTCAAAGTTTAAAAAGTGGATCTGTTAAAATGTGCTTTAATTTACTGCAGGTTAATTGTGCGATCAACTGTTATAATATGTATAAAATGTAATTATTTTTTAACAAATTAGCCATTTATTCTGCATTCATTATTTCTGATAAAATGGTTACAACATTGTTCTTTAGAGAAATATAATTCTAACTATGCACATGGCTTCTTTTAGCATTGCCAATGGAAGGCTTTGGTGTCAACAAGTGTCAGTGTGTGACCACCACCTCATCCGTAATCCCATCTCGGGTGTTCCAGAGGATTGAGATTGTGCCTCCGGGAGCACACTGTCGCTACACCGAGATCTTGTGAGTCATAATGTTTTGCCTCTACACATTGGTGGCACACACATACTTCAATTATAGACATGAGGGAAATGTGCAAAGGGGTGCATGTTTCCTCTGTTCTGACAAACCTCAGTGCTCTCAAAAATGTTACATCATTCTCTCTTTAGCCCACGCAGCTCTCAGATAAATGTCACCTATTGCCCATACATATTAGGCAGATTTGTGTAAGACAGGCACATATTGTCGCAGATGTTTATGAAATCTTTTTAAATGCCTTAGGATTACCAAAAAGGACAACCAAATAATTTGCATAGACCCTGCAGCACGATGGATCAACAATGTCATCACAAGAGTAATGAGGAGGTAGGGTTTAAGTCTAAACTCCCCAAATCAAGACTGTCTGATCTTGATTTGACCTTTTTTTTCCTTTCTATGCATTGTCTAAATGTCATCTTTTTTGTTTCTTTTTCCTACAGTAAAAGAAACGCAAAGGAAACTGCTGTGCCCACTGCGGCATAAATCAACGCAAACAAGAACAACTTTCCATTTCCTACTTTTCAGTTATTCCTTTTCATTCAAACAACCAACAGAAATGTGCTGAATGTTATTAGGCCATATTTACGCAGTCACAAATTAAAACAGTCTGTCTACAAAATCTGTAATTATTATTTTGAAATAAAAATCTCACAACCTTCTTTCTTTAAAATGACATCTTTATTGCCTTTAAGGTGGGAGACTAGAACAAGACTGAGAATTTCTTGTTTTACAAATGGGCCACATGTAGCACCATTTACATTTGCAAACAGAAAGATTTTTTTCCCATATAATCACCATATATGTTTATAGACTTAATAAGAGTTACAAAATGTGTATTCCTCAGCTGAGGAAAAACTGCATGAAAAAAAGACTCAAAGTTATTGAGAAAATCCAGTGATAAAGCCTTATCATCACATTAGGAAATGCTCGTTTTTGGATATTCTAATCATTGTGTCTCAAGGTTCTTGGCAAAACAATGCTTTACATCATCTTACAATCATGCAAGTTCTTCCATAATTTGAATTTGTCATCAAGACTGACTTCAAACCCTGCTGCCATAATACACATTCAATGAAAGACTACTGCTATTTTCCACATGCTTATTACTAGTTTAAAAATACTGCTTGTTCATCAATCTGGATTAAAATAACTGTCCAGTTAGACCATTTGCCAAGAGGAAATATTTCAGGTTTTTCAGTGGGAATTTCTGTAATGAGAACGTATACAAGTAACCATCAGAAAACAAAAATACTGCTACCACTAACCAGGGAAACTATGGTAATTTTCTCAACTTCATAACAGAGAGATTTAAGATCCTGCCATTTCTGCGAAACAAATTGGCTTATCACTGCTGACCATGACATATTTTAATAATAACAACAACAACATTATAACTGGATCACGTCCACTTCAGTAGTCATCATGTCTCTCTGGTGAAGAGAAGAGATGGACAGATGAATGGATGAGTGGATGGAAGGGTGCTGGGATGGATGCTGGTGCTGGCTCACTCTGTAAGCGTCTTGCTTTCACAGGCAGTACTGCTGTAGAAAAGATGGTTCAGACTAGGCACAGTTTGATAAAAGAGGAATGCTCTACTTATCAATCAGTTTGCAAAAGTGACAAAAAAGTGAAAGCACTCATGCTTATAAGGCGTTCCACTTTTAGAAATGATGCAATGTCAAAAAATTTTTTTGCTGACTAAAAAACCTAATCAAAAATGTCATTAAATTTAACAGGGATGGGAGTTAATCCGTGTGGTTATTATTTATTTTCTAAGGTCTGATGGCAGTGATAAGTAACATGCAGCACACAGTCCAACACTTAACAGTCAACTTCAGCAACTCTGACCTTTCCTTCTGAAACGTTTAACTCAGACCAGCTCAAAACAGAACAAGGCACAGTCTGCCAAAGCATGTTAGGAAAGCTATAGCTTTGTCCAAATAGACATATGTGCGCCTGGATGTGTTGAACAGGCAAGTACTACCAATAACCTATTCTCTTCACAGGTTAAACATCATAAATTCTGCTGAATTTTAACTCAAGAAGCTTTAAGCATTAAACATTTTGATGATTGCTAGCTTGAACAAAGGACTTTCAGTTTATTGAAGTCAGAATTCATGCAGGGAAATGTTTCCACAGTAGTCATGTGACAGACAACAACACTAATGCCACTGACATCAAAAAAGCTTTAGAAAATGTCTTAGTTTTTGCCCATTTTCAGATAAAGTCTGCAATGCACTACACAACTTTTGCCCAGATTTACAGTCTTGACAAGTTAACACTAGCTGCCTAAAGTCAGAACAAATGCAGATTTGAGTTGACAGATTTCACAGAAAATAACAGTGTATGATGGGCACAGACTTTTTTTTTTTCAAACTATGAATCTGTCCAGTCTGAGCATATCAATCATTTTTGAGCCAATTTTTCAACACATATTGATTTATTTTGGTTATGCTTCTCTAGTCTCGCGTAGCCACACTTCCAGACTGATGGTAGAAGGTCTGGGAAGTGGCCAAGGACCACCCAAGATGCCATATGACTGAAAGGTAAAGGAACCAATCACGTTTTATGTCACGTTATGTTTAGGGACGTGAAAATATCCCCACAGTAATAGACCAGTGTGTAAAACTCTTGGACCTATTTTATAGAGTCTATGCAGCAAACTTTACATATTTCACATACTTTTAAAAATCTAGCATTTAGTTGATCCTGATTAGCAGCCATTGTCTAAATATGACGGCTTTGTTCTTCCATGAGGGGGGTTGGCGCCACGGCATCTTTATTTCCAGTTGGAAAGTTAAAGAACGCTACAGACGTGTCTCATGGAAATTCTGTAGAATTCAACCAATCAGATGATGACTTTGAAACTCTTGAAGTGTTTCTAATTTTTGTGTGCCATATGTATCAGACATTCACTCAACAGTCGTTAGGCATGACGCCTAAAGCTGAGACTCTAACATTAGCTATGTTTTTTCAAATTAAACTTGTGCGCAAATTTGGAATATCGCATAAAACATAAATCACAGAATAGGCCTAAAGCACCGTTTCCATACAGGGAGTTGAAGAGAACAAAATCGTAACTTCCTGATTATAAAGTTGTGCTAAATATCACAAAGAAAAATTACATTTGCTGCAGTAGGAGAAGGCACTGTATATAGTATACAACTTAATGCATGCAGACAAAATGCGGTGATGTTATCTTATTTTCGGAGGCTGCTGTTTGGGAGCGCAGTTCTGGGAGTTAATTATAAAGCATTTAGATCAGAATTTGCATCTTGGCATTTCAATCCAGTTTTTTTTTTATGCGATATTTTATGCTAAAAATAGGTGGATGGAAACACAGCTAATGCCACGTTTCTGCATGAGTTTGTTTTGTTCAGAAGAACACATAAGTTTGTTTGTTTAACATCTGTTTCAGTTTTAAAAGTTGTGAAGTGTATTACAGCTTTTAGAGAAATTTAGCAAATGATTATGTCTTGCCAACCTTGAAACCCATAAAAATGTAGATATAACAGTGAGAAAGGCCTCTAACTATGGAAATGCTCGTAGTTGTGCCAAACAAATAAAATGACATTTCTTGTCATTTCTCTTCTCCAACAAATCACAAAATTACATCTCTAAACATAAATTAATGTTCATCCTGTACCAATGCAGCTGACAATCCATTACCACTGAAACAAATGCGAAACAACCGGACTAAGCTGAATTAGCCTGAGTTAAAGGCATAGTTCACCCCAAAATGAAAACTGTTCCACAGAAGAAATAAAGGCATAGAGGTTTGAGTCATTTTTGGGTGAACTATGCCGTAAACTCCTAGGTAGTCTTCTGTAACAATTATAAATTGTCCCAATAATGTCAACCACCTGCCAATCAGAGATTCTTTGGAGACCTCGCTGACATGATGACATCATTGAGGCAGGGAGGACTTTGTATTGTGTAAATATACATCAGTACGGTGATGTGATTTAGATGCCGATGCAAGCAGCAAGAGAAAACAGCACAGATGGGTTATAATCAGTAGGGCTGGGATCCTCTTTAATAGTGTACATTTTGGACTTAAAGACAAGTTTGCATAATACTTTAAATTGCACTATTAAGAATTTTCAATTTTAACACATTGCTGAAAATTCCAACCTTACTGCAGTTTCTCACTTTCTCAACCTTAATGCAAATCCGTCCTGCAGTAACGTCATATAGGGGAACTTGAATTTGTAATGCACAGGATGCAGTAACTACTATAATATTTGATCTTGCACAATGAAGAGAAAAATGTGGTTTTATCGTACTGGGAAATTTCAGAATTTGAATGCCATCATAAAGATTTAAAGATGCCGAAGGGGAATTTAAAAGGGGATGCTGATTGAATCACTCAAATCACTTTTGTAACACACTTGCTGACATTGTTATGATTCATGATTGGTCTTCCCTTAAGTTACACATTCCTAGCATCCAAATACTGACACATGGCTTATACAATCTCACATTTAAATTCAGACAAACAGATCGATTGCCCTGAAAGCAGCATTTGTTTGGTACCAAACAGAGAATCCCAACCCTAATTTGGTATTAAGCTTTTGTTTTCAAGTTGGAAAACATAATAACAAGATCATATAATCCTGTGCAAAGGTTAAAAAGGAACAAAGTAGGTGAGTACTTCACTCCTTAATGTGTGTGCCTATATTTGTAAGGGCTCGTCATAGGGGTTCGTCCATGGTTTGGGGATTTAGATGAGTAGGGGAAGGGGGGCTGCACTACCTGTGGACAGGCAGATGCAGCCCGTTGAGGGGGGGTAAGGGCAGTTGGTACTCCAGCTGAGCCAGGAGCGAAAAGTGATCGGAAGGGATGTGTGGGTGGGGGCACCCCGTTATGTTGTTGTCCTTCAGCCACTGAGTCTCCAGTGGACCCAGAACGCCCAGAACACGCATGTGTGTCTTAGAGAAGAAAATGTAGTCAATCACACCCTACAAAAAAGGAGAAAGCATGTTTTAAATGAGAGTAAATAAAGATCGCTGACAATAAACTCAATTCAGGAGCCAGCAGCAGCCTTATAGGGCACAGGTTTCTGTGCAATATAATAATGAAGCATGTCATGGTTCACTAAAATTGTGAAACCTAAATATCTCCTGACCTTGAAGTCATAAGTGTAGTTGGTGTAGGGCATGAGATTCCCCTCATAGGCACTCTTCAGCTGGAAACTGTGCGTGATACTGCCATCAGGCTTGCCATTTTTGCTGTTGCAACTGAAGTTGGTTATACAATCGCTGTAACGCAGTTCCTTAAAGTCTTTGTGATTTTCTGCAACTCCACCATTACTCAGATACTCCACCACACCTGTGAAGAAAGGCCAGGAAACCTAGTAATGCTAAGACAAGAGCTTCATGCTGAATCCAAGGCAAAAATATATGTCAATATTTCTCTTAAAAATTACATTAAAGGGTAATTCACGCCCAAAATTAAAATTTTGTTGTCATTTCCTCACATTGATGTCATTCCAAACCTGTATGACTTTTTTTCTTCTGTGGAAAATAAAAGAAGATATTTTGAGAAATATCTCAGTGGGTTTTTTTGTCCACACAATGGAAGTCCTGTATTCTTTAAAATATCTTATTTTGTGTTCCACAGAAAGTCATACAGATTTGAAACAACAGAATTTTCATTTTTGGATGAACCATTAATATGAACCTTTAATATTGCAGCAGGTGGACAAGTCGCTTATCCTAAATAAGGAACGGAAAAGGCAGTTGGAAGCAAGCCATAATATAGCACCCATGGAGTGGATGGCAGGTAGTTGGCCTGCCATTCACTCCATGGGTGCTATATTATGGCTTGCTTTCATGTTCGGATCTCTTGGACTCATTTTAGTTGGATCTTACACAATAAAGATTGCCCAAGTGAGTTCCCCATTCCTTCTAATTATTTATCCTTAATAAGCAGTTCCAAACAGTGCTCACCAGAGTCAGGGAGCGAATTGAGGTCAGCGCACAAGACGATAGGGATGGAGCTGGTGTCTGACGTGGGTGATGCAGAGTTGATGGATCCCGATGCCCTCTCAGCGATGCTCTTCAGCTCAGACAGGAACATCATTGTCTGGATGAGCTTCACATCCGAGTACTCCGGATCCCAGTGCATGTGGGCGTTAGCTACCAGCAGGAGCTGTTTCTCTGAAGGCTGCTTTAAACCTGCATTATAACACCAGTAAAATTAATTGGAGCTGTAACATCTAAATAAGATCTTTTATAATCAAAGTCGCTGCTCCCAGTTCAAAGGAAGTCAAAAGCGGAATATGAACAGTAAACTCTGCTTGCAAAGTGTAATCAATATCTCAATCTTCTGAAAACGCAACAATATTGTAGATTGATTTTAGGGGAAAAAAAGAAGAATATGTTCTGAATGAAGAAATAAAGCAGAAAAATAAAATAAACTCATCAATAAGTGTGTCACAGTTATGGACTTCTGTTCTTATTGAGTTTCCTTATTTGATCATGTTCCTTTTCTTGTTTAAGTGAAAGTCATTAAGTCATTAAGTGACATTTGCCGAGTATGGTAACATTTACTGTTAGTTGGTGATTTTGATTTTAATGATATATGTGCACACACACAGCAGTGAGAAGTGAACACACCGTGAACACACACCCGGAGCAGTGGGCAGCTATATATCCAGCACCCGGGGAGCAACTGGGGGTTCAGTGCCTTGCTCAAGGGCACTTCAGCCTTGTATTGAGGGTGGAAGAGAGCACTGTTCATTCACTCCGTCCCACCTACAACTCCTGCCAGCACCGATACTCGAACCTGCAACCTTCTGGTTACAAGTCCAATTCTCTAACCAATAGCCCCACACCTGTTTCTGTTTCCCACTGATTACATTCCCAGTATTTAAAATCTTATCATTAAAATAACTACTTTTGATATCTCCTTCGTCGTGCAATCCCGCCACTGAGGGTGAGCTGCAACTGGTCACTGGACAAGACAATGAGGAACTTATGGACCTTTTCCAGATGGATTTAATAGATTGCTTTGGGGAGGCATTACCCAATTCTCCTGTGTCTCCACTGGTTCCGCCCAGTCCTGAATCTCCTGTGTCTCCGCTGGCTCCGCCCAGTCCTTAATCTCCTGTGTCTCCGCCCAGCCCTGAATCCCCTGCGTCTCCATTGGTTTCGCCCAGCCCAATCCTTCTGTGTTCCCTCCCAGCCTCCCTCTCCCTCCTCCTCTCAACCCGACCAGTTCCTCAACCCTATCTCTGCTGGTGCCTGTCAGCCCCTCAGCTCACCCTCAGTCAGCGCCATCTGGGTGCTCTTATTCACTTCGGGACTTCCAGTCTCCAGCTCCGCCTTGGTGTGAGGATCCCCTGTCTCCGCCTCCAGCCTTCAAACCCGGACTCCACCTCTGTCCTTCGACCCATTGGCTCCACCTTTACACTTAGCTCCCTCTTCTCCACCATGGCCCGTCATCCCACCAGCTCCACCGGGCTCCCTCGTCCCTCCGGCTCTGCCTTGGTCAGTCGTCGACCATCTGCCGCCTTGGGACTTCACTCCTCTGGCTTCGCCTCGTCACTCCATCCCTCTGGCTCTGTTAGGCTTCTCCTTCCCACCGGCTCCACCTCCATCCTCAGTCGCTCCAGCTCCGCAGTGGTCTTCCGGAGCCCCACTTCCGCCTCGGTTGCCTGTGCCTTCAGCGCCGCCTCGGCCCTCTGGATCCTCCGTGTCACCCTGGCTCTCCGTCTGCTCGGCTCC
Organism: Cyprinus carpio; assembly: GCF_018340385.1. NCBI lineage: Eukaryota > Metazoa > Chordata > Actinopteri > Cypriniformes > Cyprinidae > Cyprinus > Cyprinus carpio. The sequence goes on from NC_056601.1 coordinate 12,697,097, forward strand.
ATCCTGGGCTCCTTATACATCGGTTCAGTCTCTGTCAGTTGGCCCCTGGTGTTGTCGGCTCTTACTCCACCATGACTCCTCCCGCCGTCGACTCCACCATAGGCCACCATCCTGGCTGGCCTCTGGAGCTCCATCTGGCTCCTCCTGCTCCGGGCTCCTCCCTCCATCCACTCCACCCTGGCACTATGGTCTATGCTCCCTCTCCATTGCCTGCCCCTTGCCTGCCCCCTGAACCCCCACCCTCCCTCCTCTGGACTATTTCTGTCGGTGCGGGAATGGACCGTTCCGGGAGGGGGCGAACTGTCACAGTTATGGACTTCTGTTCTAACTGAGTTTCCTTATTTGGTCATGTTCCTTTTCTTGTTTAGTTAATTAGCCCCACACCTGTTTCTGTTTCCTACTGATTACATTCCCAGTATTTAAAATATGTGTTCTACAGTTTTGCTTTGTCCACTATTGATGTTAGATTATTTGGATTTGTGTTTGGATGTGCCCTTTTTCTCCTGTGGATCATTAAAATAACTATTTTGATATCTCCTTCATTGTGCACTTGTTTTACACACCAACACGTGTGACAAAGTGTGTATGCTCATAAATTGTATTGAGGCATCGTGAAGGAAATAGAAAGTATGTTATCACTGAAATCCAACCTAGCACTGAATTCAACCATTGAAGTTAATTTTATTTTTAAGAGCAGCACATTGCTTATGACTAACTTGGCTTACAAACTTTTGTCAGACATAAATGTTTTATTTACTTTACTTACAGCTGCATCTTGTAAAACATTCAGAGAATGCTACTGATGTTATTTTCAAAGTGGTCAATATCCACCAATTTCCTAACTTGCCACACACAGCAAAATGTAAAAAATTAAATTTCATCAATAAATACAAATTCTACATATTCTATGTTGAATCATTTTTACTGTCAAAATTAATTCTACTGACAAATAATCTGTGTTATGAACTTTCATTAATTTCCAGAGACAGTAATTATTCTCCACCTTCAAAATACCAGGATTGGCAACCCACTGCTCCGGGTGTGTGTTGACGGTGTGTGTATGGGACACCATTCTTGCCCACAGGTCATGTCACTTTCACTTTCACTTTTTTACCGTCCTCTCATGTAAACATGTCTAATGTAGTGATTTACTGCCATCTACAGGACAAAGCTAAACAGATGGTGTGTCCATGAAGAACAGGAAACCTAAATTGAGCTATTTCAACGTTAACATTCATCACTCAAGGTCCTTACCACTAGCAAACAAGTCTTTCTTCACTTCCAACAGGACAGCTACTCCGATGTTATCTTTGGTCATGACTCTGTTTAGCATAACCTCCGAGCCCTCTGAGTTTGCCATGGCAACCTGATTGAACTCCACTGTGTGTTTCTGCACCAGAGCAAATCTAGAAAGTAAAAAAGTGCAATACATGAGCTTAATATCATTTCACTTTAAAAGGCGTCATGAACTGCCTTTTTTATTATTTTACTCTGTTCTCTGAGGTCCACTTATAATGTTATCAAAATTTTTTACATAAAAATATAATAATTTAGAGGTAATAGGCTTTTTTCTGTCCTGTTTTGACAAACAAAGGACCAATTTCTTATTGACGTGGTCTGGAACTTTATTAAAAATAAAGTTCATCAAATAAAGTTTATCATTTGGTTTCTGCATAGACCTGCGTTTGTCATTTACCAACTATGTGCGTGAATCTGTGGGCGGGGCTAAACATGCAGTGATGTAGAACAGGCGTTGATCTACTTCTGAGGAGGCGGTGTTTAGTCACACTATTATGTAATAGAGTGGCACATGCCACAACCTGTCATTTTCAGTTTTTAGACTAATGAGAAACTTTTGAGTTCTGAAACTTACAGAATGCGTTTATAGCACAATGACCTCTATATATAATAAATAAATATATCAAGCGAATTTTGATTTCTCAGTTCATGACCCCTTTAATCCTTGTAAGAAAATAGAAGGGAATTCTCACTTCTCGGTCTTGAAGAACACAGCACAGCCATCCACATGTTTCCGCTCCTGTTCTGACATGAGTTTGGCACGAGACTTTGGACAGAAAAAGCCATCATATCCACGCTCTTTCAGTGTTTCCAGAAAGAAGGTGTAGTACTGCTCTGTTTCCACCTCCTGCACATGAATGAGCATTAGAGCAAAGTATAAAACACTGCTGATATTAAAACCCCTCACACGTCAAGTGAAATGTACTTGTTCACACATAATAATAATTTAGCTTCATTTTTTATGTAAATATATAACTATATATTCATTTATCATATTAAAAGTTACAGGCATGAGAGGTAACATATTTGAAAGGTAAACTGTCATAATATTTTGCAATATTGTTATGTTGATCAAATAAAAGCAGCCTTGGTGAGAATAAGAGACTACTTTAAAAAATGTTACCAATCCCAAACTTTTAAATGGTAGTGTACACATTTCTAATTGTAAGGGAGATTTCCTTTTTAATTTTGAAATGGGAGCTTCATACCTGCAGGCTGATGATGTCAGAATCACAGTTAGTGATCTCCTCCATGATGCCCTTCTTCCTGTACTCCCAGTTAAGGGCCCATGAGGGACAATAGCCGTACAACTGTCTTGTTGCATACTTGTCGCACAGTACGTTGTAGCACATTACTGTGAACACAGCTGAGGACACAAAAACTGTATATTAGCTTTGCTCCTCGCTAAATCATGATTTTTAAAAGCCAGTGAGAGGATGCTAGCAGTAGGTACCTGTGGGCATCATTTGGTCTCGCTCCCTCAAAGTGATCCAAGGTCTTTGGGGGAGTTGTTCTGGGTGGACTAATATTGGGAGGGGAAAATTAAATGAATAACTTATCTGTATAGTATTAATAAGCAGCTATGTACCTGTGTCCATTATTACCTGCAAGATTGTCAAGCATGTAATTTAATAATTTCCTTGTTCCATCAGGCTCCTGATACAGGTTGAGTATATCTTGGGACAATGGATTACCTGGGAAAGAAATATTGTTCTCAGGCCTAATAAAAAACATTGCATGCTTGTTCTGCATGTACTGCTTGATATAAAACAACATTTGATTAAAAAAAAAAAAGAAGGAAAAAAAAAGCGTTACCTTTGAGTCCAAGGGTTTGCAACTGGAACAGCCGACCAAGTTCATAAGGCAAAACTCGTAAACAATTGTTGTTCAAAAGCAATTCCCTAAAAAAAAAACACAAAGAAAGAAACAAATGTGACAATAAAACAAGGTGTCTGTTTAGTATAACAAAAAGGCCTAAACTATTTATAAGTCCAGTTTAGTCACATCCTAATTAATTTTTTATTTGTTTATTAATATATTTTGTCTATTTTACATTTTTTGGTCTATTAATGTTTTGTTGTAAAAGGAAAAATAATAATGGCACTTGTCCTTAAGAATCTGTAATAATGCTGAAAGGCCAATAGGACTGTTTTACTTATCTTCATTCTGATGGGAATCTGACCGTTTTGTTACATACCTGAGAGTCACCATGTTGCCGAGCTCTGCTGGCAGGCTGCGAAGTTTGTTGGAGGACAGGTTTAGGTAGACGAGATGGGGTAGCTTTGCGATTTCAGGAGGAAGCCGGCTCAGGTTGTTGTTGTTGATGTAGAGAGCAGTCAGATGGGTCAGAGTCCATAGTGAGCTGCTTAGACTTCTGACCCGCCCTATACCAAGAAATCACAGACAGAGTAAACATTTTTCTCCAAATTTCTCAAAGAACACACATACTGATATGTACATCACTTTTGGATAAAATCAGCAAAAAAGTAGTTTAGTATAAGTAGGCTTTCACGTTCACCGATTTATTCATTAATTTCTCTCATGTCAGTGTACTGTACCCTCAGTAGCATATTCATAAAAATTAGTTGATGAATTATGAATTGCGATATAAGGCCAAAGATTTGAATAATAATAACTAACCAGAAATCTCCAACTCGGTCCAGTGGGACTTCTTGCCACTGGCCACTTCCTCGGCTGACATGATGGTATATAATCTGCGTGGGTCTGGAGGATCATATTTTTCCTTTGGCATGCCTGTTAATCTGAAAATACATAAAGAAAATGAACGATTTGTCACCATTTCTCTTTGTTACAATATGTCACTGGTTTCCTCAAAATATTTGTAAGAAATCATTGAAGATGTAAGAAAGTTGAAACCTGATCTATGAGCCAGCTGGCATTATATTTGTAATTGTAGTGGTCAGTTTAGGACTCCTCTAAGGCCTCAGATCAAGCCAGATCGCCCTTAGACAAACTGACATGACGTAAACATGATGTACAGAAAATCAGGCAACAAACTAACAACTGCACTTCGACTTGTGCAAAGTAAAAACATCAGTAAGGATTGCTTAAGTTTAATTTAAAATAAGGCTAAAGAAAATGAATGCACAGATACCAAGTGAAGCTGTAAAATATCAACATATCATCTACACTACAGTTCAAAAGTGTGGGATTGGTAAGAAGTCTCTTATGCTCACCAAGGCTACATTTATTTAATCAAAAATACAGTTAAAAACAACACATTATAAGTATTGTTACAATTTTATGTAATTGTATGTTTTCTATTTAAATATATTTTAAGATTTAATTCATCCCCATGAAAGGAAAGCTACATTTTCAGCAGCCATTGCCATATTCAATTTTGGAAATCATTATAATATGCTGATTTGGTGCTCGAGAAACATTTCTTACTATTATCAGTGTTAAAAACATTTGTGCTGCTCAATATTTTTGTGAAAACTGTGATACATTTTCTTTAACATTCTTTGATAAATAGAAAGTTTAAAAGAATAGCATTTACTTTAAATAAAAAAGTTTTTATAATAATTATAAATCCCTTTACTGTCACATAATGCATAAATAAATAAATAAAATAATACAATAAAATAAATTACTTTTGAACAATAGTGCATGTTCTAGAAACCAGGCCAACATGTGAGATCCTGAGTGTTTACTGAGAGACAGACAGCTGATGTTTACTCTGATACATTGAACTGTTTGAGTAGCTGATATCTCTGATGCCGAGCCAAAACATTATGGCAGTCTAGGGCACTGACAAGAGTTTAACTTAGTTGAACTTTGGAGATGTTACAGTAGTTTTTTTGTGTGTGTGTCTGTTTTTAAATCAATCCCTTTCAGCTGTAAATGATGAAAGCAAAGCGGCACTTTCAGATAACACCCTATTAATAGGTAAAACCTCCAGCGAGAGCTTTTAAACAGACGAGACGGCTGCCCTTATTTGCCTTGTATAGAAAGAACATGCGGTGTGCTCGCTGTAATCATTGAGTCGCAGCTGTTACATACACAAGAGCACACTGCCAAAGAGCTGTTCGGGTACAACATATCCTGCTTCTCAATTGTAGCTTGTAAATGTTTTCTTACATGCAGAACTTCAGGCACTTTATTAATTCAACTGGTCTTTGGACTAGATGTCATATTCATATTAGTGTATATATCAGACCATCATTCAGCACAATCGTATTTCTCAATTCTAATCAACATTGTACATTTGTGACCCTGGACCATAAAACCAGTTGGTAGCAAGGGTATATTTGTAGCAATAGTCAACAATACATTATATGGGTAGAAATTATCTATTTTTCTTTTATGCCACTATATATAATTCTATATTGAAGTATACATTATGTGCGCATTGAGTTCAGTGTGTGTATTGTGAATTTTGTGGTCTTTATCACTAAAGCCCTGTGTATATGGTCATGTGACAATAAAAGTGATTTGCCTGAACACCATGGCGCTTATGCAAATGAACGCTGGACCACGATAATGACAGCCGAGGCGTTACGTAACCCGCTCTTTGAAGTTACTAAGTAACTGCTATGAATAAAACAAACACACACGTTCCGAGCTGAACCTAGCTTGGTGAACATCGCGGTGTTTCGCGTTACAGTTAAAAGCGTACCAACGACCTAGTGCAGTTGTCAACTACTCCAATAACGAGGTATATGTTATGTAAGGCTATTATTATTAGCTGTTCTTGCTTTGTCGGTGAATGCACAAAGTTGCGATTTACATAGATTAAGTTTGGCTGGTGAGCTGACAAGCACAACATGAACAGCAGGAGCAGATCTGGCCGTGCCACCAGGTCAGACGTTCATCTTCATCACCAAATACGGTCATCTATTAATCAGGAGAAACTATGTGTTGTGTAATGGGTTGAAACACTGTTCTCTCGTGATTATTAAGTTACAGCACACACCGTCTCCTTAGCCGATCCTCTCGAGGTAATGTTAAGCTGGAGACGGCAGGCGTATTTGACACCCAAAGATATAAAGAACGCAAAAGCACCACGCAGGAATGCAGTAAGTTACGTAGGTTCTTACCTGCATTCGGGGGGTGGGTGAGGAGCTGCTGGTGTGATATGATCAGAGACATACAGACAAACTGCGACCGATCCTCATCCTGAGACTCGGGTAGAAGGAAGGACAACACTCTGAGCTTCCGCTCCAGTCTACAGTCCCCTTACAAACAACTATAAGAAGTCCGACTCGTTTCCGCGAATCGGTTCTTTTGAACAGGCAGCTTTTAAAAAGCGGTATTTTACGCCATTACGCAATTGCGTCACTTGCCCCTGACGTCGCACAACATTTTATAAAGTCTTATAAAAACATTCCATAAAGTTCCAACATGGGCAGTTAGCACGTGTTGCTGTTAGTTCTATTAATAAGGGTGTTTGTAATATATTCTAGTTCATTTAGCTGCAGCCGTGATTCATCAAAAAAAAAAAAAACCTTACAAACATTTGAAACTTAAATTTACATTTTTATTAAACAATGCTAAATTCACAGTGAGTAGGTGAATCGAGAAGCACTACCGGTTCAGTTCGTTTCGTGAATGAACAGTTCGGAACGGTTTTGCGAACCGGTTCAATCAATTCATTAAAATCCGACTCAAAGAACGATTCTTGCAATTTTACACAGAAACACGGCTTGAAGTGAAGAACATTGTGCTCTTGTAAAAATACGATATATACAGCTCTGTTTTATTATAGTATGCCTTCAAACGTATAGGTAATAAGCATATTCTTATACGGATTTTTTATATAAACCTGCAAAGTTGAATTTATAACAGAACTTATTCTGCATTTTTACCTTTAGCTCGGAACGTTTATATATTTTAGGCAGGAGTTTTGGATTATTTGATATAAATGGGGCAAAAAACAAGAATTTTGTTGCTGTTTCCCTTTCCTTTTCCCTTTAGCAGATCTAAAATCTACTAAAACAAGACGATGGTGGAAAAGGAGGTAAATTATATAGCGAACATATTCATTGTTTATTGTAGTATATAAAACATGTGAGTGTGTGTATACAAATTCAGTATGCACAATATTTTTGAACAAAAGCTAGATGCGCACGACACAATCATAGGGATATTATGAGAGGGAACGATTAACGCTGGGTGATGATTCAGAAGGGAAATTTAAGTGTAACACAGAACTCAGTCTGTCAACATGGCTGCCCTCTCGAGGAGTGCTTTAAGAGGTCAGTTTAGAAACGTTACAGACTATTTCGCTTATGTACTGTACATTCCGATATGTTTTCAGAGATTATTAACATGCAGATAGTCATGTGCAGAATACTTGAGTGTTAAATATCGCGTTGTGCTTCTAACGTACACAAGCTAACAGCTTTGACCACGATCTGTTTAATTATGCTTACAGGAATTTATGCAGTGTGTCTAAAGGATAATTGCATTTTGATTATTCTTTAACTACTAATTGGTTAATTAAATGTAATCATGTTCATATGTAATTTGACCCCCTCTTTTTAATTCTGCTTTACTCCTGTGTGCTGTCTGACGCACAGTTGTACCCAGATGTCAGAGTCTGTTCTTCACATGCAGAGCTGCTCCTGTCTCCTGCAGCTCTCTGACTGCACACAGCCAGCAGCAGCCTGTCAGGTCCTATGCTGCTGCCGCCGCCAAGTGAGTTCTTTTTACACTGTTTAGCCTTTACATTTGTAGATTTTGTGTTTGACATGCTAACAAATTTTAGCAACCATAAAAAAAAAACAATATGTAAAGAATCAAAATCATTTTCATCAAAACACTTTTTGTAGGCAGAAAGAGAAGAAAGAGGAGACTGTTCAAGAGAAGGCAGTGAAAGAGAGAAAAAAGATTGATGACAAGAACAGACATAAACCCTATGGACTCACAGCCTGGGCTCCGGTAGATGATGTGTACATGGTGCGGCACTATCCCAGACCTGTTTATGAGACATCCGTGGCCATTGAAATGCTGAAGAACTTTCAGAAGCTGGATTTCAGTCCTGAAAACCAGCCTGTGTACATTAACCTACGTCTAGACATGAAGCTGGAGAAAAAGGTACGTTTTGGGTGGTTACTTTTTTAAGCCTAATTTGAATAACTTTTGCTTGAAATATTAACTTTGCTTTTGCTTCTAAATTATGCTCACCATACTGTCTGTGAAATATTATTTCAATTTAAATATTATTTCAGTTTTCTTTTTTAATGTGTTTGTTTCATCCATTATTATTAATAATGTAATTTATTTCTGTGATGCAAAGCTGAGTTTTCAGAAGCCATTGCTCCAGACTTCAGAGTCGTGTTTCTTCAGAAATCATTCTAGTATGCTGATTTACTGCTCAAGAAACATTTCTTATTATTATCGGTGTTGAAAACTGTGCCACTTATGTGGAAACTGTGCTAATTAAAAAAAATAAGTAATGTTAAAGTTTTCACTGTCACTTTTGAAAAATTTAAAAAAGACAAAAAAGTCTTACTGTCCCCAAACATTTGAACAGCAATGTATTTGTTTGAGCTAGAGTTTGTATTCTAAATCTGCAAATTGTTTTACTAGTTTGCTAAAAATATGTCCCAGGAATCCACAAAAGCTCTTCTGTGCTTTCGTTACAGTTGTCAAATTAGAGTTGTTCATGTTTAAAAAAACTTAAATACATCATGTTCAAAAGTTCTACACCATATCTTGATGATTCTTGAACCTTTTAAAGGAAAGGTTCAAATCCGAACAGTTGCTGAAATTATTAATGAATTGTGGTGTTAAAAAACATTTAATGTGCGACTAATGCAAAAGTCTGTCTGTTCTTGTGATGGAACACTTTGAATTGATTATATTATCAAATCAACTACAAAGAGTGTTATTTTGAGTTAACTGGATGAAAAATACTCTTGCCGGTTGAGTAAATATTCTCCCTAGTGTTGTTGCAGTGCTTAAGAAAAGCACTCAGCTTTATAACTGCAACAACAGAACTTTAAACCTTAATGACATTCCGTTGTTTTTGTTTCAGAAAAAAGTGGATCCGTTTGTTAGCACAATCCATTTACCACATTCCTTCAAGTCGGATATCAACAAAATAGTGGTTTTCACTGAGGTGGGATAATCACTCTATGGTCCATTATGTTAAACATGACAGGTGTCATTAACTGAACTGATTTAATTTACACCTGCATTTAAGCATTCTGTACAGTTTACATGCAGTAATGTAGAGTTACGGCTTTACAGAATCCAGATCAAGCCAGGATAGCGATGGAGAATGGAGCAGCAGTTGCAGGTGGAGCAGAACTGGTTGAAAAGGTAAAGCTCATGAGATATAACCTAGAAATATAATTCCTACATATACTGTTTAAAGCTTTGCCTGTGTAAAAAATGACTGTTTATTTGAATTGCATTCAAAAAGTACCCACTGGCTTGATTTTTTTTATTACCTATTTTTTTCTTGTTGTTTTTTTTAATTGTTGTTTATTGATTTTAGCTGATGAGATCACAGCAGATTTTTACTTGGCTGAGCCAGACATTGTACAAAAGCTGCTCCCTTTGAAGAACAAGCTGAGGAAGAAGTTTCCCAAGAGCAAGAGAGGTCAGTGAGTTTCACATGTATCAGGCATGTTTTATTAATGTGCAACTTAACCCAGAGGTTAAATGGCTCTCTGTGATTCTTTCATCAGGATCAGTTGGAATGAATATTCCCAAAATGCTTGCATTATTCAAGAGTGGTCATGAATACATGGTTGAGGACATCTATGTTAACACACAAGTTGCAACAGTAAGTCACATTGAACTGCTTTGTGTGACAGACATTTCTATTAGTAATAAAGTAAGAGAGGACAGGGTGGTATCTTCACCCCCTCCCACCTTGTTAACATTATTTATTTATTTTTAAACAGCTGGACATGCCAAAGGAGTATATTCTGAAAAACATTCATGCCATTGTAAAAGATGTGGCAAGCCATAAACCAGCAGAATTTGGTAAGTAATTTTATTTATTATCCTAACCACCTCACAAATTCTGATTATAGTCACATTCTTTTGTTCTCTGTGCAGATGCCTAGACTGAGTTCCTTTGGCTATTAGGTGGAAGTATTCTATTCTATTCTTTGATATGAATAAAATGTATTGTGTCTTTGATTTTTCTTCCAGGTCCTTTTATTGAGCGAGCAATTATCTGCAGCAGGTCAAGTGAAGGTTTGCACATTAAAATTGAAGAATTATTACCACAGGAAGAGAAAAAGGCATGACATTTTTGCTTTGTATATATTTGCATTGTACAAAACATATAGATTGTAATTAAAATGGTAAATGTTATGTTGTCTAAGTGTGTGATTTTATTCTGAAGCCAATTTTTACAGTAGCATGTTTTAGTTATGGAGGCAACATGGTTGATTGGCCATTGTAGTCAATAAGTCCCCTGTTGCTAAAGATTTGGAGATCAATTTGTGGTGGTATGGAATGTCAAAAACTATGCAGACTTCTGTATATACACTATTTACATTTACAGTTATGCATTTTACAGATGCATTTGTCCAAACCAACTTATAAGAAAAAAAGCAGTTCATCAAAGAACCAGCAATATTCATAATATCCACTTCACTGGGAAGATGCGCTTCCTGTAGGCTGAAGGCTTCTGTGGGGTTAAAGGTCACTTAATATATTAATCGTCTGTACAATTTGGGCCTAGAAAAAAAAATTCTTACCGTCATCCCTTACCTATAACAGCAGGTGGCAGTAGAAACTGTCGCTTTCGCTTACACACTTTTTCTAACTAATCAAGCTCAGATTGAATAGCAATGCAGTACTTTCTGCCTTTTTTTTCCTTCAAATTAAAAATATCCTTGTTAAGGGAAGATGAACAAAGACAGGTTTTGCTAGCCATGTATGTAAACATTTAATCATAAGTGTGTAATTACAAGAGGTATGGTCTCTTATGAATAGAGCAATCATGGTTTTATAGATAAGATATGTGAAGAAATTTTAAAACAACATTTGAATATATATCATGGTTAAAAAGGTCTGAATGTATTTCCTAAGTCTACAAATGCTGAAGAATTTTCTGTTTTGTCCTTGAATGAGCACCAAGCAAGGATCAGATTGCGCTGCTGCACGTGACCTAGGAATCATTGACCCTTAAGATCACTACTATTTAAGTATTGTGTAAATATTTGTAAAAAAAAAAAAAAAAAAAAAAAAAAAAAACTTATTCTAATGCACTCACAAAGTTGTAGAAATATAATTTGCACGCTTCCACCAAGTTTGGAATGCATTTTAAACACAACCTAAAAAAAAACAAAACGCAAAAACGTTAGTTTCTTCCATAGAACTCAAAGACTGCCACAAAATCTAAACCCGTCAAAACTTTGGCCATAGGTTTTGTTCCCACATTGGTAGAGGGGGAGGAGGGGGCTTCTCAACTCGTGAATGCAGCTGGTCGTGTCTCCAATAACTCACTTTAAAGAGCGGCTCGTACGCTCAGTGGTTGTTAGTGCGTGTTCCCCTGTAATTACACGCGTTCAAGTTGTCTTAGTAATGGCCCCGTACTTTTAAGAGGAAGGATTTTCGTGTGGGAACCGCTCTCTGTGAGGAAGTTTCGCCGGATAGCTCACTGGACTGTATCTACTCGGACTGGATGCACACCAGTAACGATACCGACCGTCTGCAAGACTTCAAGCTCAGGCGCTGGTGATTGATTTGAGTCCACAGGAGAGCAGCGATGATACGCACTAATTCACATTCAAGTTAAAGCCGTTGTATTTTTGAGCATTTTGGATTAACACAGTTTCTTAAGTGAATATGGGTCCTGTTTGGATCCTCCTAACCGTTTTAATTGGATACACCACCAGCTTACCCGGAGCAAAAGGTTGGTGTTTCTGTTATCATGATTTCTTCTTAATTCATTGGTTGCCTAATACAGATTAAACTCGCAGATCAGCGCGCATTCTTTTTTTGAACTGTTAGTTGCAATAAAATAGATTTACAATTCTAGATAAATCTGTTTGTCCCATGGGTACGCGTGGAAATACGCGATAAAAAAAGCAATGCGCAATAGACAGTCTTGTAATATTAAATAACCGCATGACTACGATGTTTTAGAGGGATGCTGTTTATGAAACGGCGCCCGCATCCTATCTCTTATCTTGATCTTCCCACATCAACTTGATACATTTGCATAAATTCACCAGTCGCCAATGATTATTATTTAAAAGTTCTTTGACAGTCAACATTATGGCTATTGATTCTCAAGATAAACGTGTATTTCCTTAGGGAAGCATGCTTTCTTTGAGAAGTAAAACTTTGATATTATTTATAGACATCATAACACAGTTAACTTGATCTTCACAAGAGTTTCTGGACCATGTTTTCACGATTACCTAATGCAATTTTTTATTGTGTTAAATGCATTTGTTTTCTGGTTAGTTTGCTTGATTTTTAAGTGATACACACACACACACACATAGACAGTTTAGCTGCATACAAACTTTATTTAAATATTTAAGGGTGATTATTCCCATTTGTATTTGTGTCAACATTGTAAATTAATGTCAAACCTATAAAATTATAACATGCTGACATCCTTGTTTTTACAGCCTTTGAGGGTAAACCATTAAATTTAATTAATGAACCGTGTGACAATATTTTGTGTTCTTTCACATTGGGTGACAGCAAGGGAATTTAAGGCATTGTTGGACACATGATTGCCATGACTGTGTCATTTGTCCACCATTAATCATGAACTTGTCAATTGGCCTGCAAGTGAAAGCTGATGTATCGATCCTTTTCCACTCTTGTTCACCTCATTTTCTTCATCCACAGGAGCATGTGTCCATCAAGGCTCATTGTTTGCGGTACGTATCCATTCCTCTTCTTATTTTCGCTTCTTTTTAATCTGATTAATGTACTTGTGTTGAGATCTGTTGCTTTAAGCAATAATCCTGGCCCATTTATGCAAGCCATTGTGTTGTTAATTATTTAGAGGCCCATTATCACAGCACTGGCTTTGAAAGGATTCGCCTTATAAAGTATCAGTCAGAATGGGTCTCACAGTCACTACAGATGTATTTGAGGAGAAGTGCCTCATAAATAATGAACGTGCTGACTTTGTGAATGGTAATGAGTAGATGGTGTAGATTATGTATTTTGAGAAATGGAAAGAAACCTTATATTTAGGTGTTTCTTCTACACCTCAGTGCAAATTGCACGACACCTCTCAGATTCCCATGGGTTTTGTGGTTTTGAATGATGAGATCGCGCTTTTGTTATTCCTTTTGCAGAATTAATGTTTTGGATGTTAACGTGTGTCTAATCTTTTCATGAATATTGAGATTGTAAGTGCATAAAAGTTACAAAGAAAAAATCCAACAGAAATGCTTAACACAACTTTCATACATGGAATTGTGGTGCACACCAGGTATTCTTTGTGGTTTAATGGAGAGTAATGACACATCTCTGTCTCTGCTATTGTGTAATGACAGTGATTAAAAGAAGTGTAAACACAGCAGTGGGAGACCTTCCTTCACTCCCTGAGAACTGGGAATGGAAGTGAATAGTATGTGTGCATTATTCCCGATAACACGGCTCCTCATGGGATTCAAGAGGCTTTGTGGGGAAAGGGGGGGGGATTTGGGATGACGGTCATGGACAGGTGGAGACATGCTGGAGGGAGTCAGGAAGAGGCTCTTTGGAGTTCAAAAGAAAAGCCAGCCAAAACACCTGGACAAGGAGCCAAAGAGTCCTGATATGAAAAAAGAGAGGATTTAAGTAGCAATTATGACTCCAAACTCTTTTCAGAAGTTGTTAGCAAAATCAAAGCACTAGTTAAGATAACAAGTGAATGGTTAAGTCTTTATCAAAGTTACTCTAAAGACATTTATAATGATGCAAAACATTTCTGTTACAAATCAGTGCTGTTCCTTTCTATATACTTTCTATTCATCAAAGAATCCTGAAAGTAGCACAAGAATAAAGTGTGTTCACCCCAAAATGAAAATTCTGTCATTAATTACTCACCCTCGTGTCATTCCAAACCACTAATTTTTGTGCGCAAAGAAAACAAAAATAATGACCTTATTCAACTGTTCTTCTCCCCCAAGTTGCGTCTTCCGCTGGGTACTTTTGGAGAGTACCCAAGAACGTAATCAGTGTTTTTTACACTTTGGTGGAAAGCGTGAGCATGCACACACATAAATTAGCTTCGCAAATTTAAAGTTGAGCCACTGATGTCACATGGACTGTTTTACTGATCTCCTTACTACATTTCTGGACCTGGGAACATTACAGTTGCATTGCTGTCTATGGGAGGGCAGAGAGCTCTCGGATTTCATCAAAAAAATCTTAATTTGTGTTCTGAAGCTGAACGAGGGTCTTACAGGTTTGGAACGACATGAGGGTGAATAATTAATGACAGAATTTTCTTTTTGGGGTGAACTAACCATTTAAGTATTACAACTTTTTCAACTTTGTTAATAATAAGAAATGATTCTTGAGAACCATGTCAGTTTGTTTGTTTGTTTTGTTTGTTTTTAATGCTGGCAGAAACTAACCATTTGTTGTTGTGTGTAACAGTGACATGAAGGTGAACATGTATATGTAATTATTGTTGTGCGACATTAGGTTGAACATGAATATGTAATTTGAAGAGCCTGTTGAGAGTTATTTGGCAGTTGGTCTGAAGTTTTTCTGTCATTATTTATGACTCTGCTACTTCAGCCTTCAGCATTTTGAAAACAGAGAGTGTTAAATGCATATGAACTAAAACAGTAGATGAAATGACAGATGCGGGGACATCTCAGGAGTGCTAATTTCATTTTAGCAGGCACTGGAAGAAAACAGCAGTTTTGTGCGTTTCTGCTGTGAAGAGTCCTTGCAATGAATACAGTATAAAGATTAATGAGACCCAGTGCAATAGCACTCACCCTTTCCATTCAGCAGCACACTCTGAAATAAGGTACAACACCGCATCTAAACATATCACTCGTGCCCTGGGGCACAAATTCCTTGCATTGCAAGTAGTCCGCCTCTAAGCAATCGAAATGTAGGGCAACTCAAGAATAGAACTGACTTAACAGAGAAATGGTGCAGATTTTGCTTCTTTGATTGGCTTTAAAAGAAAATATTTAGCTAATTTCAGTGTAGCTACAATTTATCTAAGACTTAGTGGGAGTAAAAGTGATTTTCACACTGAACAATTTGGTAATTGACTACTTACTAACTTTGTAAGTTTCAAAGTAACATGGTTCAAAAAGATTCAACGTCTGTATTTATAGTTGCATGCGAAAGTTCGGGAACCCCTACAGAATCTGTGAAAATGTGAACAATTTTAACAAAATAAGAGAGATCATACAAAATGCATTTTATTTTTTATTTAGTACTGTCCTGAGTAAGATATTTTACATAAAAGATGTTTACATATAGTCCACAAGACCAAAAATAGCTGAAATTATTAAAATAACCCCCTTCAAAAGATTGTGAACCCTTGGTTCTAAATACTGTGTGGGGTTACCCAGATGAGCTACGACCATTAAAAAAAAAAAAAAAAAATATTTATTTTTTATTTATAATTTATCTCTAATTTTGTTCAAATTATTCACATTTTCACAGATTATGCATGGGGTTCCCTTTGGCATGCAACTGTATATTGGTTTGGGATTTTATTTTGTAATTTTAACCTCCCAATAAATTCCATCATGGAAACTATACAATGTTACTACAATTAAGATGTATTAGTAGTGTGAGCGTCACCAGTAACTGATGTTCATTCTGGTGCTTTCATGCCACCCATGATGTCTTTCAGGCATGATCTTCAGAGGATAAAGCCCAGGGCTTCATGACCTCAAGACACACGGAGGTTCTCATCATTTTAAGCCTCATTACCGTGTTTTTCTAATGTTCACAGACCATCTTTACTTTTACATCTTGATTGGTCATTTAATACTTGGCCTGTTTTATATGCACTCAATGCACCTGAATCCGAAGTTGAACCCTAATCATGCAGACTTTTACATGGAAACATACATTAAAACACTTCATAGAACTGACATTCTCTGTTGATAGTAATCACAACCCTTTTTATTTACTGTTAGAATTAATTTCTACAGTTATCATTTGTGGTAAGCAGAGCCTGTTTGTTCATGCTCTGTTAATGAATGGGGTATTCCATACGCTTCCTAGTGTGGATTACCTCACAAAGCTTTATTGGGTAATCCTGCAGTCCTTTAGGTACCAAACTGGTTTTGACCCCTTTCTGGCCCCTTAAACACATATGATTTTGTCCCACTGATTGAGCTAAACAGCAATATAGCAGTTGGATAAAGAGCATGCAGGGATGTTTAAAAAGTGGCTTAGCAGTCTTTAAATTCCTGGATCTGGGATTTCATGGATGCTCAAACAGAGCACAGATTTTGAATTGTTCTTCATGCGTGTACATAGAGGCTTGTTTAAAAGCAAACACCCTCCTTGACTAATAGACAAGCACTCCAAGCAGGCTGAACTGTCTAAAACATCCTCAAACATCTAGTTCTAGCTTGAAGGTGCCATTTCTGAGGTGTTTGTCTGGAGGTCATCGCCTTTTGTTCCTCAGTTTATTCCAAGTGATTATCTTACAGCTCTTAGTTGACGTGTGTTTGCAAATTGTTTAAGGCTGTTGACAGATTGTTAGCTTTAAATGGTGCGCATTCTTAAACATAACCTCACAGGAACAACCAACTTTTGTCTAATGTTTTTGTTATTAATTTGGTGATGACCTGTTTCTCCAAACAACTTTTCTCTCTCTGCCTACTGAAAGGTTAAAAAGGGGGCACATTTTGAGTTAAAAGGATAGATAATCCAAAATTGAAAATTCTGGCATCATTTACTCACCTTCATGCTGTTTCAAAGCTTAACATTAAATAAATTAATTTTACGAACATTGGGAACCAAGCGGTTTTGGTGCTTGTTGACTTCCATTGTATGGACAAAATGCTGAAACATTCTTCAAGATATCTTATTTTATGTTGCACAGAAGAAAGAAAGTCTACAGGTTTGAAATTACTTGAGGTTGAGTAATTGATGACAGAATGTCCATTTTTGGGTGAAGATGGTTTTGGTTTTGGGAGAGATGAAGACTGAGTGCTATTCAGAATTGAACTGAGAATGCATTTTCCTGAATTTATATTGAGGGAGCAAACAGGATACAATATTACAATTCAGATTTGGATGTTAAAAGGAAGAATTGAAGTGAATTGACAATTGCGACCCTGGACCATAAAACCAGTCAGAAGTCGCTGGGGTATATTTTTAGCAATAGCTAAAAATACATTGTATGGGTCAAAATTATTGATTTTTCTTTTATGCCAAAAATCATTAGGATATTAAGTAAAGATTATGTTCCATGAAAATATTATGTAAATTTCCTATCGAAAAAACATCAAAATTCAATTTTTGATTAGTAATATGCACTGCTAAAAACTTAATTTGGACAACTTTGAAAGTGATTTTCTCTATTTAGATTTTTTTGCCCTCTCAGATTCCAGATTTTCAGTTGTATCGGCCAAATATTGTCCTGTCCTAACAAACCATACATCAAGGGAAAGCTTCTGCTTTCAGATAATGTATAAATCTCAATTTTTAAAAAAAATTACCCTTATGATGTTTACTGGTCCAGGGTCACATTTAAAGAAGTTAACAGCTATTTTTTTCAGTAAAAACAGTTTTTTAGAGTTTATTAAGACAGACTTTGAATGTTGGCTGCACAGAGGCTTGGTTGAAAGTTTTGAAACAAACTTTGGGTATGGATGGGTGGATAAATAGATGTTTGCTGGGTCAAATAAGGAAATGTCTATGAGGCTTCCATTTGATTTGACTTTTGGTTTTCCTCAGATTAAAATTTTACTCTATCTGGGGCTTCAGTGTTATATGAGATGTCGTGTGAAATGAACTCCAGAAGAAAACAGCTGAGTTCGGCTACCTGTCGCTCTGCCTTAAGTGCAGTCAAATCATAGGCAGTCAGAATAATTCATGTTCAGACATGATTCATTCTGACATTTAGGATTCAACACTTCATGCAGTACAATTTCATCCCCTGCTGATCCACCACAAGCTGGATCTTTTGAGAATGGAGGACTACTGTTGTGCAGGATGAACTGAAAGACCTCGTTCAAAGGTCAAACCAAAGTTGAATTGCTCATAAAGTCTTTAATTTTAAGAGGAGAATCTTTGTGGAAAGTGTCATGTCAGAGATTCAGCATCTCCTTGTGATTATCTGCACATCTGTGACTTCGCCCCTGCTTTTGTTTCCGTTGTGTCTTTGAACATGGCTGCTTCTGTGAATTCCATGGAGACAAGCGGAGGTGAAGCAACAGAGGTGTGGAAAGATGGTAGCCTGAGGAAAGACAGCCAGACGGGGCCTGTCTCTGGCTCCAGCCTTCTCCCCCCTCAAGTGCCTAATTTTGGTTCTTGCTCATGTTCTCCTGTTCAGTGGCAAAACAAAGGCTTCCCGGTGTGGCCTGCCGCACAAGACGACAGGTCTGAGTTTGCACTTGTTTTGCTGGTAGAAAGAGATCTTCACACATCGAATCCACAGGTCTTGGCGAAAGTCCCAACTGATAACAAGGGATCTCACATCAAGCCTCAGCTAAGGAAACTGTCTTCCAATTCCACGTTCTTTAGCAGCATTTGATAACGAACTTAACTAGAGGCAAGCCCCTGGCAGGTTCATGCAGCAAAATGAATAGCTTTTATAATCAGCATCAATTCAATCCAGGCTGGCATTTATGAGAGTAATTTAGGTGTGTTTTGTGATAAAATTAAGGTGTGTGATCCTTATCTTGATTGTTTCTTGGAATTTTATTACAAAGCTCCTTTTCAGAGTGTTGAATGGAAACTCCTGAGATGTTTTGCCAGTTTAAAAGGGAAACGCTGGGTGTCTATTGTGGAAATATTAATCCACCTCATGAATGGCCCCTTATCACCGGTGCCATTTTAAATGGTGGGGAATTAGAAAGCAAACACATGGCAGACTTTTGCAGTGCTTTATAGTCAAACTCCTTAATTGCAGGACTGTTCTTTAAATTAAAGACTGCAAACATATGCACTGCAATCAAAAGATATAACATCTCAGAGCCAATCATTTATACAGGTTAGTTTCATTCGGATAGACCTTTTAGCGTGTTGTGGTAAAAACATTAAGCGGAAACATAATTGTGTATATGTATTATGTGTTGTATTGTGTAAATACTGTGATGTATTTCTTTGCTAGTCTGATAAGGCTGTTTAGTAGCATTTAAGAACTACAGCTGATACTTGAAACTGAGAAATGTGCCAAATTCTTCAGAGCTGTTGGATTGGTTGCACTAACCTGTGACATTGTCTTGAGCATCTGACGCATTTTAAGAGGTTCATTGTCAATGTTTATTTGTTTGTCTTTAAGCTGTGTGTGGGCTATATGTTCCTTTTTGTAAGAAACTATTCATAATGCAAATTTCTGAAATTGGATGCAAGAAACTAAGTTTGTCTTGTGTTACTCAATGAATAACGAACACTGCCATTCAAATGTTGTCTTATGTTCACCCAGGCATTTATCTGAACAACAGAAATATTTTGAAATATTATAATTTAAAGCTGCAGTCTCTAAGTCGCCCTCTCTGTTTGAAACCTGCAATTGCAGTTACTTGCAGAATTATTTTCATTACATGGGTTGCACGCAGGCACAGCTCCAGCGTGGATGAATATAATGTTTTGAGGAGCATTTGTGGCTGTCAGTCACCGCACCGGTGTGGATACTGTACTTAGGAATCACAGATTCTAGCCTACGTCTTGGAATATATGACGCAAATGTGGATTTTAGCCGGATATTGTCATCAGAACAAGAAGGTAACAAGTCTGCCACGTTTGTTCTGACCAACTGAGGGAAAAAAAGCATTACAATAAAACACGCTACCAATGGTGATTAAATCTAACGATCGATCAGTTCATGACACATCAAACCATGCAAATTATTATCATTGTTATACTTTATTCTCAAATTGTTTTTGTTTACAACATCAGCATTGCGTGACTACATGTATGTAGTGTGTATTAGTGTGTAGATTTAAATTTATGTGCAGTCTAATCTCTAATTGTCATACCATTCGAATTGCATATTAAGAAATTATTTTAACCCAAAAAGCAAATTATTCTTCCTTTGGACTGGTTCTCTTTAAAATAAATCCTGTGTACTCCCAGACTAAATGTAATCGGATGCACATTTAAAACTGGAATAATTTAATTTCAGTCACGTGTGTTTCATAAACACATAATCCTTTCTGGATTACAATCCGCCATCAAAATGATAAATGTAATTATTCCAGCTGCTGTGAGATAAGGCTAACGATCCACCACCTGCAGCATCTGCACATGTGATATAGACTATTAGCCGGTGTTGTGCCCATTTTCGACCCCCTGCCAAATTATTACCCCTCTGGTTGCTATCTGATTGCCTAATCCTAACCCTTCCCCCACACCTAGCCCTAAACCTACCAATACTATGGGGGGTAATAATCTGGCAGGGGTCAGAATTTAGCACAATACTGGAACTCAATCTGTATGTTTACAGACACAGCAGCATGCTCAAATTTCCCATGAAAACCTACCCCTACCACTAAAATTAGATAACATTCTAAGCTAACCGTTGTGAAACAGACTAAAGTAAGGCAATAGTTTTGAACACTGGCTGGTTATGTACTTGCTCAAATATTGATTTTGGATCATTTTTAACCAAAAAAAAAAAGTTACAGACTGTAGCTTTAAATAAATATTTTCTTTTTTTTTTTTTTTTTTTTGGAATCTAAGATTTTTTGCTGGATTATTTGATAAATAGAATGTTCAAAAGAGCTGCATTTATTTAAATAAAAAAATAGAAATCTTTTATAGCACACTTGAACTACACTTGAACAAGTGTATATCACAAATTATTATTTATTACATTTAAATTTTCCACTTTTTTTGCTAGGCCACTTCCCCCAACGGAAAGCCCCCCAGGGTGTTTCTTTAAGAGTTGGATGAGAATTAAAAAGACGTGGGGGTTCAGATCAACACAATGGAGGAGGTGGGTTTAGTGAGGGCTCTAAAGGTTAGTGACCTTTACGTAATGGTCCTTCTCGTAAGCGACTTTAGTGTGGGGGTCAAACTTTGACAGGAAGTGTGTAAATCACTGACAGGTGTCTGTCTATCTACTGTAACAGAGAACAAGTTTGTACTAATTAGTGAAGTAATCAGTTTCATTCTCTTTGTTCTGGTTTTCTAAACTGCCTTTGGCTCACTTACCAGTTAATTGAATGGAAGTATTTAATAACCATCTTTTTATATGATGATTCCTCCAGTTTTCTTTTGCCATTAAACTTTTCAAAGATTAGGAAATTATATGCTCAGCTACACAAGCTGTCTTTTAAAAAAAGGAAAGGACATCAAAGCTTGTCCTCAGTTGAACTAGTTGTGCCTAGCTTGGGTTAGAGTTAGAGGGTCTTTTTAGCAGCCAGCTGCCATGTAAGCCCTGAAGCCCCTGCTTCTCAGTGGTGTCTAGATGCTACAAACAAACCTGTGGGTGTATTAATAGAATGCAATTACATCTGCTCAGGGTCATGCTGCCCCATGCCTTCCCGCTGGACACAGGCATTCATTATCTTGTCTGCTGGAAATAGCAGACGGCCTCTACCTTCTTTCTTATGCAGAACTGAGTCAGCAAACTAAGTGTACTTACATTTGTGGCAGGCCTTCAAGGTAAACAAGCCCCTCCGATTGTTCACCGCCCTCCACACAGAGTTCCAGAGACATCATTAATCTCATCAGTTCAAAGCAGATCACCCGCAAGCTCAGTTCAACAGCCAAACCCACTGGGGCTTTGTTTTCTTCTCATTTTTCCCACAGTTTTCACACTTCCAGTAGGATAGATGAAATTGAACAGGTTGGAATTGTTTACACCTGGTATTAATGTCTCAGGTGATCCGATCACAAGTGGCCAGCCAAGACAGATTGTGCTAATGCCAGGCATAAACTACTTGTTAAATGTTAAATGAAAACAATGTTTTCATTGTCTGTTAAATGTGACATTATTTCTATTTGTCCAAATTATTGTAAAACACTATTACAATTCTCTGTGTAAAAAATGTCATCTGTGGCACAAGCATATATTTCTTTATTCTCATATTTGTGAGTAATATATTCCATTCAACTTGTTTTTTTGTTTTTTTTGTTTTTTTTGTTTGTTTTTTTTTAGTTGGCCAAAAGCATGTTAATACTTTATTTCAAAAATGATTGTGGGATAGTAAAGAAAAAAAAAGTTTTCTACTATATATGATGTTTAGTACGATTTGAAGCATGTAAAGATTTATATCTAATAACAGACAATATATATTGCTTATTAAATATTAATAATTATTGGTTATGGTTTTGGCCAAACTTTTCATATCAGTGCATACCTACACTGTAAAAAAATCTAACTTCAGTTTTGTCAGATTCTATTTTAAATGTTTGACTGAACTATCAAATGTAGAAAATGTTAAAATTACATGAAAAAAAAATCATTTTAGGCCATTTAATATGAGCTGGTGAATATTCTCCATTTGATCATTGTTGATGCACATCAAAATGTGTATTTTTGGACAAAGCATGAATTTATAAAGACATGATAATATAGACAGACATATTCATTTGGAATTAATAGATCTTTTAGTTCTATTTAGTGTTTTCATCCATTTCAGTGTTTGTAGAGAAGTATCTATATAACCTTTTCAGTTTGCTTAAAAATGCTACACACATTTGAAACGAAGCTAATGTCTACACTAATCCTGATACATTTAAAAATGCATTTTTTTTCCTCTGTGTTTTGGCCTTGTCCACACTGAGACAGTGTTTTTGTTCTGCAAAAATTGAGCTTTTTGAAAATGTGAAGTGGATACGTTTGAAAACGCTGTTTTTGCATCGTGATGTAGACTGTGAAAACCAAGTAATTCTATAATGATGATGCATGTTTAGTCATGTCACGCATATTGTACCGATAGATGCATGTTTGTACTGGTATTGTGTCTGTTGTGTGCTATTCACTTTCACACTGTTGCTAAAGTAATGTTTCTTTGTACGCTCTTCTTATCATAGTCTTGCAAAGATGACAGAAAATTACTTGCAATTGCTGTCCTGCGGCAAAACATGAGGGCATTTGTGTTTTAGAGCGAACATATTATGGTGATTGAGCGCAATTTGGATGCGTCAGTGAATAGTGAGATATTTTCTAAATAAAACAATGCTGACAGAAGAATAGCTTGAGAACTTTATTATGTTTGGTATCATCTCTGAGCCTTTATGGGGTTTTATGAATACAGATTAAGGTGAATTTAGCATTTTCCAAAGTTTCAGTGTGGATGAGAAACTTTAAGATAATGCATGAAAGCGCTAGTGTGGACAGAGAGCTTTTTGAAATGAAATGCCGTTTTTAAATGTATCCCAATTCATGTAGACACAAATAAAAACATTATTTTTCGCTGGTGCCTCAAGTTTTCTCAACTGCTGATTAATTTTTTTTTTTCTACAGCGTAGTATCAACATGTCCCAAACATGTCTCTTTTGAGACAAATTTGTGACTTTTGTCACTGGTGTATTCATAAATCATAAAAGATGTTAGGGGTAATGAGTTGTCTAGTAGTTCAGCAACTGACTCAGTCCTGCAAAAATCATTCTCTATCTTTTTATATTCTCTTTCTCTTTGGCGTCATGCTCTCCTGATGTCTCTGTGTTGAAAGGAATGCTCTTGTTCATTGTGTGTTCTGTCTTTACTCTCCGGTCAAGTCTCTGTGCTAAGGGATGATTTGCAGGTAGACAGCGCTGTGAGACTGCTAGTGCTCAATTTCTTTGCATTCCCTGTGGTTATCCCACAGCTGTCTTTGTCTCACCACCTGTCTTTTCCTCTTCTCCTCTCTTGTCATCCCTTTAGACATCAAACGAATGCTACACTTAGTCTCTCTCTGTTCAGGTGTCATGACAGTTATTGTTAGTGGTGCAAAACACCTGGATAGAGTCTGCTGTGCTTCTTAATGGGGAAAACTGTAATTTACAGCGGAAAGATTATGAAAAAAGAGAGCTACGGAAGGGGAGGGCAATCCTTCAAGGTATTATCAGATGATCTGTCATTAGCTTCGACTGTTTTGTCATTTCACGAGCAGGCGAATGGGTGAAAATTACCATTTGCGTGACCGACGTGGTAAATCCATCTGAGAAGGTTTATGGGAAATGTAATTTGCTTTTCAGTTCCTTTACTTGCTTTAGAGCTTCAAATCATATTTTAGGGGTTATAGATGGAGACCAAAGAATCAAAACCTTTCACATTGATATACTTGGTTTCTCTGTGTTGAAGAGGTGTTTGAAGTAAAATGTCTCGGAAATGATCAATGCAAAGTATTCAAGCTTTCTCTATCTCCGGTGAGTGCCAAAGAACAAAGTATCAGTAGTGGGAGGGGCCTCTGACAGTGCTGTGAATAAATACTCTGATATCTTTTCTCATGGGGAAGAGTTTGACAACACATTTACTTTGATAAGCTGGGTCCAGGTGTGATTCAGGTGTTTCATTCCTTTTAAATATTTTCATAGAGCAGCTCAGTGAGCCACGTCATGCACATATAAGTTAGGGTTCAGGAAAATAATACTTTTATTCAGCAAAGACACATTAAATTGATCAACAGTGACGATAAAAGCAAGACATGGCAAAGTTTATTTATATAGCACATTTCATACACAATGTGTAATTCAAAGTGCTTTACACAGAAGGAATTAAAATAATCATAAAAAAAATCACAACAATAAAAGCAAGGAATTTAAAAAACATTAAAATAATTTAAAATTGGTTTTAAAATGAGTTAAAACAATGTTAAGATAAATAAAATACAGTGCAATAAAGACTTTTATAATGTTATAGAAAATTTCAATTTATAAATAAATGTTCTTTTGAGCTGTCCATTCAGCAGAGAATCCTAAAAATATTACAGTCAAATGTATCAGAATGTTCTACAAAAATATTACGCAGCCCATTTTTAACATGGATAATAATAATGAAATGTATCATGAGCACCAGATCAGCATATTAGAAGTTTTTTTGAAGGATCATGTGACACTGAAGACTGGAGTAATGGCTTCATCTTTGCCTTTATTATAAATGATAAAATGACATTCAAAGCAACACTATGTAACTTTTCTGTGTTCAAAATTTGCAAAATGTATACAATGGGCGAGTGTTGCTTTAAAATATATTTATTCAAATTGTATTTAAAAAAAATATTAAAATAGAAAAGAAGTATGTAATAAGAAGAATTTAATAATAATTTCATTAATAATTGCTTAATTTCAGTTTGAATTTTGTTTCCCTTTTTTGGTGCCTATATAAGAAATACTCATCTTTCATGGTCAAGCAGTAGTTCAGAACCTAAATTGGGTTTAAGAACCTGACAGACGTTCCACTCCCTGCCCTCAAGTCATACCATAACAAAGCCAAATTAATAAGCACCAGAGGCACTCAAGATAAGCCACCTCTTTCTACTGTTCCATGGAATGGGAGTTATAATGAGTGAGCAGAGCTTTCATCCACCATTCGTGTGTGAGGATGTATTTTTGTTGATCCGACGACACATGGACAATGCTAAATACAGGTTTGGCGCTTGTTCACTTTTGACCACTTCCAGAGGTAGATTGCTTTTCGTAATGTACACATTCGTGTGGTCCAATGGATACAAACAGCCACTAAAGACCACCTCCTCTTCTTAAACATTGCTGGAAACATTGCTGCTAGCCAGGCAGAGTTTAAACTTTCTAAATCATTTAAAATCGTAAGTTTAGTTTGGTTACCCATAGACCCTCCCCTCAAAGAAATCAAGAAAGTGATCGAAAGTAGAAAAAGGGATGATTATTCAACGAAAAAGTAATTTTTATTTTTTTATTTTTGGGATCTATGTGAAGAAAGACACTGCTTTTAAGGTACAACTCTGCTTTACGTTAAGAGCTTACACAAAGAATAGAAGATTGACCTTTGAGAGGGAAGTGTGGATGTTGTTGCACTCAGTCAGGATTGGGTCAGGAGGTGGACAAGTTGAGGCACCAGGTAAGTAATCAAGGGGCACCTTTTATTGAACAGACTCCCTCTGGAGTATAAGTGTTTTACTGCATTGACTGACACTTGTTTAGAGAGAGAGTAATTGTATATTGCATATTGCATCATTTTTTATGTGTTATTTCTTTTTGAATGACCATTTTGACATCAGAAATACCACTATGCTATGATGGGAGTCATGGTCAATCAGTGGCTTAGTCAAGGTTTAACAACCAGACAGGCGTTCCACTCCCTGCCCTAGAGTCATGCCATGACAAAGCCATATTAATGAGCACCAGAGGTGTTCAAGCTAAGCCATATACAAAAGCCTCCTCTTTTTGACCCCCCTGAAGAAAGACAAGACTTAATGCTTGGTAACCAGTGTTGTTTTCCAACTGAACAATGGGAAAGGTAGACACATCAGAACTTCCACCATCTCTCTACTTCAGCCTTTGTGATGGTTATGTACAAGTATCACTGAAAAACACCTGCTGAGTGTCCCAGGTGGAGAAAGTGTAAAGTGTAGCATATCACTATCTATTACTTTACCAGTCCTTTCTTCTTGTTGAGATGTTTTGTGATGAACATTGGATGGCACTTTAGATGTGTGATATACAAGACTGTTGCCTCCAGGCAGTAAGACCGAAATACACATCTTTAGCTTTTCAGGGGTCATGTCCAGGTCAGCACATTGTTTTGTACCAGTTTTGTTATTCTGATGAGCTGTATTGTAACTTAAACAAGCAATTCACTGAAAATTTATATTGTTCGCCTAAAAAAGTGAAAATGTGAACTCCCACATAGATCAGAGAGCAAAACAGTGAATCACAGCCTGAAAAAAAGTTTAAATATCCAGTTCTATCCCATATAGCTATATGTATATGAATATAATTGTTTTATTCTCTTTTGTTCTGTGTGTATGTATTTTTGTGTGCAGTATATATATGTAGTATGATACTCAATAACTGTATATGAATACAATTAAATAATAAAATACAAATATTAGATTTATAAATTAGATTTACCTTATATTACAAATAAACACATATATTTGTTAATTACATTCAGATTTTTACGTATTAGAATCCAAATATATTTTCGTAAAAAAAGACACCTGTCAAAGTTTGTTTATTCTGTTTGGGGAACACATTTTAAATGGCCAAAACTCTGACCTTGTGATTTGCATTGCCTTTTTAAATTAGACCCTGCAGTGTCTACGACCCTGCTGGCATGGCATATCAAATACCATTATTGTTACAAGTGCCAAGGTCTTATCTTTTTAAAGAGCCTCGACAACAAGAGCGCATCCTCCAAATTAGCCAAATATGGTGGACCAGGGCACTTTTGTTGCCTCCATTTAAATTATTTAAATAGGGAAGTGGGTGCCAGAAATGAGGGGTCCCAGGGGGTAGAAAGGGGGGAAGGCTTTTGTCACTGTAAACTTACTTATGTGCCCCACAAAGGGATGGCAAGGCTGAGTTATGTGCGAAATCCCACTACTGTGAGTCGACTGGTCACTGTGAATGCATCCTTTGTTAGAAACCCCTCACTGTGTTCTAAAGGAACTGACCTTGTTCCAAAACCTGCGCCTCCATCCTCACGATCCACCTCGCTTGTCTTCCAAGTATTTGTGCTTTCTTCCCTTTCTTCAAGGTTCAAAGAGTTAGGGCATTCTCAGATGTGTTAGCCAGGCATGTATGCCAGAGACCCATTACTTGTGTCCTCAAAGTCTGCCCATAAAACCCAAGTCAACATCTTGATCTCCAGTACTTACTGTGAGGAAAAACTTAAAGGTTTTGGTCTACCATTAGCTCTGTCCCTATTTTTGACTTGGCTGTGATTTCATTTGTTGCACTGCGAAGGCGCTATGCGTTCTCTGAATGGCTCCCTGATGAATAGGGTTTCCAAATGCTATTTCACTCAATTGCATGATGCTTGTCCTATATAGAGTCAAGCAGTTTTTCTTTCTATGAAGATTGATTTTTAGCAATTGAACATACTTCTGCTCATTCTTTACACCACTATATAAATACTGTTAGTTTTCATGCAAAGGAGATGGATATTCAGAATCAAGAGCTTTGTTTTCAATTTTGCTTTCTTCCTGTTGTGTTCATCATGAGACACATTTCCTTCAATCAGTGTGACACAATCAGTCCTTCAATCAGTGTCATGCATCTTTTGATTATTATATTTTATTTTTTAATCACATATATTTTTGAAGGGACTCTGATCATAGTCCAGGTTGTCTAAGTGAGATTCAGCCTTGGGTTCAGATGGGATTCAACCTAAAAAAAATTTTTTTACGTAGTCATCAGCATGCATTTTTGTTGCTGTGAAAAGCAGTTTTGCCTTTTTGTTCCTTTGTGAAATATGGAGTTTTTTAAAGTTCCTTTTAAAATCTACTTGGCTCAAGGGGCACAAGTTTCCATTTTTGGGCTCATTCCATTTCTCAAGTAGAATGCAGTTATAGTCCACTGTATTTGGTCACAGTCCTAAAACTCCCCAAATCGTATACAGTTTTTTTTTCTAACTACAGTGCTGTGCTTTGATGTGTTGCCAGTGGATTGCTGTGCTCTTTTGTGTGCCTGGGCTGGGTACGATGCCTGGAGTTCTCTGGAGAGCAGCCACTTATCCTGCTATGTGTGTCCAGGGACTTGCCCAACATGCGACACATGCTAGGTAGCAGCAGTGCTATTGCTGACACTTGGCGCCATGCTTCACTGCCTTTCTCTGGTATTTTTTCTCTTGAACTCTACAAAAAGGTCACAGGATGTCTTTGGAAATTCACAATAACAGAACAACTTGAGATTGTCTAATAACAGGGCGCCTTCAATGTGTGGGACTTGTCAGTGTCGATACAGATTGTAATTTCCTTATATTTTGATTTAAGTTTGAAATAGTTTGAAATATCGTAAAATGCTGGATGGAAACACCAAGATGTAAATTAAATATTCAAAATGCACATAAAAAAACATGCCCGCTTGCTTGAGGTGGATAAATTTTTTATTTGCAAAAAAGAAAAGAGATACAGTTTCTTCCCAAATGGTTAAACCTCTGTTTGCTTTTCTGTTTTGGGGCAGTTTCCCTGGAAATGGTGATGGAAACACTATTTTATTTGCCATTTGTTTTGATGATTTTGTGATTTTTACAATCCAAGCTCATTATACAAACTTGCCCGTGGCAACATTTTTGTAAAATTGTTTTATGTTGCTTCTTGCAATTTTTACGACACTTTCAAAGTGAAGCATAGTGAGTGGTATTAAAAGTGCTGAAGTAGTTTTATCCAAAACAGAAAACCATGAATCCGGTAATGAATGTTATGTTCATTGTTGTACGTATCGTGGCAGTTGAGAAATGAAATGGGTGATCAAATGTAAATGCTAATGTTAATCATGTTTGAAATTAATGTACCACCTACATTAAACCCTACCCTAAACCTAATCGATAATGTTAACAAAAGCAGACACATTTGCAAAAGCAACTATGCTGTTTTAGCTTGCTTCTACAAGTCTTTTATCTCCTGTGTGTCTTTATGGGGCTCCTCATGGCAAGTCCAGGTACGAGGTGAGCTACCAAGCAAGTTTACTAAATCAGAAAAGCCATACATATGGAGCTGAATATGTGACGCAAACTTCAAAATGTATTAGTTTACAAATCACTCACTAGTATTTTCAGATCAAAACATAGTACTGTTCAAGGAACCCCACAAAAATAATCAATAATCTGCCCCTGTAAACATAATTTGTGAGAAAAGGAACCAAAATTGAAATTTTGTTGCCAGTAGTCTACATTTCACCTGGAAGCATGCAGTGAATTGTATGTACAGTTTTAGAATTTTGCAAAAAATTAGGTAGAGGCATGTTTTTCCTATGGATTTTTAACAACTTGAATGGAAACATAGCTTGTGAGAGACTGCAGAAGCATTATGAATAGTCCTTGATTTCTGCTAATTGTTTTGGGTTTTAATCTACTGTACATACCATAGCATCAGAGGTCACTTCCATTAACCTTTCCCTCTTTCCTTAAAGATGAGGTCTGTTGCAGCGTTATTTTTATGCTCAATCGCTGCTATAGTGCAACTGTTCAGAGCTATTTGTAGAACATCAGGTCAGGGAGATATGTACTAGCATGTGTTACGTTCAGTGTTGTCTCTCTCACAGGAAGCTGATAGACCTGCATTGTGTGAATGTTTACTTGTCAGACTGAGTAAGCACAGAAGCGAAGTCATTGCCTGGAGCCTGTCCATTTTTCTTTTCTCTTCCTGTGGTTCTCTACCACTGGGCTTTTCTGTTTCTATTTGTTTGGACCTCCTAGTTGTAAAAAGCATGCTTCCAGCTCTGGGGACTCAGTTGGAAAGAAGTGCATGGAAGGCTAGATGTTCTCTAACTTGCAGCATGAATTACTGCAAAGTGCAAACACAAAGTAATTAAGGTGCACTTTAATGAATCATGCTTGAGGAGGTGAACTCAGAAGGGCTGTGTTTTTAAACTACATCTGTGCCTATAGGAAAATCTCCCTGGGAACAAGTGCCTTTGAAAATGGCCTCAACTCCTTGATAGAGTGAAAGTGAAAGTGAAAGTGACGTGACATTCAGCCAAGTATGGTGACCCATACTCAGAATTAGTGCTCTGCATTTAACCCATCCGAAGTGCACACACACAGAGCAGTGAAACACACACACACACTGTGAAACACACACCCGGAGCAGTGGGGCAGCCATTTTTTTTTTATGCTGCGGCGCCCGGGGAGCATTTGGGGGTTCGATGCCTTGCTCAAGGGCACCTAAGTCGTGGTATTGAAGGTGGGAGAGAGAACTGTACATGCACTCCCCCCACCAACAATTCCTGCCGGCCCGAGACTCGAACTCACAACCCTTTGATTGGGAGTCCGACTCTCTAACCATTAGGCCACGACTCCCCCACGACTCCCCCTAGAGCTGATAGGAACAAGAGCGCCCGTCTTGTGTTTTAATCTCAAACAAAACTTCAAAGCCTCCCCTTGAGGCCCGACTAGATAGAAAAATTTGGCATATTAAACCAAAGCCTCATTGTCTGCTTCTGTCCTTGACCGATGTTTGCTTACCCAGATTCAAACCTTGACTTGACCTGGGTGAACTACAGATTATTTCCATGAAGAAAGATAATAAGTGTTTGTTGTATGTTCTCACACCTGCAATTCTCAATAAATATGTTGATTTCAATTTAGGGTCTTAAATGTGAAGACTTTCATCCTCAGCACTTCAGTGAATTAATAAATCAGTTCCTAATTTATTCATGCATAATTAAAATGATAAGAATACCTAATTTATTGCTAATCCTTAGAAATCAAATGGGGTTTTTTTTTTCATATTAATGAGGTTTTCACATTTCTGTTGTTTATGATTGTCTCAGTCTCAGAGTGTTTGATGCATATTGCATACAGAATAATCAAAATATGCAAGCTAACATGTAGTACAATCTATATCTATCATTCCATACACACGCTGTTGACATTATGACAAGCTGATACAACAAGCACTTTTGAGAACAAAATAATGACTAGATTTGCCAAAGATCGAAAGGTTAGTGACATTAAGTCTTTTTACGACTACCTTTTTGGAATTATTATTATTATTATTATTACTTTTAAATGGGAGTATAGTATTTACCAGATAACTCCACCCCTGAAAAGAAACCAAACATTGCACAACTCTCTCTCTCTCTCTGTCTCTCTCTCTCTCTCTCTGTCTCTCTCTCTTTATGTGTAAATGTGTGTCTCTCTCTCTCTCTCTCTCTCTCTCTCTCTCTCTCTATATATATATATATATATATATATATATATATATAAAATAAAATAAGGGTATAATGATTAAATATAATATATACATACAGTATAAACAAATAAATAAATAAACTAAATAGTTTAAAATAAAACTGTTTTTGTCTGAAAGTCATACATTCTTCAGAATATCTTTTTTGTATTCCACAGAATTAAGAATGAAGGCATACAGGTTTGAAAGAACATGGGTCTGAGGGGGATCTTTTCCTTCAAGTTTGTAGTGAGATGAAATTTCACGTCCCAGAGGGTTAGTGAAAACAGAGGTTGGGGTCTTTTGTATGGTCTTAAATATGAAAACTAATTCAAAGAAGACAACCCAAGTTTGTGTTTGTGTGGGCTGTTGTTCCTTCAAGCTATGTGTGTTTCCTTATAGTTAAGCTACAATGTATTTTGTATGGATTTTCAGCTTCACCCACTGAGCTACACTGTGTGAGGGCATGTGGTGACATTTGCAAGAGAAAATTAGTATAATATTGCTTGAATAGTTTGTTTTAAATTGATGCTAGGAGTATGATAGTAAGTGTTGCTCAGGCTAGATGTTAGCGCCTTTGGCACAGCTCCACCAACACGTTCCCATTATTTACATCTTTAGCATTGCTAATGCTCCTAGCTCCTATTCCCTCAAGTACCTGACTATCTCTGAGGTCTTCGCTCAGGGCAAAAAAAGACAAGAACATGTCTTTCATTGTTACACCAGGACGACTTTTCCTCCAGCTCTGTTTTTCCTCCTTGTTTTCTCCCACAGTCAGCTGTTTTCCTGTCTATAAGAGTGCTGTTAGCATTTTTAAGATAAGTTTCTTTTTTTAGTCTGTTGGTTTATTAACTAAAAAAACATACCTTAGAACGATTTAATATCTGATAAGACCTAATGTATGCTGATATTTTCATACTTGCTCCTTTTATAGCTCTTCCATGTACGCAATCTCTTATTTAGAAATGCTGTTTGAAGCAAGCATGCTGTATTACTGTATCACAGGGCGCTGAATACAGCACAAGGCATCTGAGGCATATAAGTGTTGGCTGTTTTCTTTATGGAGTCACAAATAGCTGGCCGGCAGTATCATATTTGCATTTTAAATATAGGCCAATCCATGGCAACCTCACTACAGTCATTAGTCTGCTGGCACCCAGCAATCAATGAGAGGAATGCTATACATGCACCACTGTTAGTCAAAGGGCATAAGTGTGGTAATGGAATGCAGTATATACAGTATGCACATGTAACAATAAAACACAGTCTAGCTATATGAACTCTGTTACTAATGTGTGTAGTTTAGGGATGGTGATGTAGGGAATGCTCCATATTCAGTCATTATTTTCCCTCAATATACAGTTTTGACAAAGTTAAAATAGAAACATATTTCCTGCCGTGGCGCCAGGGTCAGCTGTTTTTCTGATGCATTCAAAGCCAGTACACTAAAATAATCTCCGGATAGTAACAAGAGTAGCTTATGGTTTGCTAAATTCGGATGGGGCTGAATTAAATATAACAGAACACCTGCTTTATCCATCCAAATTGTGTAGGTAAAGCATCATTCCTGCAAAAATGCATTAGCTCAGCATGTGCTTTAATGTAATAAAAGAAGTCAGTGTTACACCAGACTGAATGGAAAATGGTAATGCATTAATATATGACAGCTAGTTTTTTTTTTTTTTTTTTGCTTGGATTAGGTGGTAGGTGGTATTGATTTTATCTTGACCTTTTAAAGACTAGGTGGGGAGAGGACTGATTGAAATAGCGGTGTTCAGCTCAGACCATCGAGGCTCGAATCCATCTTTGAAAACATCCTCTTAAATTGCTAAACCTACACCTCAGACTTGTAAACTTTGAGCCCAGCTGGCCAGTAAGCTATAAACCATCCCAGAGATACTGATTCAGTCCATTCTTTCATTTCCAGACTGACAAATTGATTGAAACTAAACACTTCAGTGTCCGTTAGGCTCTGTTCCTGCAGGATAATGCACTGTAATGGGAAGGAAATGACTATGCCATTCAGTGCCTGTCAAGTCTTTTCTTGGGCCATGATTTTCCTGTATAGCCATTTCTCTCATAGCAAAAAATGAGAGTGTGGGAAAACGTGTTTTGCTTACCTTCTATTTTCTATTGTAAGGTTTAATTAAACAAGAACTTATTATAATAATAGTACTACACCATGTCATAAAAGATTTTACTGAGAAAGCAATATTGTTAATGTTGATTTGTATTTTTGATGCTTGAGCTCATTCTATATTTAGGAATGTACTGATTCCTTTTGTTCACTCTCTTTTAAGTATGTTCTTTTCAATTTATATATTAAGTGTATGTATGAAGTTTGGAAACATTACTATTTTTAATGTTTTTGAAAGAAGTCTCTTCTGCTCATCAAGCCTGCATTTATTTGATAAAAAAATACAGAAAAAACTGTAATATTGTGAAATATTATTACAACTTAAAATAATAGTTTTTCTATTTGAATATACTTTAAACGTTTATAATTTATTCCTGTGATGCAAAGCTGAATTTTCAGCATCATTACTCCAGCCTTCAGTGTCACATGTAACATCCAGTCTATCACATGATCATTTAGAAATCATTCTAATATTCTGATTTATTATGAGTGTTGGAAACAGTTCTGCTGTCTAATATATTTGATGAGTAAAAGGTTAAAAAGAACTGCATTTATTCAAAAAAAAAAAATCTAATAATATATATTCTAATAATATATTTTCTTTACTATCACTTTTTATCAATTTAACACATTCTTGCTGAATAAAAGTATTGATTTTATTTAAAAAAAGGAAAGAAAAAAAATTACTGACCCCAAATTACTGACCAGTAGTGTATATTGTTATTACAAAATATTTATATTTTAAAAAACATAGCTTCTTTTTTTTTTTTTTTTTTTTTTTTTTTATTACTTTTTTTATTCATCAAAGTATCCTAAAAAAAGTATCACATGTTCTGAAAAAATATTAAGCAGCAGAACTGTTTACAACTTTGATAATGAATCATCATATTAGAATGATTTCTAAAGGATCATGTGATAACGATCCTAAAAATTCAGCTTTGCATCACAGAAATAAATGATAATTTAAAGTATAATAAATTTAAAAACAATTATTTTAAATTGTAATAATATATCACAATATTACATTTTTTCTGTAGTTTTGATCAAATAAATGCAGGCTTGATGAGCAGAAGAAACTTATTTCAAAAACATTAAAAATAGTAATGTTTCCAAATTTTTGACCTGTACTGTATGTATATATATATATATATATATATATATATATATATATATATATATATATATATATATATATATATATATATATATATATATATATATTGTTTATGTTTTCATATTACTACATTTAGAATAGATGTGCATGCAATAGTACAGAAAACTAAATGAGAACTGGATCTTAAGAGGTTAATAGCAACCCTGTTACGTTCATGTAATGCTTGATTCCTTAATTCATCTGCCTATGATGTTGGGGCAGATTTACAAGGGCTCACTCAGACCTATGGAAATCTTTAATTGTGGTTGCATACCTAAATTCTTCCGGACCTGAAGGCACAGCTGTTGTGTCACATGCACATATAGCCTACTCCTGTCACTACAAATGCATTTGCCCTATTAAGGCTGCCATGTTTGTACAGTCATGTTGGTCTGTGTTCAGCATCCACAAACATAGCGGTAAACTGAATGAAAAGGTACAATCATTTTAAACCTTCAGTGAGAAGTGTAGTGAGAGGAAAAAAAACTGATTACTATGGAAAACTGTAGCACAGCTCTCTGTGACTACCTACTCAGTTATTTATGAAATTTGTTATACGCTCGCTTTTCAGGGCAAATAGCATTAATTCCAAGTGTACATGGAGCTTCCAAGGCACAGGTTCTGCGGCCTTTTGTATAAATGTTTTATACGTACAAAGCCGCCTTTGAAAAGTATGTATGCTATTTTGTTTGCACATATTTTGAAGTATAAATAACAAGCTTTTCTTGGAAATGTCCATATCTTTGCAAACATTTGACCATGCACTTGCACACTTTGACTGTTGTGGAAATTTTAGCTCAGTGTGGACAGGAATGCAATTATCACATGCTTTTTAAATGTGCAAGTCATGATCAAAAAGCAATCTGAAGCAATTGCAATTAAAAATATGGTCGGCACGATTCACTGGACATATGTTGTAACAAAAGCACTAAAGAATGAACTAAACATTTATTTTGGTCAGTCAATATCATTTTAATTTCATCTGCATGCAGTTCATATGCAGTGTGCAAACAGCTTTGACCAACATGGTTCTGAGGCATGCTGGGCTATGATTCCTACAATTTATCTGATGGTAGTGTTGGTAACTGACTTCAAACTCAAGCTGTGCGTATCATCTTTTATTTATTGAACTCTCAGATTCCAGCTCCTCACATCCAGAGCAAGAGAGAAGAAATTGCTTTCCACATATGGTGATAAAACAGGCCAGTGGCATAATGAAACTCAATGACATATTTAGCACTCAGTACAATACACAAAGCTTAGTTTCACTGTAATGCCTGGTTTAGTACAGCACAGCAATTTAATTTTATTTAATTTTATTTAGTTTTATTTGATTTTATTATCTAGGGGTTCAAGGCGTAGCACTGAAACCCTATTGTAATTGTTAGAATGGTCACGGGTGAGCTATTTCCACATTAAAACTGATCGTGCAGACGAAACCGTAAGTTACTTGAAACTTGGAGGAATGGTAGTACTCACACCGCCTACAACATGAGCGAGGCTCACCCCAATCGGCCTGATGGGGGCACTACAGCGATCCAAAGTACAAAATCACTCATAACTCCTAAACGTCAGTCGCAAGCTCAAGTGCAGTGCAGAAAGATTCTCTGGTGAGTGAATATCAATAATTATCAAAAAAAAGTTTTTGCAAAGGGACGCCAAAATGTTCAAAGGGGCATGGCCACTTTTAGTAAAATGCCTATAAATCCTGAATGGAATGAGATATCTTTGCCAAACTTGGTACACTTATGTAAGAGCTCAAGCTGAGGTCACAGAAAAAAAATTGCAGAGATTGGCTACTTGGTGGCGCTATAAAAGGGGAAAAAAAACATAAAAATGGCTATAAATAGGCAACCATTTGTCCTGTCAACATGAAAATCGCTGTGCACAGTCTTGGTCCAAAGTATCACAAGTGTCTATGGGGAAATTTGCGTATCTCAAAAAAACATGACTGACATTAGCTGACGAAGTTTGAGAACCTATTAGACAAGGTTAACGGAACAAACCTCGGTGGGCCTGTTTGACTCATGGCCCCAAAATCTGTGAGAAATTTGAAAGAAATCGGCCACTGGGGGCCGATTGCATTTTTAAGGGCGTAAACGATTGTATATTGCACTGTTTTCCACACATACACGCGATATTCATATTGTTTGATAGATCTCCTAGTTCCGAACAACTTTGCCTCTAGAACCACTGCTGGCAATCAAACCATTTTTTTTAAATGATTGAGAAGATGTGAAAACCTACTTTTGCGAACTAGTCCTAGGTTTGGAAAAAAACATCGCAGCGGAATTCTCTATACTCTCTAGGTTAATAATTATCAAAAATATGTAGAAATTTACCCTTTGGGTAGCTAAACTGGGGTCCTTTAGAAAAGGGGTCTATCCAAATATACCTAAAAGCCTATAAAGCCTCAACGAAAACTCAAAACTTCACGAAACCCACTGAGCACATGCAACAGGTGATTCTAAACAAACCTGCAAAGTTTAAGGGAGATCGGACCACATATATATATATATATATATATATATATATGTATGTATATATATATATATATATATATATATATATATATATATATATATATATATATATATATATATATATATATATATATATATATATATATACACATACATATATATATATATATATATATATATATATATATATATATATATATATATATATATATGTTTTATTTTTTGTCTTGCTTTGTTTTGTTTTGTTTTTGAACAAACTCTGTAAATGTATTTTAGACTCCATTTTGCTACACAGATTCTGCTGTAGTATGCAAACTTTTGTGCATGAGGCTTAGCTTCCAGGAGCACTGCTGATTAACAATCTATTCTTGTCTGTAACAAGTTGTATTTGCAGTAAAAATGTGAATTCACCAGTGACCTGGAGTACACTTTTTAATCCCAAACATATGCTTATAATCCTCTTAGTACAGGCCCTTTTTGTAAAATGTCTAGCTCCCCTTCCAGTCCTTCCATGGAATCTGGAGGGAGCAGAGATAGGCTCATTGCAGTCGTCCTCCAAGTTTGACATCCATCTGTCTCCAGCTCTGTAGCCCTTCTGTGGCATTTGGCTCAGCCGCAGACCCCTTGAGTGTTGCTCAAAGAGTTTTTGTGAATCAGATTTTTGCTCACAGTCGGCCTGCTTATGGCCTGCTTGCTCTGATAGGCTCCTGCTGGCCTTTAAAGCTGTCAAAGCTCTTGGCAATTTGTAATCCATACATCCTTATTTCCACCCCATGGCCCAGTCCTGGCCCGGCATGCCCTTAGGTACAAAGTTCCAGTGATAATGCATGCAGGAAGTTGGTTGAAATATTAACAGTATTATTTTTAACTCAACTCTAGTTTGGCAATTGTGAAAGTCTCAAATGTTATTTATGTGTTATGTGTATTAGTGTCATTTATACACAAACATCAATACAAATAACTTTTGAGACTTTAAAGGGGTAGTTAACCCAAAAATGAAAATTATGTCATTAATTACTCACCCTCATGTCGTTCCAAACCTGTAAGACCTTCGTTCATCTTCAGAACACAAATTAAGATATTTTTGATGAATTCCGAGAGCTCTCTGACTCCCATAAATAATCCATGTGACTTCAGTGGTTCAACTGTAATATCATCAGCAATTCAACGTAAACAACGTATGCATAGTATGTATGTGGATACATTGTTTACGTTGTTTACGTATGTGATGCTCTCCAAAATTGCACCAGGGTGAGTGGAGGAGACAAATTGTTGAATAAAGTCATTATTTTTGTTTTCTTTGCACACAAAAAATATTCTTGTAGCTTTGTAAAATAACGGTTGAACCACTGATGTCACATGGATTATTTTGACGATGTCCTTAGTAGTGGATAAGTTTTTCTGCTTGGCCGATGTATTCGAAGTGGGACTTTTATTTTGATGGCACTGAGAGCTGCAGCACCTGAGCACACTGGTCACACTCTCCCTCTTGTTTACTGTCGTTGTTAACAGTTCTGTCTACAGATAGAAGTCTGTCTAATAGTCAGATAGAGCGGTTAAACAAAGGAATTAGTGTATACAAAAAGTATTATAACGATTGCTTTAATATAATTAGTAATAGAAAGGCAAACATTATAATACTTTCTCGTTATATCATTTAAACAAATCTTTGAATGACTAATGAACATTTATTTTCACAAACCTTGCAAACTTAGTTGAATCCAGCTGTGAGATCTTGTGAAGTGTGCATTTTTATCCAGCGTGATCGTGTGTTCTCTGCGTGACGGTCGGTCCATGTGAATTAAATGCTTTAAACTTTAAACTTGTGATTTCAAATTATGCTGCACTTTATGCATTTGCCCACTGCCATATTCATGTAATTTTCTCTGTGTGCTGTATGTAAAATGAGTGTTACCCTAGCTTTATTTGAAAAATATGATTCCCAGGGCACACAAACTTCACAGAATACTGAGTGCCCTGTTGGTTACAGTGTTTACTTCTTTTTTAATTATATTTTTATTAAATATTTATTTATTCGTGAAAAATACTTTGTCATCTAAAGTAAAAGTATGTTTATTTTACACATTTATTTTTTAATCCATTGTCAAATGATTTCAAATTTCTTAAATATTAATTAAAATAATAATAAAAAAATGTACATCTGCTTTATATCGGCTATCGGCCACCCTGCTTTCCAAGATATCGGCATCGGCTGTCAAAAAAACAATATCGGTCGACCACTAGTCCTTAGTACGTTTCTGGACCTTGATCGTGTTAGGATCTTTGCTGTCTATGGGAGGGTCAGAGAGCTCTCGGATTTCATCAAAAATATCTTAATTTGTTTTCTGAAGATGAACGACATGAGGGTGAGTAATTAATGACAGAATTTTCATTTTTGGGTGAACTATCCCTTTAATATTTGCCTACAGCTTTAAAGCAGAGTGACAACAACCTGTTTTATAAAATATTGATTGCTGAGTGCAAATTTTAGGATTTTTTGATTCACAAAATTGCCAGTTTGCCTGAAGAAAGGTTGTGAGCTCTAAATCAATATCTACACAAAGTGTTCCTCAACAGAGCACTGTTTACACAGACCATAGTTTATGGGTGCATTTTAGTCAATATTCTGGGGCAGCAGATGTCCCAACAGAGTGTTTGTCAAGTGTTTTGTTTTAATTTTTACAACTTCATTTTATTACATAAATAACCCCCCCTTGCACAAGGCGTGACAGTCAATAAGACTAATGTTAAAAGAGCTGCATACTGTCATAGCTTGCGGAACTTTTTAAGTATCATTTTAAGAGCATTGTCAGGGATACTACTTTAAAAAATGATACCTTTTCTTTAAATGAATCTGCCATTGATATTTCTGTTACAGTTGGACATCCCCTTCATTTGGCATCCATTTAGAATGTTTTTAAACAGACTAGACTTCAGAATGTCTTTTTATGTAGCTAGTTTTAGTTTATTCAGACATAACCATTCACATTTTTATTTTCATTTTATTCAAATTAATTTGGTCAAAAGGCATTTATTATACAAAAGATTTCTATTTCAAATTAATGCTGTTCTATTGAACTTTCTATTAATCGAAGAATGCTTCTTGCTAAAGGATTATTCTAAAGGAAAACTGAAGACTGAAGTAAAGACCCCTAACTTTTGAATGGTAACTGACTAAGATAAGAGAGTGAAAGGACTCCCCTGATGCAATAAATCTGTTTGATCAACCATCCAGCACATAAATGTTAACCATTAACAGACGTAGTACTGCCTACATTCTTTAGTGTCGGAAACAGCCTACTTAAAGCGATTCTTTTTTCATGGCAAATCTCCCAAATTGTTTGACAGAACCCGCCCTAAGAACAAGTTTTGCCATAAAGCCATTTTTTTGTAAATAATTTACCACTCTTTCTTGTGTCTTGAGGAATTTCACTTCCTTCCAGAGAGCACTTTTGTTTACACAGGTAGAATGCACAAGTGAACAGATTTACCTGGTTAGAGTGCAGTAGTGTTGTTGTCCCTGTCATCTTTCAAGGTTTTTAGCATTAATAATTCAATGGTTGCATTGTAGGGCAAAAGTACCCATTGAAGTGAAGTAAACTTTGGTTTTAGAAAACTGTCATAGTTTGTACACTGGAGGGCTGAGGTGCTTGCATACTTTTTGTTGCTTGTATTAAAGGTGTGCAAATAATGGGACAATCATGAAGAAATAATCGTAACATGAATAGGAAGCATTGCTGACAGAATGAAGTCATATTGAGCTTTGTTACTAGCATTGCTTTTTAATGTTTTCAACATAAGTTCAAGTTCTTGCTTTTTCTTCTCTTTTTGTTAAAGTGCACGGAAAGGTCAAATTATTGAAAAATCCATTTGACCACATCCAGTTTCTTTTTCTCCTCTTTCATTACGTCCTATTATTTTTTATCTTCTAGCATTCAGTGTCTCCACTCATACACTTATAAATACCAACTTTATCAATTTCTCCAGTATTCTGCTTTCCTCTTGTCTTAACTGAAAGCTGCTGTCTGCAATAATTATTTAAATGAAATCAACTAAAATGTCCTTGATACATCTGACTGATCTGTTCATTTGAATACACTGTCTTTTAAAAGAGTTAAATCAAATTCTAAATGGCTTTTGAAATGTTTTCTAAGTTAGAAGATACTAAGCACTTTTATTATTATTTTTTTTCTTCTAGAAAGAATGACAATAATAATAAAATCTTTTTATTAAAAAAATAGTTGACCTAAAATGAAAATGAAAAATTGCTGAAAATGTACTTCCCCTCAGGCCATCCAAGATGTAGATGAGCTTGTTTCTTCAAATTAAGCATCAACAACAACATCAAAATAACTCACAAGTAATCCACATGACTCCAGCCCATCAATTAATATTTTATGAAGTGAAAAGCTGCGTTTGTAAAAAAACAAATCCATCATTGGGCTGTTTAACTTTAAACAGTTGCTTCTGGCCATAATCCATAATAATGTTTCCTCTAGTGAAAAATATGATTTCTTCTTGTCCTCTTACATCAATATCAACCAACATATTTGTTTACAATTGTTTTGGACTGTTTAAGATTTTAAACAAGTACTTGATCTTTGCATATTTCTCTCCTGATTCAGACGAGAGAATTTCATCTCTGGAGAAAGCAATATTAAGGATGTAGGACTCATATTTTAGCTTGAAGCAATGGTTTGATGGATTGGTTTCTTACAGACACAAAAGTTATCAGTGTTAATTATTGTGTTTCCAAATTCCATTTTCAAAAGGAAATATCCAAATGCAATTCTAGATGCGAGCACAACATAAAAGTGAAGTAAAGCTATCATTTATTGGTTTCTTTTACGTTGGCGCTAATCTATGTACATGTCTTGACAGTCTTCATTTTTATAGTCATAATTTCAGTGTTAACAAGGGGGACTATACGATTTTGAACTTAACATTAAAAACTGTCTTTATATTTAACATTTCCATTTTTCCGTATTAGACACATCTCTGCTCATTCAGAAGGCCGCAATTATCACATTTGCTTTGGGAGAATAACAGATGTTGTATTTTGTGCAGGCTATTTAAAATAACAATGAGGGAATAAAATCCACCCTGTGGCATTTAAATTGGTTTTAATATAAAAAGGAAACATAATTAGGACATGCTATGTAGCTGTATAATTTTTTTTCTTCTTAACATTTTCATGATGTTTCTTCCTGCTTTACTTTCTCTAAACAAGATGTGACCATTTGAGCATATCTGTGTAGTGACAAATAGATTTAGACGTCCTTTTTGGCAACCTTTTTATTCTCACCGCTTGCCTTGCAAGAAATTTGCATATAATCATGCTTGGCTGGCATAAGAAGGAAATTTTGCAGAAGGCAATTGAAGTGCAGAAACCGAATACATTTGAATGTATTGAAGCCCAGATTTATTCAGAGGAACAGCAGACATAGTGCTGTGTCTTCAACACACCATCCTTTCCTGAAACATGATACCAGATGTCCTTCATGCATTTTACATCATGTTGTTAGTAAAGAGAGAGAGGGTCACCCAGGGTTTTTTTCTTTTTTTTCTCCACATTTGCCCACTCTGCCCAGGAATGTCAGAGACAATGTTGGATTATGAGGATCCATGATGATGATTTATTTCACATAATGAAGGACACTTTTTATTTTTAGCAGTAGATTTTTATATTTGCTAACAATGTTTTTTAAGCAGCAAGTTGGAAGTTATACGCTACCAAAAGTTTGTGGTCAGTACGTTTTATTCAGTTTTTGAATGAAACAAATACTTTTTTCAGCATACTTTTTTTTTATAATGTTACAAAATATTGATAATAAAAATAAATGTTTTTTGAGCAGCAAATCAGCATATTAGAATGATTTCATTCAGAATCACCAAAGACTGGAGTTATGGAAATTCAGCTTTGCCACCACAGGAAGAAATTAAATTTTAAATTAAACTCAAATACAAAACTATTATTTTAAATTGTAATAATATTTGATAATATTACTTAGAATCGAATAAATGCAGCCTTGTTGAGCATAAGAAGCTTCTTTCAAAAACATTTTAAAAACACCATACTGACCCGACCAACATTTGAACAGTAGTGTGCACTGTGTACAATCTAACTCTATAAATCCATAAACAATTTTGCTTGAAAACAAAGGCAGTCCATGCTAAATATTACAGCACATTTTTACTCCTGCTTATAAGTCACGAGTCATTTTAGTAAATTTGACAAAACCTCATCTACAGTATGGTATCCAGCTAGATTATCTTGGTGAAAGATCAGCAAAATATGCAACAGCAATGTAGAATACATCACAGAAAATCAGCATAGAGGTTTGCGCAAGGCATAAAAAATGCATGTACAAGATTAGAGTCTTTG
Source organism: Cyprinus carpio (assembly GCF_018340385.1). NCBI lineage: Eukaryota > Metazoa > Chordata > Actinopteri > Cypriniformes > Cyprinidae > Cyprinus > Cyprinus carpio. The sequence continues at coordinate 12,741,405 of NC_056601.1, forward strand.
AACAATTACAACATTTTACAATTTTCTCAGGCTTCTTTGTCATCCCATATGACTATATCCTCCATATAGCTGATTTAGGATAAACTTATTCAAGACTAATCTTAAGATCTTTTATAATGAAGGTTAAGTTGCACAGCTTGTATCTGTGGCCGTTAGCCACTGCTTTAGTGGACTCAATTGGCTGGGGATACGATTTAGCACATTTTCTAATTGAATTAGTCTGCGCAATGGCTCGGTTCTGGCTGATCTCTCACTGCCTTAATCAAGTCCAGCTCAATTTGGACTCAATTACCTTCTGCTTGCTTGGCTACTAGTCTTTAGCTTATAGAATTGAAATAGGGACATTTACTCATGACCCAGAGGGTTTTCAGCTTTTAATGTGATGTTTTCACCCAGATCTAATCTAAACAGCCCACTTTTGTTTTTGCTTATCGAGATGATTAGAAAGTCACATGATACTTTGAATGACACAGGAACAGAAGATAAATTGTTTCCCTCGCTATAGACAGTCTTGAATCATCCAGTGCATACAACAGACCGTTTGTCTGTGGCTAATGGTGTGTATCTGAACTGCACCGAATATGTCATTACTTCCTCAGCTGATTGATCATATATGTTCTGTCACACAAACTCTTGTGTGCCCTGGAGATTGTGCAGGTACATCTTACCCACAGTGTGCTCCTGTTAACTTAAACATGTCAACTGGATCAAATGCAGACCTATCTTTAGCCTCACCAACTAGTGTCCTTATTTGTCGATTCTTCTCATACGTTGTTTGAAGCGGGTCCAGGGGCTCATTCATGATTACTTTGTGTTTTAGACAGCTCAATGCATCAACCAAATAGCTTTTAGACACAGATACCTGCTCTCTTTGCTTTTTGGGGAGGATGTGAACGTGCCTGCAAAACCACCTTTAGTAAAAAAAAATCTACTTTATTGTTTCGTAATATATCATATCGTTTTTAATTCAAGACTAAAGTATTCATCATAACTGTATGGAACTATGCCTGTGGCTACAGTATGAACTTTATACATTCACTAACAATGACCTTGAGACTGGTTATTGCAAATATAGCTCAGAAAAATCAGCTTTGAGGAAAAAAATGCATTTAAATTCAGACATTTTTAGGTGTTTGGATATGTTTAAATACATTTTGGGACCACCGTATAATATGAGGTTCCAATGACTTGTGACAGTTTTGAAAGAATGAGTTGGAACAATTTAAAAATGATAAATAACTGTACCGTATTTCATCTTATTCCAGAAAAGGTGCATTTGTGTGCTTATGAATTAATAGCTGTCATGACTTTACACACAGTATATAGTTTCCAGTCATGATTGCGCATTGAAAACATAATAAAGGGATGTTTGTAAAGAACATGTAAAGGTTTAATGAAAAATATACAAATATATTTTTGGTAACACGTTAAAGTATCTTGCAGTTATAATTTTCTAGTAACTTTTTTTTTAACACTTATCAGTGAAAATGAAATAGATATGACTGGACATACTGACATAATGCATGCCTGAAGCTTACCTCATATACTGTACAAGTGAAATTATAATTTTGTAGGGATAAGATGTTAAATCAGAGAATTATTGTCATTAAATTAAACTGGTAAATTCCAGTGTTATTTAATTATATACAGGTTACCGTTTGATAGTTTATACTGTTTTCTATTCATTTTTATGTTTTCAGTTAGAAATCTAGTAATAGTTTCGGTTTTAGAAAGTTTGTTATGTGCTTGTCATATTATTTATTTTTATACAGATTTAATTAAAGTTATTATAGTTTTAGCAATTATAGCGCTTCAGCTTTAACGTATTTTAGTTAGGTCCCAAGGCATCATTTCTTATTTTCTTTACTTTCATTGTTTATTTTTTTCATTTAATCTTTATATTTTATTTATACAGATGTCAGACAGAGACTCATTTAATTTTCCTTTCATTTTTTTTTTTTTTTTTTTTTTTTATGATTGTTGTGCTTAGAACAAAAACTTCTGTGGCCGATTTTGTTCAGCTAATAAAAATGTCATTATCTCAAATGTATTGCTTGTTCAAAAATGCTCCAAAAATCTGCTGGAGAAATAAAACATGCTTTCTGTCATTACAAAAACTAGCAATTAAAAATTCAATACTTCAGGGACCCGCTTACTCATTATGCAATAGGAATGTAATCTCAAGCTAACTCAGGCTTAATAAAATTTGTTTTGTTTGATTGGTTTGATAAGATCATAAATTAGGAAATGTCAGGAAATACCTGGAGTTTTGTGAGTAATGTCCCATAGAGGGTTTTACTTTTAACTAGTTATGATTAAGAAAGCGCAGCACATTTTCCCTTTTAATTCTGCAGCTGTTCTTGTGTACTCTTCATTTATTTTGCTTCTATGGAAAAGAGTGTCCACAATATTCTTCAAAGACCAACCTTTTATGTTCCACAGAAGAATATGTGCTTGGAACAATACATATTTTTGTAACACTTTACAATTTGTTAACTATATTTAATGCATTAACTAATAATGAGCAAAACTCTAATAATAATAGTGATATTTGCCAATGTTAATATTAGTAAATGTTGAATTAATTGATGGTTTATATTAACTAATGTAGTAAATTAATATTAACAAATGGGACCTTATTGTAAAGTGTTACCTATATTTTAATTTTTGTTTTCACATGATGTTAATTTTAACAATGTTTTCTAGACTTCTTTCCTATAAGGTGCAATGTTCCATTTTCACAGTTTTAGCTGAATGTGCTGCATGCCACAGATCACATGAGATGTGTTTTTAGAATGCAAACAGACTGAGATTTTAGCACCACTCTGGGCCTCTGGAAACCACGGACAGTTTGCTGAGATATTGACTCTGCTCAGATCTCTCCGAGCTGGCTATTCAAAGCCACATTGGGGCCATTCCCCATTAAGACATCTGCACCAAGTGTCACTTCAGAGGCTAGGTGCTGTGCTGAAATGCGCAACCCATCAACACTTGCTCAAAGTGTCACTTTGACAAGATGGCTCCTCAGGATAGCTGTCACTGTGTGTGATTTATAATACAGAATTTATGATCAGTAAGAGCAAATCAAAGTTTTGTGTGCATATATCTGAACTGTAACATGAACTTTGAATAAACTTCTGACATTACTTACTGTTGGTGCATTTAAACGATTGCATGGATATCTAGTTAAAGGCCCTCTTAAACAATATTACTTGATTCTTAACATCAGCTATTATAAATGAAATTCAATTGTGTTATTCTAATTAAATGATTTTACTCTAGTGATCATTTAAATATAACTGTTTTGTAAGAATGTTTAGTAACATTTCAGTTTAGAGAGCAATCCTCACGATTAACTAGTTGCTTATTAGCATGCATATTACTAGCCTATTAGCTGTTTATTAGTACTTAAAACACATATTAATGCCATATTCTGCATCACCATATTTTGGATCCCTTCATCATCATCCCTAAATTTAACAACTACCTTACTAACTATTAATAAGCAGAAAATTAGGTGTTTATTAAAGCAAAAGTCATAGTTAATAGCTAGTTAATAGTGAGAATTGGTCCCCAAACTAAAGTGTGAATGAATATTTTTGCCTGTTTAGGGGAAAAATGTTAAATGTTCTGTTGAACAAAACATCCAAACATATATTGAGCATAAATGCAAAAAAATAACAAATAATATTCTTTGAGTTTTTTTTTAGAATACTGTTATTAATTCAGAATTCCAAGTTACAGTGGGATTTTTTTCCCTAACTCATTAAAATTAATGGTCCATAAGAGTGTGTGTTTGTTGTGTGTAGGAAACAATGGCGTGTACTTCAACTAGATGACATCTGACCAAACCACTTTAAATGCACGCAAACCTTTCCTAACTGTTTTCAATGGTGTCTACATTTTATTTACAATTTCTATTTATTTTGACATTGCATTGACATAAAGGAGGCTCCTCCTCTGTTTTACCTATCTGTTCATCCAATACCCCTTTAAAGCAGTAGGTCCATCAGCCAAGACTGTTATACATCTTAAAATAGTAAAGCAAGCTCTTTGACTGTTAATCTGTTAACCTCTTATCTGTTAATGCTCTAACATTTATTGTAGGGAATGGGGATGTCTTGGGTTAAATGCCAGATAGCTTTACTGTTACTAATGGCCTTGTTTTAATGGTTTCAGTTTCAATTTCTAATGAATGCCACAAAATTTCTGAAGCGGTTTTGAAATTGATGATTGTGAATGTTTAGTAAGGAAATTGCTCAATTTAGGTCCATTATTTGAGCCTGGACACTGATCCCTCTGACTTGTTTTTATGTTCCCAATGCAAGCTCCATAAACCGAGAGATGATGGGATTTGGTGTGCTTGGAGTTATATCTTTGTACCTTTCTTCCTGTTATAGAACAATACATCATGGAAACCAGACACCTGTCAAGACTGCATCTGCTACAATGATATTGTCATCTGCAAACCCACTCGCTGCCAAAATCCCCAGTGTGACTTTCAGAGGGTAAGAATGAAGTATATGCTCATGGGACATTAAAACGGGGCAATAACAGGGCTTAGGTGCTTGATGAATGCATTGTTAGCTTATAGTAAAGAAAGCAGACAATTTAAAATTAAAGGGTTAGTTCACCCAAAAATGAAAAATAGCCTGTTATTTACTCACCCTCAAGCCATCCTAGGTGTATATGACTTTATTCTTTCAGACGAATCCAATCGGAGTAAGATTAAAAATTGTCCTGGCACTTCTAAGCTCTATCATTGCAGTGGGCGGGTGTTTTTGTTCAACAGTCCAAAACACGTTAAAAAAAGTGCGTGCATCCGTAATAAAACGTGCCTCACATGGCTCCAGGGTGTAATTAAAGGCCTCCTGTAGCGAGTCCACACATTTTTGTAAGAAAAATATCCATATTTCAAACGTAATAAACACTTTTCTCTCACTTCCGGTTTCTGTCACATGCGGAAGCCGTTCCAGCGGATGACGTAGTATGTCGGCATTGCGTGATTAGTGACGAACATGGAGAGAGAGCAAAACAAAATGCTGCTCATGAGAAGTACAAACTGAGGATTTGTAAAGAAAAATGTCAGAGGATTTCGATATAAGAGTAAACTGGTTTTCCTTTGCTAAATTAAAGAAACTTTGCTTCCTTTGCTCCTGCAAACAAACTCATGAGACTAGCATATCTCGGCGCATACATGATGCATACGTCCTACGTCATTTCCGCAACAGCTTCCACATACAACAGTCAGCAGAAGTACCCTCAGCACTTTTGTTATGTTTTTGTTGTTCAAGCATTAATAATAATAATAATAATAATAATGAACAGTCAGCAGAAGTGAGAGAAAAGTGTTTATTATGTTTGGAATATGGATATTTTTTCTTACAAAAACGCATGGATCTGCTACGGGAGGCCTTTATTCACCCCCCAGATCCATGTGAAGCACATTTTTATTATGGATGCGCGCGCTTTATTTAACGTGTTTTGGACTGTTAAAGAGAAACACCCACCCATTACAATAATAATGCTTGGAATTGCCAGAACCATTTTTAATTGACTCCTATTGGATTCGTCTGAAAGAAGAAAGTTATATACACCTAGGATGGCTCAAGGGTGAGAAAACACAGGCAAATTTTTATTTTTGGATGAATTAACCCTTTAATGCTTTTGGTCCAATTAAAACCAACCAATAGTAAGAAACTGTGTTATAATTGTTTCGAACGATGAGGGTTCTACCGAGAACCATTTAAAAGATGATTCTATGTAACTTTGTTCTCAATGGATTTCTAAGTGAGTTGATTAAAGATTATATAACCGTTAAATCTGGTCCTCGAACCGCCAGAGTGTTCCAAGATTCTGTATACCAGTGGCTTCCTTCCATATAAGCTATGAATGCTCCGCATACCCAGGCCATCTGAGAGTTTGCGGGTTAATTAATATAAACATGATTATAAGTTGATCCCTTGTCATTTGAGATGGAACTTGATGCTTAATAAAGTGTTGGGAATAAGTACGTAAAATTATTTATTTGATAAACAATGGTAATTTTCTGTAAATCTACATCAATTACGGAAGCTTCCGCATGCGAGCGGATTCTCCGTAGCTTTGGCGCCTCTGCTCTGTTATTATGACTCGTCAGGATTGTTGCACGTTCTCAGTGGTTTGCTGGTATGTGGCTTTTTTGATGCACAAGGTAAGCTGTCTGTGAAGTGCTTACCTACGTGGAAAAATGCGCTGTTACTGCCAAATCTCGATTGCCGAAAATTACATTGTGTTTGATGCAAAACTAACTTGACTAAATCAAATGAAAAATAAATAAATAAAAAATAGTAACTATATTTGCATGCTTTCCAAGCAAAGCAAATTTTGAAGTTGCACTGAAAACATATTTTACATTTTTGGTCATAGACATTGTTGAAGATGTACGTTATTGTCAACATGCCTAAGTGGTAAATTAAAAAAGTCTGAAAAATGTTTATTAAAATGTAAAATTATAACAAACATCAGGAAAAAAGGGGAAACAATACAGTTCTCAGAACATTTTGAACATTCACAAGATTTTATTTTTAGGCTACCTTTTTATTAGTATGCAGTCGATGCAGAGACATATAGACCGGTGGAATCCCCCATCTCACCACCCTCTGAATATTGCTTATCATAACATAAGTACATGTAAATGTGATTTGGCATTTTTTTACTTTGAAAAGCAGCAGTATATTTTTCTGCCATTCAAATAACAATGGATAAACCTGAAACGACAGAAGACGGATTGGAGGTGAATTTCATTTACAAATGAGGTAATACATTTAAATTGACACCTGCCACGGTGTTTCCCTCTGTGAGTGTGTCCTAAAAGCAGATGAGAAGAGGGGATCTTAATCTAGCACTCAGCATACACCATCATAAAAGACACTCCTCGCCACTGCTGTAGTATATTTCACTTTCTGCTAGTAACATTAGTACACCAGTACATCTTTATATGAGTCAGTCATTGATTCATTCACAATGGATTTCTTCAAAAACACTTGTTCATTCAATAAAGCCACTACTGGAGTTTTGCCATTTGCCATTAAACCTTGCAAGAATTGTGTGTAGCAGTAACAGCAGTAACAGTGTTGTTACTGTTAACTAAAACTAAAACTATAAAAAAAAAAAATGGCAACACACATAACAAAATTACTTAAAACCTAAACCAAATTTAAAATGAAACGTGACCGTTTGAAAAGCTCATTCAAACTGAATAAATTAGTTTGCAGTACATAAATTATACTAAAATAACACTGGTTGCAAATGGCAATAGTTTTGATCCCGTATTATGTCTCTTTGCTCCTGAGTCTTGATAAAACGTTCTCTAGGATGTTAATGCATCTCTTTTAATGTCTTTCGGGATGTTTTCCTAGGGTGAACGCTTGAGAATCCCACCCAACAAGTGCTGTCCGGAATGTTTTGCACAGTTGCCTGGGATCTGTCAGCATGAAGGAATGGTTTATGGGGTAAGTGACACTGCTTATGTCACAACTCCAGTGAAAGATGCTAAAAGCCTCATCCTGTTCCTTGGCAAATCTTCCCACTTCTGGTCAAACACCCAGTGATTGCTTCATTTTATGCACAAAAGCGGTTTTGTTACCATTTCACTCTTCCCTGACAGAGCAAGCTTCTTTTTTTGTCCCAGTCATCCCTGCTAAAGAGCCACTTGGTGCTCTGTTTAAAATTCTAGCAGTGTAGCTTTCAAGTCAAGTAGCATTAACTTAGGAGAGCAGGCTGTGTTGGCATTGAGGCTCAGAACAATAAGTGATCTTTGTGATATTCTGTTTGCACAAATTTAAAGATAACAGTTTTCTAATTTATTTTAAAGACTTTTATTGTGCTTTGCAATCAGCATCTCTCTTCAACCATGTCCTGATTTACCACTCTCTCGCTCCCACTCACTCAGCATGACAGTCAGTGGAGTGATTCCAAATGTTCGGTGTGCACATGCTCTCATGGGAAGGTGACCTGTGGGCCACGTGCTTGTCCTCCACTTAGTTGTGGGAAAGACCAGAGTCCTTTCATCCCAGATGGAGACTGCTGCCCTGTATGTGCTCATAATGGAGGTACAGTAAGCTGCAACTTTTTTTAATGCACCACTTCTTGTGATAGTCATTGCTCTCTTTGCCACCGTTTCTTGTTTTCGTCAGTCAATGTATTTACTTTATGGAAAAAATTGTGATGATGTTTAGGACTTTATGGTCCTGTAGAATACAAGACATCACATATCTTTACCATTTATCGGTTCCTAAATAACTACAGAAAAAAAAATATTGCAACATAATGATATTATATATTGTTAAGCTATTTATGGAACACAAAAGAATAATATTTTCTTTTGTTTCCTTTAATTATTTCATATTTTAGTTAATTTTATTATTTTATTTTTGTTTTCTAGAACAAATACACTGGATAGATATGTTTATATCTATAATTTCAGGCATATATATTTGCTTATTTATTTATATCTGCTCATTTGTTATTACAGTGAATTTGTTTATTTATAATATATTAAAACAACATTAATGGCCACTGTGAAACAAATATAAGCTATCCCTGATAAAAACTTTATTTTGCCTTGATTTGCTTTTTAAAGTATATTTTCAAAATGCATGTCACTGAATTTATTGTGAACAATTCATCCATCCTTATGTTTCTTTTTCTTTTTTCCCCCAACTTTTATAATAATTTTGAATTAAAATATAATAACTACAGACCTATTCTGGACTTCTCCAGTCATTTTGTCCGCTTAAACCTCACACCTTTCTTCTGATCTGCCCCCTTCCAATCAAAAACCCAAGGACAGAACCAGCTTCCCTCCTTACATGTTTTTCCAATAATCTGTTTCACTCGGATGTACATCATGATACAGAAGAAATTATCTGTTGGTACTTCCGTAACATGTCAAATTTAAAGATGTGTGTCATTTCTGTTGGCCTCAAATGGAATTGCCATCCGTTTGAGCAGATATAACAGCATTGTCTAAACCAGTGGTGTAACTAGGTAGATCCTGAACATTTTTGAAAATAGCTATTGTTTTTGCAGTTCTTTTTGGTGTCACTAGTGGCACAGATATTACAACACTTCAGCTTTTGCGTGTTAGTCATCTTTTTGCCTCTCTTTTTTGAATGTTTTGCTGATTGCTTTTGAAAGGTATGCTTTTTCTTAGCTATATGGGTCCCAAGAGGGTTTATTCTGCTTCATACTGTCAGAGACCAATGATGTGCTTTTTTCTTTTAGAGATTAGAGTAAAATTTTGCAATTAACATACTCTTTCTCACTTCAAAGCCTCTTGCTCTTGGGAAGGCCGTCAGTACAGAGATGGGGTGGAATGGACATCCAGCCCCTGTACAAAGTGTCGATGCAAAAACGGTCACACTGATTGCCTGGTTGCAGAGTGTCAGCCTGTTACATGCAAAGCGGTCAGTAACAAGCCAGAACTGTACCTTGTGTTTAGATGTGCAAAACTACCACATCAGCTCTAAATCTAGACTAATTAACCCTGTTATTAAAAATTGAAAGTGTTGTTTTAGCTATTAAAAACAGCATGTTGATGTACTCATTTGATACACAGAACGAGAACCTGGTGGTCCAGCCAGGACAGTGCTGTCCTCAATGTGAGCCGAATCCCTGCATGGAGGCTGGGAATGAGTACAAGGTAAGCCGGAAAAGAGATTAGAGAAAGGTGAAATATACACAGAAATCCCAGGACAGAGATAGATTGAGAGTGACAGATGGGACAATGCATGTCTGTATTACAGAAGACTTTTTGAGGGAGGGGATGGTAATTGTGGGTTAAAATGTGTTCATCATTCATACTGTGGCAGATGGGTTTAGCATAAAGCCTGTCTGAGTGTGTGCGTGTGATATGCTTGTAACTCCTGCTTCTGTCATTCTTCCACACTTCATTCTTTGCCTCATATCATCTCTTGTTCCTCTCTCCATTGTTCACACACATATTACACATCATTGCCTCAAGTGACTCTTCATCTGTTTGCTCACTCTCTCTCAATTTGCAGTTTTTTTCTGCTTCATTAAAGGGATAGTTCACCCAAAAAATTCTGTCATTAATTACCTTCATGTTGTTCCAAACCCATAAGACCTTCATTTATCTTTGGAACACAAATTAAGATATTTTATATAAATCTGAGAGCGTTCTGACCATCCATAGACAGCAAGGATATTACCACAGTCAAGACATTGTTAAAATGGACCATGTGACATCAGTTGTTCATACTTTTTGAGAATACTTTTTGTGTCCAAAGAAAACAAAAAGAATGACTTTACTCGAGAATTCTTCTTCTAGTGCTGTTTTGGAGAGGATCACGATGCATGCTTTCCTCTGCACATGTTCTACGTCAGCAGCAGAACACACATGCGTCATGATGAAACTCTCTTATACCAACAAAGCTCCAGAGTCAATATAACTATAGACATAGCATATTAAGATGATGGTTGAATCATGTGGTTAATTTTTAAATTATTCCATTTGATCACTGCTGTCTGGAGTATGTGGTTACATCCTTGCAGTACTGACACCTCTCTTTAGACACACAAACGTCACAAGCGTCCCCGAAATCTCTCATCAGCATGTCATTTAAGGCTGTTTCTCTGTTCACCGTGCTCTCAACGCTCACGTCCCACTCAGCGGAATTCAGCTCTTTTGATCACAGTGGATTGTGTGAAAGCAAAGCAGGGATTTAGAGAGGATAACATTCACCACTCTTTTCATCTCCTTCTAGTACTTGTCTTGTTCACTACAGCATTGGCTGAAATTGTCATTTATTTTAAATTCATTATGTGCTGTAATTTGTTCTGCTGCTAAAGCTTTGGACAGTTTTTAGATGCTATCTGAATTTTGAAATTGAATCGAGACATTGGTGTTGTAGCTCTGTATTTTTGGGATTTTTACATACATTTAAAAATACGGTATTGATGGCAGATGTTCCTCTCTCTCAGAACTCTTTTATTGTGTATGTGTGTGTTCTTAGCACGGTGAGCAGTGGCAGAGGGGCAGCTGTACCACCTGTGTGTGCGATCGCGGTCATTCTCGCTGTCAGACAGAGAAGTGCCCTCCTCTCCACTGTGATAAGGTCAGCAGAAATCCATTACACCCCAACACTTCATGTCAAAGACAGATTCTTGACCCCCACACTTTCTGAGAAGATCACAAAAGAGATGCTGTAGGCTAACTGACTGTTGTCATTTACAATTGAATACAATCTCACTTTGATTCTTGCAGTTTATGCTTTTTTGGCTTAAAAGTGACAGTTAGGATTTTTCATCATCCAGGATTGTTTGCACCATATATTTCGCATTTTGTCTGTTGCTCCGGGGTGTTTTTCATCTCAGTCTTTTGCTTTCATGCAAAATTCATGATCTTATGTAACTGTGCTTTAGAACAATACTCAGCAGGAACAGACATTTCGTTATTATATCTTACCTTAATAAGCGTGACTTCTTAAAGAGCGTGAAATTACCTCATTAAATGAAAATGAGAGTTTTATGGCTTATAGCATTTATTTTATTAACTGGGGTCCATCTATATGCTAAAAGTTGGTCGAAATTCACTTTTAGCATTTATGCAGTTCTTTAGTTTTTTTCTTCTAGGCTATTGTATATTTTCCTAAAAAAAAAAATACAGGGACAAGCTCTTCAGAAAGTCCCATTCAAAATCCTAATCCTTAAATTTATAAGGAAGAATTTTGGGTTATATACAAATTAAGCTCTATTAAATGAAAGTTGTTGTTAACAACAGATTTTTTTTTCTTTTCGTTTTTACAAACTGAGGGACAAGTTAAAATGATTGGTTACATTATGTTACCAAATGATTTGATGTGTATTATAACAAGTGTGACATTTTATAATGTCTGCTAACATGTGTTCTCCTCAGGGTCAGATGAAGGTCAAGCGAGGCGGGCAGTGCTGTGAAGATTGTGTCTCATCAAAAGGCAGCTGCCTCTATGAGGGCATTGTCAGTTACCATGGTGATATGTGGAACAGCACGGGTTGTGAGTTCTGCATGTGTGAACGGGGTCAGGTGCTGTGCCAACGGGTCGAGTGCACCAGATCAGAGTGCCCACGGGTATGTGTCCAAGTTTTAAAGGGAACACATTTCTATGCAGAGCCATCAGCAGGGACACTTACTCTGCTCATTCAAAGACACAATTAACAAGCTTAGCTTGAGGGGATGCCCTATATGTAAGATGTTGATTATTATTAGGGCCAAATATACCAGATTAGTTTGAGACCTGGGGAACATTATCTCTGTGGTCATTTGTCCTGGTTATAAATTATAACTTTATTCAATCAATATATTCTCTGCTTCTCCATTAATCATAAGGAGCTTTGAAAGGTTGAGCAATGTGGAGATTTATCACTTATTAATTATACTTTTGGCCCCAATCCAGAATTGCCACTGTAAAGGTTATTCTTTAGAGAGGAAACTTTGACTTAAAAGTTTTTAAGTCCTGTGAATTTCACTACTGTCAAGGTATAGTTTGTAATGGAAGTTTAAAAGAGTATTACACAAGTTTGAACAGAAACCTCTCAGATTTTAAATGTGACACATTCTGGTGCAAAAAAACTGTTATGCATGCTGTAAAAAGTGGTGACATGCAATCATTTAGAGATATTTCTACTAATCCCATTTTTGGGATAGTTCTGACATCATTCATTCATCCTCACGTCAGTCCGTATATATATATAGATTTTTTTTTTTATTTTCAGTGCAGTGGTTTTAAGGTCCTGCATTAATTAAAATAAGAGCTGATGTTCATTGAACTCATAGTAATAGAGCGTCTCATTAAACAACAAAGAAATCCAACAGATGCCTATATATCTTTTTAAAAACATCGATCAAACCCTCTCTCCCATCTGTAGTTCCGTATTTCACTGACATCTTCTGATTCACCTGTAAGACCACCATGGCTTTCGCGATCTTGCTGTGTTACAACTAAAGATTCTCTCATGAATGTAAATTACTATTGATAGCGGCCCCCTATAAAGAACCTCAGAGGTAGAATTGGAAATGTGATGTAATTAGAGATTTGTGGCTCTCTGTCAGACAGCTAATCATTCCCCTGCGGGTGTTTTCATGCTGAAATTAAATGAACTAAAATTTCACACCTTGTGCCAGGGAGAAAAACTGGTCCATTTGCCTGGGAAATGCTGCCCAGAGTGTAAGACAACAACCAGTTCCTGTACATATTCACAGCCAGACCAGAAGGTACGAAGCTTCTTTAAATATGGGTTTAGTAAAACATACAGTGGTTTTGTCATGTTTTATATCAATGTTTACATGTGAAATACACATGCTACCATACAAATGTTTGGGGTCGGTAAGCTATTTTGAAAGAAGTGTCGAAAAAACTGTAAAAACAGTAATATTGTGAAATATTTTTACAATTTGAAATAACTGTTTTCTATTTTAATATATTTTACAATGTAATTTATTTATGCAATGTCAAAGCTGAATTTTTAACATCATTACTCTAGTCTTTATTGTCACATGATCATACAGGAATCATTCTAATATGCTAATCATTACTTATTATTAATGTTGAAAACAGATGTGCTGCTTAATATTTTATGGAAACTATTATATATATATATATTTTTTGCAGGATTCTTTAATGAAGAGAAAGTTCGAAAGAATTTATTTGAAATAGTTTTTTTTTTTTGTAACACTATAAATGCATTACTGTCACGTTTTATCAGTTGAGTGTCATTGCTGAATAAATGTATTGATTTCTCTCTCTCTCAAAAATAAATAAATAAATACTGACCCCAAATGCTAATACGCAAGAAGCTTTTTATAGCAACGAAGAGAAAAAGTCAAGCAAATCAATACCACCAACAATCAGACTGTCTTTGTCTATTTAGGGGCAGAAAGTCAGCATCAAGAGTTTTAGACGCCTCACTGTAAGTAAACATAAGCATGTGGTTTGCAAATTAAAAAAATACTATTATAACAGATTTTTTTTGTCTAAGCAAAAATTTTGTTTATTCTTCTTTGTGTCTCAGAATCTAGAGAGTGTCAGAGAGGGGCTGTGTCGTGAGTGTCAGTGTCAAGAGGGTCATGTGACCTGTTACCAGCATTCCTGTCCCACTTGTCCATTGGGCACCCTAACTATACCTCACCCTGAACAGTGCTGTCCCGATTGCAATCCAGGTGAGATCTGCATCTATGTTGTTGTTCATTTCCCAAACAGCAATGATGTATGAAGCTACAGTAGTTAATTACCATGCTCTCTTGTGAATATGCTCCAATATAATCAGTGAAATTGGGGTTATACTTTGATTTATTTACTTCAAAAGAACATAATTCTATTCCCAGCTTAAAAGCATTTCTTCATGGGATTAAAAAAACATTTCTGAAAAATATTTCTTTATCAGCCCTCCAAGGAACAATTTCTCAACCATAAGACAAAACATAGTTGATCTGGGTGGTAGAGAGATGAGAGCTATAGTATTAGATTATATTCTGGTTAGATAACGTGGTTATTTAGCTGTGCGGCACCCATGAGATTCGGACCTGATCTATATACTAAATTTCCCTGGTGACTTCAAAACATGCTACAGGAAGGAACATACTTCTCCCTCTCTCTCTCTCTCTGTCTCTTTCTCTTAGGAAAGACTATAGAGAGAAAGAAAACAGAATGTGTTTGTGTTTACATTTTGCTTTTATATAGATATGTACTGTATGTTTATCTGAAGAGACAGGGCAAATTGTTTGGACGTTTATATGTGCGTGGGTTGACCGTTTGGCATCTCTGTGTTTATGCTTATAAGATTATGCTAATGTATCCTCTAAACACAGCAGTCAAATAGTATTTTTTCTCTTAAACTTTGGACAGGAAACGGCTGCCCTGTTCACAAAAAAAAACCCCAAAACAAAACATACCTTTCCCTTCTATATTTATCATAAGCACTATTAAGCACATATGGAAAGTAGAAGCTTGCATGGTGATAACGCTTGTTAGCTGGTTAATGTCCAGATTTTATAAATAAGGCAAAGGCAGTGTATATGCATTCACAGCCACATAACCGTTTGTTACTTGACTGCCTGTTGTGAGAAACAGAAGGAGCCCAGCATCAGTGTTTTATCTGATAGATTGTCTGAGACATAATGACTTGCAGTGTTACTGTGATTCAGAAGGATTTACTAGCTGGTGACTGTATAAAAATACATTTGCAAATCGATGGAAAGTCTCGAAGGTCATTCTGGTAAAAAATGCTTACTTCAACTGGAAAATAGAGAGTAGGATAGCTTTTCACCCAGACTTATTGATTCATACACCAAGGTATTTAATTAAAAGTGATTTATGAGGCAATGTCAGAAACTTATAAAGACTTAGAGCTTTCATTTTCTGCCTCTGGATATGGGTCTGGCCTTGTGCTTGCAGTCCGGTCCAAAAATTGAGAAGGACCATCAAATAATTACCAAACGCACCTTTAATGTTCTGCATTGCCCTATTTCCATGTCTCTTGCTCTGGCCTCATGCACAGAGCCAGAAACCTGCAACCCAAAGTCCTTAGCAAGGGATTTACCAGCTCATTAGAGACTGTGTAATTAATTCTTGTGCCAAGTAATGGTGTCAAACAGAATTATAGTTAGAGGCTCAGGTTTCTTTTGGACCATGTGGAGAAGTTATGAATGGCTTATTAGTACACTGAAGACTGGGTGGGAGATTTGGTGGTTCTTTTGCAAGACTATAGAAGAAATTACCATGACATCAACTGGCAACTGCACTTTAAGCATTATATGATGTAATAATATTTGTTAATATTAAAAGAAAATGTGTGGTTTAGGGTGAATAAAAGCAGGTACACTACCGTTCAAATAATTTGGAGTCTTTAAGACATTTATAATGTTACAAAAGATTTCAAATTCAAATACATGCTGTTCTTTGGAACTTTTCATCAAACACTCCTAAAACAATGGATCACTTTCCAAAAATATTAGGAAGCACAAGAAATGCTTTTAATGTTAATATTAGAAAAAAAAGGTTCTTAAACAGCAAATCAACAACATTATAGTGATTTCTGAAGGATCCTGTGACACTGAACCCTGGATTAATGGCTGCTGAAAATTCAGCATTGAAATCACACGAATAAAGTACATTTTTAAATATTTTAAAGGTATTTTTAAATTTGCACAATATCACTATTTCTACTGTATTTTTTGATCAAATGAATGCAGCCTTGGTAAATATAAAATACCTCTTTCAAAAAATGTAGAAATCTAACAGACCCGAGACGTTTTGAACGTTTATATGGTTTAGTGAAGAACTATGTGTAGAATAATTTCCACACTATCCACAAGCCATACTTTAAATGTAAGTATTTTAATTAGTTAGAAGTGTGACAGGTTTTGAGTACTCATAATTGACAATGTGAATATTAATAATAATCTTATATTGGCTATGATTAAGAACAGCTTTTCTCAATTAAAAAAAAAAAACTTAAAGCATTCACAATAAATTGTACTTTAATTGTTGTTCTTTAATAGACAAATTCAATGATTTAATGATATTTAGCTTTGTGCAATGCCCTAGGAAAATGCAGATGTACTGTCACAGCTGCAGGCCAACCGGTTCTGTTTTATTAGAGCAGAGGTGATAATGATAATCAAAGTCTGTGAGCATTTCTAATTTAAATGGGTGTTTGTAAAGTAGCTTTATCTGTCGTCTGAGGAGTTTGACTGTGTCTTGTGTGTGTGTGTCTGTAGCAGTGCAGTGTCACAGGGACTGTTTGACATGCTCTGGCACACCAGATCATTGTGACAGCTGTCAGGACCCTTCCGCCCTGCTGATGAATGGACGCTGTCTGCAGTCATGTCCTGAAGGATTTTTCTCTCAGGGAAAAGTTTGTACAGGTATAAACATACTTTTTTTATTGTGTTTTAGTTTTACAGCCCACGCTGGTTTTGTTGCACGAATTGCTGTTTGCCTCTTCATCTCACCTCTTCATCTCACTTCCTTTTTTACTTTATCGTCCTCCTCCTCTTTTTATTTTCCTACCAACACTCACACACGTCTGGCCTAAACATATTTTTACCCTATGGTATTTTAAATCCTCAAAACGCCCTCTGCTTTGGGTGACTTCCATGAAAAGCTAATCCTATAGCTTTGTTGGTTTGTGTGTGTGTGTCTTGTGTGTACTGTATGTGGATGTGGATGTGCATGTACATGTACATGAGTCATGTTTGTCACAGACATTTCAACAAGTCAAAACACAGACCGGATCCTACACTGGAATTTCCCCCCACTTTGGAGGGCTATAGCATCATTTGACAAAATCTTTGAAAGCTGCTGTACTAATTCTCTCACACAGAATCTCTATGAATGTATCAGTGCTTTGTACCCAGCTTTCGCATAGTTTTTTTGATATTGCAGCCACGAAGTGTATCGCCCAATCCTCATAACCTCATAACCCTTCTCTTTCTCTTTCTGCCAGCCTGTCAGCCATCATGTGCCACCTGTGAGAATGACTTTGAATGCACAGCATGTGGTGGGTCCTTTCTCCACAGTGGCAGGCAATGTGTGAGCACCTGTGAGAGAGGTCTGTTCCAGGACCACACACGCTGTCTCAGTAAGTCAACTGCAGTTTACATTTCATTCACTTTTATTGTCTTGACTTTCTGTGATACTGTTTACCTCGGCTGTACTTTTATTACTTTCGTACCAGCTTTAAAGCAAGCAAATATTCAGGTGCATCTCAATAAATTAGAATGTCGTGGAAAAGTTCATTTATTTCAGTAATTCAACTCAAATTGTAAAAATCGTTGTAGTAGTTTAAGTAGTTTAAGTCTTTGGTTCTTTTAATTTTTATGATTTTGGCCCACATTTAACAAAAAAACACCAATTCACTATCTCAACAAATTAGAATACTTCATAAGACCAATAAAAAAAAAAAACATTTTTTGTGAATTGTTGGCCTTCTGGAAAGTATGTTAATTTACTGTACATGTACTAAATACTTGGTAGGGGCTCCTTTTGCTTTAATTACTGCCTCAATTCGGCGTGGCATAGAGGGGATCAGTTTGTGGCACTGCTGAGGTGGTATGGAAGCCCAGATTTCTTTGACAGTGGCCTTCAGCTCATCTGCATTTTTTGGTCTCTTGTTTCTCATTTTCCTCTTGACAGTACCCCATAGATTCTCTATGGGGTTCAGGTCTGGTGAGTTTGCTGGCCAGTCAAGCACACCAACGCCATGGTCTTTTAACTAACTTTTGGTGCTTTTGGAAGTGTGGGCAGGTGCCAAAGCCTGCTGGAAAATGAAATCAGCATCTTCAAAAAGCTGGTCAGCAGAATGAAGCATGAAGTGCTCCAAAATCTCTTGGTAAACGGGTGCAGTGACTTTGGTTTTTAAAAAACACAATGGACCAACACCAGCAGATGACATTGCACCCCAAATCATCACAGACTGTGGAAACACTGGACTTCAAGCAACTTGGGCTATGAGCTTCTTCACCCTTCCTCTAGACTCTAGGACCTTGGTTTCCAAATGAAATACAAAACTTGCTCTCATCTGAAAAGAGGACTTTGGACCACTGGGCAACAGTCCAGTTCTTCTTCTCCTTAGCCCAGGTAAGATGCCTCTGACGTTGTCTGTGGTTCAAGAGTGGCTTAACAAGAGGAATACGACAACTGTAGCAAAATTCCTTGACACGTCTGTGTGTGGTGGCTCTTGATGCCTTGACCCCAGCCTCAGTCCATTCCTTGAAAGTGGTGACATTAAGTGAAAGTTGTGACATTTGCCAAGCATGGTAACCCATACTCGGAACTGGTGCTCTGCATTTAACCCATCCAAGTGCACACACACAGCAGTGAGAAGTGAACACACTGTGAACACACACTCGGAGCAGTGGGCAGCTATATATCCAGTTGCCCGGGGAGCAACTGGGGGTTCAGTCAAGGGCACTTCAGCCATGGGTATTGAGGGTGGAAGAGAGAGCTGTTCATTCACTCCCCCCCACCTACAACTCCTGCCAGCACCGAGACTCGAACCTGCAACCTTCTGGTTACAAGTCCAACTCTCTAACCATTAGGCCACAGCTGCCCCTTGTGGAGTTCACTCAAATTCTTGAATCGATTTTGCTTGACAACATAAGGCAGCAGTTCTCTCAGTTGGTTGTGCATCTTTTTCTTCCACACTTTTTCCTTCCACTCAACTTTCTGTTAACATGCTTGGATACAGCACTCTGTTAACATGCATGGATACAGCACTCTGTGAACAGCCAGCTTCTTTGGCAATGAATGTTTGTGGCTTACCCTCCTTGTGAAGGGTGTCAATGATTGTCTTCTGGACAACTGTCAGATCAGCATTTTTGTTAAATGTGAGCCAAAATCATAACAATTAAAAGAACCAAAGACTTAAACTACTTCAGTCTGTGTGCATTGAATTTATTAAATACCCGAGTTTCAAAATTTGAGCTGAATTACTGACATAAATGAACTTTTCCATGACATTCTAATTTATTGAGATGCACCTGTGTATTGCATCTCAGCAGGTAGTTCTTGAGGAAAGATGGCAGTAACAACACAGTATTGATGCATTTATAATAAATATATACAATACTATTATTTGTTTTAATTTATATAATGTATGTAAATATATATATATATATATATATATATAGCCTTTTGAAAGTTACTGTGATTCGATACATTTTGTATGCAGCAAGAATGCATACAATTGATCAAAATCAAAGTAAAGGCATTTATAATGTAATTCTATTTCAAATAATTTATGTGAACAATTGTTCAAGTTCACTTTATTCAACATTTTTCAACTTTAATCATCTAAGAATTCTGCAAAGTCATGGTTTCCACACTTCCTTAAGCTGCACAACTGTTTTCAACTCTGATAAAAATAGGAAATGTTTCTTAAGCAGCAAATCAGCATAATAGAATGATTTTCTGACACTGAATTCTGAAGCAATGGCTGCTGAAAATTCAGCTATGCCATCAAAAGAATAAACTACATTGTAAACAGGTTGAAATAGAAAAGAAAATCTTATATTGTAATAATATTTTACAACATTAGTGTAGATTAATTAAATGGAAAATCGTCTTAGTAAAACATAAAATTTTCAGTAATAACAAACGATAGTCTTAATATATTGATTTTGTATTTATTTATTAATATGGACAAGATGCAAATATCACCTGCGATTTATTTATCTATCTAAAACAAGAGTTACTCCTCATTCTGAGAGAATTTCTTTGTTAAATATGAATTTATTGTTCATTGCTATATAATGAAGCTGTATTTACTTCCTTGATAAGCAAAAGGGCCCAATTTATATATTTAGATGTGGAATTCCTTTTGTACAACATTTTGCGTTGTGTTAGCTCTAAAAGGTCAATTTCTTCTTTGTTATTAAAGCCAGATGGAGCATTACTGCATCTGCAGTGCATTCACTCCTTGCATAAGAATCAACCTCAAGACGTGGGTACCTGATCTTGTCAGGCTACCTGACTATAGCAATCCAATCTGGAGGGAATCATGCATTAGTGACCTGTTAACTGGTCTGTGACTGGGACCACTAGACTGTACAGCAATTACCCAGTCCCCACTCTCATTCAATTTCACACTTTAATAAGCCTCTTCCACAGATTGGACCACATTGTTCTACAAGCGACAAGATGGAGAAGAAATATCCAGCTTAGGTTGAGCCCATTATAGTGGGTTTTAACGAGAATCTTACTGAGCAATTGAATGTGAAAGATTTTTATTGTGGCCAGGCGATAACGATTCATTCTCTGTTTCACTCTCTGAGTGCAAGTGTTCAAGAAGTTAATTAGCTAAACTAAAAAATGAAGAAATCTTAGAGGAATCTTTTGTTCTCTTCTCTGTCTCTCTTTGTCTGTGCCTTTCTCCCTTTCTCTTTTACATTTTAAATGATGTTATAATAGAGTTACATATTTTTTAAATTTCATGTAACATGAGGTTTGCTATTATGAAACAAACCGCTAACAGACCTTACCGAACACTTCTTACACGCCACAACTTAAAGAGTTGTGCTGACAGACATGGCCAAGTGTTCTGTCATTAATTTTTCTAGCATGCCAAGCTTTTCCAAATCCACTGAACATGGTTACCTACATCTCTAGTTCACACTTTGTTGTTGGCTGTCAAAATATTTGGCCCCATTCCAGCTTCTCAGGGTTCTGGGCCAGTTTGGTGCCAGTGTGTCTGAGTCTGTGGAGAGGTGCCATGTAGAACCGTAAATGTTTCACACGGGGCACTGTGCCCAGATTTGTAGTTTAATCCTGAGCACTAGATTCCCACAAAGAATAAGAGAAGGTGTCTTGTGACCTTATTGCTGCACAACATAATTAGAGTCTGTTTTGACAGATTCTGTGTTATTTGTAACTATTTAAAATCATTGATTATTCATAAGGTAAAAAAAAAACAGTATTTGTACATAAATCTGAAAAACATTATGACACAAGGCAAAATTAATTACATGTAAAATAAAACATTAGATATGAAGTTAGTGGGTCTTACTAAGGAAAGTATCAGTATTAGTTTTCTAAGTGCTACATTTTAATGTGAAACTCACTCATCCCTCACCATTTTTGTTGTGGACATGAACGACACCAACTGTGTGAAAAAATGAGAGGTATGATGTTACTATTCATAGTAAAAGCTGAATTTTTAGCATACCCCAGTCTTCAGTGTCACACGTTCCTTCTGAATTCATTCTAATGTGGTGATTTGGAGCTAAAAAAAAAATTTTGTGGAAACTTTTTTCAGCTTTTCGGCATTACAGCTTTCAACAGCATTTATCTAAAATGTGTAAATTGTTGGAGGTACATCTAGAGACCAGATTATCAGAGTGAATTGGTGGACTACGCAACAGCATAGCACCTTAAACCATTCAGAACACCTTATTTACCACATAGTCTTAAGTACAACAACTTAATACAGTGGCGCCAAGTTTTGCATTGCAAAACTCACATTTTGTTCATAAACATTCAAAATCTGGAATAACAGACATCTTCTATTAATTGTTATATTCAGCCTCATAAACAGAAAGGACCAGAAGGTGATTTTGAAGGAGTGCTCAACTGTTAATTTGTTCCACATCTCTCGCTTTCTTTCTCTCACTCTGTCTGAAAGAGAGATGGTAAATTGATGAGATTGTAAGGCTTGTGTGATATATTTATATGGAGCAGTTCAGTAAAAATACTAAAGGGAGATTGAGTTAGTGCCCTGGCCCCTGACTATTCAAATTTAGGTCACCTATTTTACAAAGCAGATATCTTGAACTTAACCCTTATGGGAAAAACTAAGAGAAAACCCTCCTTCCATATTTACCCAAAGCCCAATCAAGCTTTTCCAAATATTGGAAAAACAGCCGTTAGCCGTTGACAAAAAATAAAAAAAATAAAAATTAATCGGCCTAAAGATAAATTTATTAGCAAGGATTGTATTTGATGTTTACAGTAGATATCAGTAGGCCTTTGTATATATTCTTACCATCTTACCAAGGGTTGATTATAAAAGAAGGTTATTCTTAGTGGAGATGCATTTGTGTTATTAGTGTCATTATGTGTTTTAATGCACATATTCAGCATCTTATGTATGTGATTCTGTATGTGTCCTTCAAATTGTGAGCCTTTCTTTATATAAAAATGTGTTATTCTGCCTTTTTTGTACATTTACAAGCTCCCTCAGAAAGATCATCTTTTGTTCTTTTCTGACTGGCTTGTTTTCTCTCGCAGTCAAAGTAAATTCACTTTAATTCATCACAGTAAAGCCACATCACAACACCAGAACATGAAGTAACCTTGTAATTCTGCCTTATGCTGTTTGTTTAGTTTGATTTTGAACATGTTCTTGATTTCTTCCTCTTTAGGTTGCCATGACTCCTGTTCATCTTGTCGGGGGGCGGGGCCTCAGGATTGTTTGACATGCTCAGACCCCTCACACTTACTGAAGGATGGATTCTGTGTTTTGGATTGTGGTCCAGGGTTTTATGCTAATCAAGGCAGCTGTTATGGTATGATTGGCAGAATTCACATCTAATTACGCTGTGTGTTTTTTTTTAATTAAAACACTTTATTTAAACAGATTTGCTGTACACTGCACTACGTTTCGCCAAGTCTTGCCCAGATTTCATCCAGATTTGCAGACTGAAGGAGTCATCTCTAGTTGCCAAACTTCAGACCCAGTCTGCAGATTTTTAGCAGCCGGAGTTGATAGATTTTACATTGCCTAGTGTATGATGGGCACAGTCGCAGGATATCAAGCACTGAACACATCTTGTTTTTATTTGTCACACATCTCCTATAAACGCATATGTTTCTGCATGTGTTTGTTGTGTTCAAGACATAGTCAATGTCTTATTGTGTTTGACCCACAGTCATTTAGTATTTTCTGGGGCGGCAAGTTAGCAAGATTATGATCCCTATCTCTGTTCATAGCTGTGCAGTGTATTCTAGCCATACAGTGCACCCAGTAATTTGAATTTGTTGTTTATTATTATTTGAATATAAATAGGAAATATTTAGATTTTGTATTGGATGGATGTAGCATTTACTAGTCAGATTGGCATGGCATTTTTATGGCCTTATTCATTGTCTTATTACTGTTGATGATAATATCTTGCCAAGAAGACACAAAAGCCTGCTTCAGAAATGTTTCCTCGAATACATTTAAGCTTAACCTTGACGACCCTGCAGCAAATGCAGAATGATACTCTAAATGTGTATTTTACAGTGAAAGAACTTAAGTTCCACAGATCCTGCTTGTCTGTTTAACATATGAAAGAATTGTGTTGATGGGAGTTTTTTGGGTTTCTGGCTTTGGGTAAAAATAGCTACTGGTTTGAGCACTTTAACTTTTCTTGCATGCAGGCTTTTCTGCATTTTTTTTTTATCTTTTTTGAATGCGATCATTTTGATTGTGATATCATATTTTTGTCATCAGGTTGAACTACTTCTTTAATCCAAATGTTAGTTGTCTTTTTTTATATATCTATTTTATAACACGTTTTTATATCCTGTTGTAGCTTGTGACACTTCCTGTGCAACCTGTCATCCTGACAACCCCAGCTGCATGAGCTGCCCCCCTGAACATGCACTGCATCAGGGGAAATGTGTACTACAATGTCCACCACAGTATTACAAGAATGACCACGGCCGTTGCCAAGGTGAAAAGTTTTCTTGTACACTTTTAATATTTTGTTCAACACGTCCATGTAGGTTTACTGGCGAACACAACACAAACTCATAAATCTCTTTTCTAGCGAATTGAAAAACCATTAATTCTGAAACCCATTTTCTTTGCCAGAGATGATTCTTTGGAAAGTTTCCCTGTCATTTGGAGTCAGTCCCTTGAAATGTCTTACCTAGATTTTCTCAGCAAAACCACATGGGTTAGAAAATTGTCATGTCTGGATGTTAGTTTGATGCATGATTTTGAGTTTAAAATGATATATTAATACAATCAAGCCTAATCCTGTGGCGTACAGTCCATTTGCTTTTAATTTTTTGGCAAGCACTTTTCTACCTAACTGGCTCATAAGAAAGTCCATACATTATGTTAGCTATTGCTGATTGCAGTTCAGAGGACATTCGGAAGTAGCAAAACCACCATAATACCAGAGCTTGAGATGTGTTAAAGTACTCCAGCAAGACAAGTTACATTTTTGCTAACTGACTTTGATAAAATTGGCCCTGAAAGGTTATAATTTACAAGAGGTCCTGGTCGGTTATGTTTGCTCTCATCTCATGGGATTTCTACAACTATGCCTATGTTGTTCTTCCAGCCTGCCACAGTTCATGTGCGTCCTGCTCAGGGCCAGCTGTGTCTCACTGCACCTCCTGCTCAAAGTCTCTCATCTTGAACCAAGGCCAGTGTGTGGAGTCCTGCGGAGAGGGGCTGTTCTCCAGAGGGGGACACTGTCACAGTACGGCTGCATTTCTAAAACTCTGATATTCCTCCCACTGTTACATAATTATGTGGTGAAAACTGGGTCATGATAAAAGAGAATAGATCAAAGATGAGCTGTCCTAAAGAGTTCTTATGTAATACTTAGCAAAGATTTGGTTCGACCACTCACTAAATGATGCAATGCATCATTAAAAATGGATTTTAAATTTGGTCAGAATTTTAAAGAGATCTAAAACAAAATGGAGGGACAAGTTGCATGTAGTTAAAGATAGAACTATAGATCGATAGATAGATATATGTTGCATTGTAAGGTGATGTGTAAAGTGAGGATTTTTGTTCAGTGTGGGTTTTCTGTTACCTGTGGCCATTTAAGTGTAGTTGTCCCCTGCCCCAGTATGTCAATCAGTACTGCATTGCGGGTGAGTGTGTGTGTGTCCTGAATACAGATAACCTACTCTGACTCTGTGTAGAGATTCAGCCTATTTGTTCACAGAAGTGTGTTTGTGTTATAGACTGGATGTATATAGATATATATCTACACTGTAGTGAGGCTGTAGGGATTATGAAAAATATACGCTACTCTTTGAAGAAATTGATACTTTTATTCATAAAGAATGCATTACATTGATTTTTTTATCAAACATACAAACCTTTTCTCAAAGAACAAATAGCAGCAACAACAAAAAATCTTACTGATGCCAAACTTTTGAATAGTAGTCTACTAAAATGTCAATGAAAAAAAATAATAATAATAATAATGTAAAAAGGTTTGTGTGAGGGTTAAGTTTATGGCTATGGGGGACTGAAATATCTTTGGCTCTGTTAAAAAACAATAGTCAATGTGAAATTTCCCACCATGATCGAAAATCAAAGGTGTGGATGCGTGCATGAAATCTGAATGTCATAAACTGTGTGGATGTACCTCGTGGTCCCCTTGCAAAAGCAGCTTTGAAGTCTAAGCTATCTAACTATATTTATGAGGTATAAAATGAAATGGCTAAAGTTTAGGTTTAGTCTAAAACAAGGTCAGTTAAAGTCAAAGAGACATTCCCTTTTTGATACAGTGCAGTGCGCAGCTTTCATGTGTGTATGAACTACTTTTTCAACTCTTTTCAACATGTTTCCTTCTCTTTTCAGGGTGTCATTCATTGTGTAGGGTCTGTGTGGGTCCGGACTCCTCAGACTGCATGCAATGTGTCAAACAGGAAGAGGTCCTGCTGCCTAAAAATGGACATGTCTCTCACGGGACCTGTATGTCTACCTGCAGGCCACAGCATTACCTTGACGCAGATCGGACCTGCAGAGGTGAGCAAACAAGAAGACACATTCTCATATTTTTCTCTGAAGATGAAGACATATACACTAATTCTCAGTAGCTCCCTGATTATGAAGTGATGGCAAGATAAACGCTGGAAAAAAGAATGTGCATGTCGTCGTGTTGAGTGACGCACTGCAGGTTGTTTGCACTAGTTATTCCCAATGTCTTAATCCTCGATGACTGAAGATCTGCAGTTACCTCCAGATACATCAAGGCTGTTGTACAGGATTTTAAACACCCTGTGGAGAACGCTGTTTGTTTAAAAATTAAATCCTGACCAAATCCTGCCAAAAAGAAAATTAAAATAAAAAAAGCTGATCTTTCGGAAAAAAGTGTGGGTGTGAGCCATCATACACAAACCCAGAAATGTATTACATTAAAACAGTATGACAACATCTGCTTGTGGTATATTCCTCAAGGACTGCAGGCTTGTGTAGTACCACCAACACCTCACCCCCACAGCACTGAATAAAATTTACAGTTGCTTTTACAGTCACTTTGAATGTTTTCTGAATTTTACACAGAGAATCAGTTCTGTATTTATGATGTTCCAACATGCTGAGAGCTTCACAGGGGTGTCAGATATGGTGTATAAAACTTTTATTTGTCAGAACATGATCAATTTCATTCTGCATTTATTCCTAAAATAGCTCACAATGAAATGTTGTATTAAATAAAATTAATTGGTAACAGTTTACAATGGGGTTCTGTTGGTTAATATCATCATGATGCATATCATGTAAGCATTTAAATGTTTAGGTTCATATTTCTTCATAAACATACTGTTAATTTTAAAATAATTTTTGTTCAAAAATATATTAATATATGAACGAATTACTATTAACCTACATTAGGAAATGCTTTAAAATTATTGTTCATTGATAGTATACCATATAGAATGCATTAACCAATTAAATCCTATTGTAAAGTGCTACCAAATCAATAATAATAATAAAACAAATATTGTTTTAATTGACTTAGAAGCACATCACTGAAGGTGGTGAGAAAGTGGCCAGTGGGCTGTTCATTCAATGGGTCCACTGTCATGAAGCTCGCTGCTATAATAATGACAAGTGCCTCTTTCTTCAATGAAGACCTTTGTGTTGAGCCAGCATGCTCAGGCAAAATGTTGAGCTTCCTCAGGGCTACTTGTATGGTGTGTGTGTGTGTGTGTGTGTGTGTGTGTGTGTGTGTGTTTGTGTGTGTGTGTGTGTGTGTGTGTGTGTGTGTGTGTGTGTGTGTGTGTGTGTGTGTGTGTGTGTGTGTGTGTGTGTGTGTGCTGATGGATCAGATATCATGCAGAGGAAATTCCAATCTGTAAATCCCTCTGAAGTCAGTCTCTCTGCTGGCCACTATATGTTTGTGTGTTAGTCTCACTCAATAGGGTGACAAGAACTATAAATTATTAGACTGGAATGTGACTATTGTGTGATCTGAGAGCACAAGCCAATTTAAATAATTTTAAATTATTATTATTTATATTTTGTGGGCAACCATTAATACCTTTACTAATAACAATCATCATTGCATTCTAAAATGCTTTAGAAAGGGCCTAGTTGGTTAAAGGTCAGAGTTGGAGACTTGTTGTTTTAAGGTTGCTGCAATGATAACTAGGAAGATTGAAGTAAATATGTAATGGTTTTTTTTACACGTGTGGTTAACTGATGACATTTAATTGTGGTTCTGAGTGTCCAAAAGAATCCATATAGCTTTTAGGCCTGTTTTACAAACAGTACAGTAGCCTGTTAAGTTTAAAAATCGATGAAAAGTACATTAAAGAATTCATCCCATCACTGTGAACCTTCAAACGTCATGTACCATTCCCAATATCCTGGCTTCATTTCAAAACACACCCCATGGCTTGAAATGCCATTTAAAAGAAAAATGATCAATATGTGAGGCCTTTAGGCATATTTATTGTGTGTCTCTGAATTGCATTAAAAGAAAGCTTAGCCCTGTCTCCCATTCACTCAATAGAATACAGATTGCCTGGTTTAGTATTTAGCACACCCACTATTTTTCTTTGGGGAATGAACTGAATTACGGGGTAGATAAGCCCTTTTGTTCTGATTGACAATGAAACCTGGCTAAACAGATAAATAATAAAAAAAAAAAGCAGATTATTTGGGTCGCAGTGGAGGATGGCTGTTGACACCTGTGTTCTAAGGGCTTTACTCCAAATCGAGGAGATTGTCAAGAGCCTCTGCATCTTTGTATTTTCCAGTGATTATGTATGTTTGTGTGTGTGTGTGTGTGTGTTGTCTGAATGTGTCTACCAAATGTCTCTCACATTTAATCTGGTAGAGTAGTGGAGACGAGTCCAGACTTCACACCCATGATAGGCTTTCTTTTTGGAGCCCACTGCTTTCATTCAGCTGTGTGCACATGGATCAGCTTTCTGACTGACAGCCTTTTTAAAGCAAATGCACTTTGTCTAGATATACGACCTAAAGGCAGATTGGGCTCCATTTCTACAAAACTGTTGTCCTGAGCCCTGAGATGAGGTCCGCTCTCTGATCTTCCTAGTACATGTAGAGTGCTCAGCTTTGAAAGCTTTGTTTTTACATTTATTTAAACTTTTATTAAGAAGTCTCTTCAACAAGGCTGCATTTATTTGATTACAAAACAGCAAAGCGTTATGAAGTATTACAATTTAAAAGATCTATTTTAATATAATTTTAAATGTTAATTTATTCCTGCAATGACACAGCTGAATTTTCAGCAGCCATTACTCCGGTCTTCGATTTTTTTCAGGATCCTTTGATTCTGAAAGTTTAAAAGAAAATCATTAATTCAAAAAATAAATCTTTTATATTAAATTAAAAGTCTTTACTGACACCTGCGATGAATTTAATGCATCCTTGCTGTATAAAAGTATTTATCTATTATATTATATTATATTATATTATATTATATTATATTATATTATATTATATGGTGTGTGGAGATTCTAAGAAATCCACATGGTGATAGAGATTCTGAGAAGAAGTCCACGTATTTAAATTAAACCCAAGTGTTGTTGAGAGATTCTGAGAAGTCACGTACTCAGAATGTGTTCTATTCATAATGATAAGTTTTATTTCAAAAGTTAAAAATTAATATTTCATGGTAAGGATCTGTCTCATATATCTATATATTAATAGGTTTCATTTTTATATTCAAAAATGTTTTTGGTAAACTTTATGGTATATTTCATATGTAATTTAGTCAGCTGAGTCTGTTTTGCATATGAAGTTGAACTGCATGTATTGTTCTTTTGTATCAATATTTCTTAGAATTATCAGTATGATACTTTGAATCTAAAAGAGGAAGAAGTCCAAAATCGAGACATTGACTAGACTATTTTTAAAGGTCAGGTGTTATTAGTGATAGCCAGATGATGACTTATGTCTGGAACAACAGTATATAAGAGACTCTGCAAAATAGAAGGGGTTTGACTTTCTGAGACTCTGGTCTCTCTATCTTTTCAGCTCACTTCCTCTTCTTTGGCTTCACTCGACAACTCTTAGACTCAGACTTAGAACTCTTACAGGTTTTTATTCAAATTCAGATACCTTGAAATTCAGATACTTTGATACTCTGATACTTTAATATTTTAATATTTTAATACTAATATTTTGGTACTTTTGATTCGAACAGAATAATTGTTTATGTTTTATTTACAATTTTATTAATGTTTTGATTAATACTGGTTGGGTTCAGTCCATCATAAATGGATTGTTATTAAAAATGTACTAACATTGGATTTACATTTTCTATATTTGAAGGTTGTTATTATTATCCAGAACTTTATTTCCAAGTTATGATTTGTGGTTTCTGTTCTCTATATTCTTTTTAATAAATTTACATATTATTACACCTTGACCGTCTGAATTGGATTAAATTTTGCATCATTATATTATATTATATTATATTATATTATATTATATTATATTATATTATATTATATTATATTATATTATATTATATTATATTATATTATATTATATTATATTATATTATATTATTGGGCTATCTGATACACAGTTTGAGTTTATTTACAAGACTTTGACTAATATCACTTTCTTTCTCTTTTTCTCTCTCAGAATGTCACATCTCATGTTCAGGCTGCACTGGTGGAAGTTTACAGAATTGTACTTCCTGTTTACGGCCCAGTGTTCTTCATCAAGGACAGTGTCTCGATAAATGTCCCTATGGTTTCCATGTTCAGGACCGTACTTGCCAAGGTGTTTTTGAGTGTTATTCTGTTCTGTTTCGAAGGCTGTGTCCCTGTGGATTAGTACAATTCAGTAGATTATTTTATGAAGGTAATGTAGTTCTTTTGTCCCCCTGTCAGCCTGTCATCCATCATGTAAGGAGTGTACGGGCCCGTCTCAGGCTGACTGTTCTGCTTGTCCAGCCCACGCCAGTCTCCATAACGGCTACTGCCGAACCAGCTGCCCTGAGGGCCAGTACCTGAATGCTGTGGGCTTCTGCATTGGTGAGTGAAAATCAATCTTCCATCACCTAAACATTCTTAAAAGGCTTCCAGGCGACACCTTTGATCTCAAGTCATTGCACCAGCTTGGGTTTAAGGTGTCAAATGGGCATTTTGCCTTCGGGGAGGATTTGGTGTTCAACGGCTGTGTCAGCTATTGTTGTCAATGCCAAGAGCACGTAAATGGGGAAATATGTTAATTCTTTTGTCGAATGTGCTTGGAGCCTGTTTTATTTCTGAAACTAGCTAATTCTGTTATCCAGTTTTTTGGGTCTTAATAAAATGTGGCTTAAGTACCAGTCTGTGTCTCATAAAGAGAGGAGGTTTTGTGCAGTAAACACGAGGAAACAAATAGGAAGCAGTAAGTGGAGAAAGTCTACACTT
Source organism: Cyprinus carpio (assembly GCF_018340385.1). Classification (NCBI taxonomy): domain Eukaryota; kingdom Metazoa; phylum Chordata; class Actinopteri; order Cypriniformes; family Cyprinidae; genus Cyprinus; species Cyprinus carpio. The sequence continues at coordinate 12,772,523 of NC_056601.1, forward strand.
ATAAAAATCTCTGCTGCCTCATTTGTTTAATGTAATGCATACTTGCTTAATAAAAGTAACACATTTTTTAAAAAAGGAAACATTTTTACACAAGGTCCAGTTCTTGCTATTAACAAACCATTAACGATGACTTTTGCCTCGATAAACTCCTAATATTCTGCTTATTAATAAAATTAGTAGTTTAAATTTATTAAATTAGCAAAGTAGTTGTTAAGTTTAGGTATTGGGTAGGATTAGAATTGTAGAACATGATTATGCAGAATATGTGCTTTATAAGTACTAATTAACAGCCAATATGTTAATAATAGGAATGCTAATAATCAACTAGTTCATATTGAGAATTGGTCCCTATACGAAAGTGTTATCCATTTTTCCTCATGATACCTATTTATGCATATGTTATCACTCTTTTTAGAAAATATGGGCCATTTAAAATCATTCTGCGTGCTGTCTAATGTGAAACTTTTCTAAAACTGGTGTAAACCTGTATTGTGATGTTTTGTTATAAGGTGCCCTGTGATGATTTATGTGATAGTTAAAGGCTCCTAAATGGAAGCTTGAGGACTGATATAGAAATGGTTCAGGTCGGATGAGTTTATGTTGTGTAAATATGTCCTTGCTGTTGTAAAGTGCTAGCGGAATCGTTCAGAAAGACTTTGACATTGAAATCTCAAAATATATGCAGTTTATCTGAAAAACATGAAATATCCATTAAATAATTTCCATTAACATGTTGAAATATACAGTATGTTTACTATGTTAGAACATTTAAAACAACCTTATTCTCTTTTTCACATTTTGTCAGAGCTCGTATTTTTATTATGTGCTGAAGGTTACAGCAGCACTTTTTACTATTTGAGTAACTGCTTTTCCTCAGAAACAATTCACAGACCTCCTTTTTTGTTTAGATCTTGTTATATGAGTAAATAAAGCATGAACTATATGTATAATTCAAAGAATCTGTACTGATGCCTCATGCTTACATATTATCACTCAGCCTGAGAAATGAGCCAATGAAGATTTTCATTGGTTGATATGCATCTCTTTATTATCAACGCCCTCAGCGTGTCCATGGCAATGAAGCCAGTCTGCTCTCACAGCTGATAAGGAGTGAGAGAGGATATACAGATAACACAGTGTTTACTTTTACACCTTTGGAACATTTTGAAGATAAGAATCTGATAAGATCTTTTTTCCTCCATTTCCTCACTTCAGTTCAGAATGTTCTTATGGATATGCATAATAATGTACGCTCACCGTCTGTTTGTTTCAGAGTGTGAGGAGGGATGCCAGCGGTGTGTGGCAGACCTGCAGTCTGGCTTTGGCACTGTGTGTTTGTGGTGTAAGGTTCCCAGGATGCTGCTGCTAGGAGATCACTGTGTATCACAGTGCCCACCCAAATACTACCGGTGGCATGGAGCTTGCAAAAGTAAGTTAAAAAGGAAATAAAAAGTGAAGTCAGAGCGTCACTTATATATAGGAAATCATTTTGTGTCCTAATTATAATGTGCAACAAATGTGAATTGCAGATAATGCAATAGCAAATTTGTGATGCTGCAAACTGCAAGATTAATGCATGGAATCAGATTTAATTATTTTCAAGCAAAAATTAAGAATTCACTTGTTCACATGACATCTAAAACATCTTTATGAATAAATAATGGGAGCAATGGAGCTACGCTCTCCTGTGTTTACAAAACTCCCCTTGCTCGCATTTCTCAGATTGCTTATTTATATGTAGTCATAAATTAATCTGCAAAGTAGGCCTTCTGAGCAAACAGTAAATTGTACGGTTGCAATCAGATTTGGATTAACTGATTATAGAGGGAAGTACGTTGAAGTGCAACCCTAATCTGCATCGTATGATGATAATTCATCACATCTTTCAACATCATCTAACTGTCTTCCTCTGAGAAAAACGTGTGCTGCTTTATTTCCAGCATTGAGTTTCATTATGTAGATTGAGCATCATCAGTCACACACACAGCGTCTAATCTCAGTGCCTGCATCCTCTTTATACACTGCTTTGTCATTCTACATGATCTCTCAATGTAATATAGCCGGAGCCTCTGTTTTCATAACCCTGATGCAATTACCTGTGATGCTTTGAGAGTGGCTCCTTTGCTGACGGTGTAGATGAGGCGGTGCATTTGTTTTTATTAGGGAGTGTGATGTAGTGCTTGGCTTTAATGCAGAATCTTTTAAGATGCTGATGTGATCTATAAACTGTTATGAGCTTCTTTAATTGCTTGGTGATATCAAGGGAGTGTGTGCGCAAAAGTGTTTATACGCGAATGTGCCTATATAACACTATATATATATAACTCTATGTGCGTTAAAGGCAAAAGACCATCAATGCAATTTACTTGCACTTAGCATTGTCAAATGTCTTTGGCCTGTTTGAAGGTGATATGTCAAGTTGACAGCAGACTAAATGTTATATGTGAATGGAAATTTCTGAGTACACGTTGCATGTCAACAGTATTCCTTTTAAGTCTTCTGTCTTTATAATACTGTCATGAAACGTAAATGTCCTTGGCAACAGCACTGATTAAAATGTCAAAATGAATAGAAGTTGCTCTATTTATCAAGCTTCTATGGTTTTAATAACCTTTATCTGCTAAAACTGAGTTCTGTCTAAATCAATCATGTTCATCTTTTATACATATTAAATACAACAGCCATTCACAGTGTATATATATTACACCTTAACATAATATAGTATTATATTAAGAAGTAAATGAAGCCTTACTTACTTATCATATTTCCAAAGTTGAGAAACATTTGACATAATTATCTTATTCTCATTATCATAATTCTTACTGTCCTAATTATCTGGTCATCATACTTACTGTCCTGTGCCTGTGTTCTCCAGAATGTCACACTTCTTGTGAGGAGTGCAGTGGGGATGGTCCTCACTCCTGTACTTCCTGTTTGGCCCCTGAGGTTCTGGCCCCATCAGGTCTCTGCAGCCCTCGCTGTCCAACTGGATATTACGCTGATGAAAACAGGGTGTGCCAAAGTAAGTACACTTTTACTTAAAGGTGTCATGAACTGAGAAATCAAAATTCCCTTGATCTTTTGACATATAAGAGGTCGCTGTACTGTAAAAACATCCTGTAATTTTCAGAACTCAAAACTTTCTTATTAGTCTAAAAACAGCTTATATGGAAGCCAGTCTCCCACACGACAAGTTGTGAAATGTGTCACTCTCTATGATGTAACGGTGTTGTTAAACACCACCTCCGCAGAAGAAAATCAGTGCCTGCTTCTGCGTCGCTGCATGTTTAGCCCCGCCCACCGATTCACACGTAGTGTCAATAACGAGAGGCAAACGCAGGTCTACACAGAAATCAAACTATAAGCAAGTCTTTGCATCGCCTTCCTTCAGATCCCAACGTTAGGAAAGAGTGGATTAACTTTTTTTAATGAAGTGCCAGACTGCATCAGTAAGAACTTGTTTTTTTGTTCACGTCATTTTACTGCAGATTTGTTTACAAACAAGGCACAATTGGAAAGATTGAAACTAAAAGATGATGCTGTGCTTACTATATTGTATCCAACAGTAATGTTGCAAAACACAACTGTGAGTAACTGTTTTTATAATGTAGTCACTATTGCTTTGACGGGTATTACTGATCGTTTGATATGTACTGAGTATTTATGTGTATTTAACCTAAATCACAGCAGTGTCCATCAAGGAAGGATGTAGGCTGTCAAACATACACAACTGTTAGCCAATCATAGCCATGGGCGTTTCCTTCCAAGTTTACAATCCGCCGAGTATATTTATACAGAGCGTTCTGATAAGGGGGATCAAAACAGGACAGAAAATAGCCAATTATTTCTAATTTATAATGTTTTTTTTTTTTAGGTAAAAATATTAATAACATTAAAAGTGGACCTCAGAGAACCGTACAAAGTTCATGACCCCTTTAAAGTGCATCTGTCTCATAAGTATTGATTAAATGATTATTGTGTGTGTTTCAGTGTGTGACACTCAGTGTCTGAGCTGTGAGATGGCGGGTGTGTGTACATCATGTAGAGATCCAGCTAAAGTTCTTCTGTTTGGGGAGTGTCAGTATGAGAGCTGTGCTCATCAGTATTATCTTAACACCACCACACGCATATGCAGAGGTGAGTCTCAGCCCAGTTTCACCATTAAACATGGAATAATCTTCATTTAGACTACAAACTACCACTCATTTCCTTCCTGTATTGTCAAACTACACTGTTTCTGTTTCACTGATTCTTTGATGTGCATGTTTGTTGTATTTATGGCTTTTGTACATGCTCAGAAGCCAAGATCTTTTTTGGTGCTTCATAGACATTATACATTCATCATATAAAGGCTGAAATTCACTACACAGATCTCTCAGAAGGTCATAGTGTATGATGGTCCCAGACTTTTTCTGGAATTCATCCAGATGGAGGATCAAACATGTTTGATATTTTGAGGCAATTTTAGAACACATGTTGTTTTCATTTGTCACGTGTCTCCTAGCAACAAGGCGCATGTTTCTTCTGGAGTTTGCTGTGTTCAGAATGACTTGAAAGTCGGGTAGCGATGCCCAGTTTTTCTCTGTAATCACATACAAAGTTGGCAAGTGTATGATACATGGTGTCAAGTCCATTATACCTAACATACATACTCAAACAGAACAGCAGGGAAAAATAGGATGTATCCGTTTTCTAGTAATTAATGTCAAATATATTTCATAGAAGATTACTGTGGAGACGCTAGCAAAAATAATTGCAGAGAAGATTGTTTTTTGTTATTAATTGTGTCTTCAGATCTTAAAACGATGTGGTTTGGGATTTGGATGTTTCATTTTGATGGGATTTGCAGAGGAGATCAAAAGGAGATGCTGTAGAGATTAGTTTTTGTCCCTTGACTTTTTGGACGTATGTGTGTGCTCTCGAGTGAAGCAGAAAAAGAGACAATAATAGCATGCATATGAATGCTTTATTGGCATTTTTACCCCTGCAGTACAGTGTACAGTGAATGAAGGTTACCTTGACAATATTTGGAGGGAGCACTTTAATAATGCAACACATCATTGTTTTTTGTGTCTTTATGGTTGGGTAATGTGAAAGAAGGACACAGTTTAAATGTCATATGGACAAATGAGCTGCTTTTATGGACATCACAGAGGTCTGAATTGGATGTAGTGTTAAATGTGGTTAGCCATTGTTCTTTTCAGTTAAATGTTTGAAATATTTTGGGAGGATGGTTTTGGTGAATGAGGGGAGAGACGATGGGGTTATATAGACAGAGCACAGAAAGAGGGTGATGGGGCTTTTTAATGAGCTGAGCTGATTTAGAGAGCGGAGGTCTGCTAGTGAGTTATCAAATGGTCGGCTAGCGCTCTCTTTAATAGATGATTTGAGAACTGAAACATTGTCTTTCTTTCTCATTGTAAGTCAAGTGGCGTATTGAAATCCTCATATTTCTTTTTTGTACAGACACTATTCAAGCTTGGTTTTTCAAGTAATTTTAGCCTTAGGTGCATTATGTATTTTTGGTTTTCATAAATGTTTAACATATTTAACATTAAATTCAAATAAAATGTCCCTTGTAAAATGTATTGTTGTGTTAATGGCTTTTAATTGGTCAATACAGTTTTCCAACCGTGCTAAAATCAACAGTAAAGTAACAGCTATAAAATTATGATTATTTATAAATAGTTTTATGAAAAAAAAGGTTAATTAAAAAGAATGGTCCATTCTGATTAGATGAGCTGTGTTAAATTGGGTTTTAAATGAAATTTTCTATGTTAATTAAATATTAAGTTACTGGCTTGTTAACTGTAAACATCTTTTAGTTAGACTAATGAACTATTTTACTTGGTGGTCAAACTGTTCATTCATTATACATAATAAATATAACTATTTAATGTTCATTGATGTCTTTTGTATAATGTTAATGAAAATTTGTCATGTCTATTTTCTCATCGCATCTTATTGATCTTATTAATGTATGTGTGTTCTTTTTAAAGCAAATTTTGACCTTTAACTTTTAATTGAAATGTAATTCCAGTGAAATGAAATACATCTCTCTGTCTGTTGACATATACCGACTTCTCCAATCCACTTAAATCCGCCTGTTCCTTATATTTGACTGGTCTCTCATTATTTAGATCTGTCTTCACCCAATCAGCAACTTATAGATAGAACAAAGTTCCAACTCTTTTTTTCTTTTTTAATAATCTTGTTCACTCAGATGTACATACGTCACAATGCAGAAGAAAATATCTGTCACTACTTACGTTATAATAACAAATGTGTGGGCTTAAGCACTTTGTGTTGAACACGCTTTACTTACAGTATAATCACTATAACACTCAGCCTCTCATGGCGTATTGCTTTATTAATTAGCATTTCTAAAAAGTTCTCCATTTCTGCATTCAATAATGTTGTTGGAATTTACATAATGAATTGAAAGTGATTGGTCTTTATCATGCATTGCCTTGGAAGCGCTGGTATTTTCTTCAACACACGCAAATCTAGTTTCTTTCATGCTCTCTTATCACTGTCTCGTGGCCTTTTTTCTTTTTTCATTTGCTCTTATTTTACTCTCTTCCTCAGTCACACTCCAATTCATTATATTTTCGTTCTATATCCCTCCCACTCACTCTCTCTTTCGCTCTGTTTCTGTCAGAATGCGACTGGAGCTGTAACGCGTGCCGCGGACCCCTGCGTAGTGACTGTCTGCAGTGCATGGAGGGATACGTCCTGCAGGATGGCATTTGTGTGCCTGGATGCTCACTGGGGTTCTACCAGGATGCTGAGAGATGTCTGAGTGAGTCATCAATAAAAATAGCAACCTTCATTATGAGTCCAACCAATCAATTTTCCAGCTCAATAAACTTTGACATTTCAATCTCTCAGTCAGTTGTCACAGTTGGGGCCCTCTAATGTCTGCTGTATAGTGCCAGCATCAGTCGCTGCACTATAGCCAAGGTTTAATGGCACTTTAACGGATTGATTTCAAATGAGACTGAAAGACAAGTCTATCAGCAATGTTGTAGTTATGGACTGAATTGAAGAAGCTCCTGACTCTTACTTAAAATTCACTTTCTTCAGTCTTAGATATCAATAGGTCAATAAGAGAATTTAAATTATTATCCAGTTATTGTAGCATGTAGTATTTAACTCACTGATAATAAAGCAGTTTAGCAGAATGCAAGAGGAAATTAAATTGATATATTATATTTTAATCAGTTTTAAATGCACTATAAATTATTAATGTTTTATAACTGCATTATAATAGTAATATTAGCAATAATGCAATATATTTTGCATTATAAATCTAAGAGTAAAAGTCTGGGGTCAGCAAGATTTTTTTAATAAATAAATCCTTTTATTCAGTAAGGACTTACTAAATTAAAGACATTTGTATTGTTACGAAAGATTTCTACTCCAAATAAATGCCGATCTTATGAATTTTCTATTCAAGGAATTGGGGAAAAATGTATAGTATTAGTTTCCAAAAAATGCAGCACAGCTGTTTATAACATGGTTACACTTTGGATGGGTTAAATGCAGAGCACGAATTCTGAGTATGGGTCACCATACTTGGCTGTATGTCATGTCACTATGTCACTAATATTAAGAAACGTTTCTTTAGCAGCAAATCATCATATTAGAATGATTTCTGAAGGATCATGTGACACTGAAGACGCTAAATCTTCCCAACCCCAAACTTTTTAATCAGTAAATTTTACAAAATTTCAGTATGTAAAGTGATAGATGAAAACTTGGATCTCATTAAATATTAATCAAATTTCGTGTCTTCAGCCTTTCTCTTCCTTATTTTTTCTATGGACAGGCTGTGATGAACACTGTGAGCAGTGCCAGGTCCATGACCGATGCCAGCACTGCCAGCTGCCATATGCCGTATTGAACGGGCAGTGTGTGCTGGAATGCGGGAAGCGCTACTTTCTAGATGCCTCGACCCGTCAGTGCACCGGTGAGTGCTGTGATTCTGGTCTGGGAGAGTGATCGTGACGGCCTAGATTGCCCATTTTGGCGTGATTACAAGCCTGCTAATTTTAGAGGCGCTCAGTATGGTGTGACGCAGTTCCCTCTCGTGTCCTACCTGAATCTGATGACAGATTGTCTGCTATTATTTCCCAGCATGCTCAGCTGGTTGCTTGGAGTGTGTGAGTGCAGCTGAGTGCCATGTCTGTGCTGAGAACTCCTTCCTGAAGGGTGGCCAGTGCATCCTGGACTGTGGTCACGGATACTACGCTGACCCCAAAACAAGAGCCTGCCATGGTAACCTGACATCACATATTTGATAGAAATTAATGCTTTTATTGCCAGAATTGTGAAAAATTCTGTAATTTCTAATACTGTTAAGACTGTAGGAGTGTTTGAACATCGCGTCCCTTTTGTTTCTTCAGCAAACAGCCGTGCTCCATCTCTTTACATCAGTGGCTCTCTGCTGGTTCCTATTGGTGGAGTTAAGCCTCTGGATCCTGCACTCGTGTCCATCAAGGATGCAGATAGCCAATTAGAGAGCATGCTGCTCCAGCTCCTTCAGCCACCCAGTAACGGGCATCTCGTGGTCCTGGAGAATGACAGAGAGAGAGCACTGGACAGAGACGACACTTTCACCTTTACTCAGCTCAAACGTAGAGTTGTGCGCTTCATTCATGATGAAAAGCAGCCCAAGTGAGTATATGTGTAACCTGGAGTGATGGTATGAATCTAGGGTTGTTTCCCCAGGAAATGTATTTTGCTTTCAGAAGTCATTTAAAACATAATGATTCAAATGTAGACCAAACAATATGTCCTCGATCACCAATAGCATTACAATGTATTGCTCTCATTAACAGCATTACAGTGGATTGATGTTGTCTGAGAGTGAGTGAAGTATATAGTCTTCAGTATATATGAACTAGATGATATATGGAAGTGTACAGTTATTCATTACATATTGTTTACTCACTATTTATAGTTCATGTTAAACATTTCATTCCTCATCTCCTGAAATATCACTTAAGGCAGCATCTCTGTTCCTCATTTCCTGTGGGATATGGCCCATTTTTGCTTAGACAGACAGATTTTGGATAATCAGATGCCGTACAGAAGTAAAATGACCTTATATTAAAGCGAGAGGGTGTCGAGAGTGTGTGTTCTGGGGGATGGACTGATTTTAAGTAGTGTGCACTATTCATTAGCTTTAAGTTGGTGAGGCATTTGACAGGACACACACACTCCACGGTGCTCACAGCATTTGCGATGATCTTGTGGCAGTCACTAAGTCAGGCTGACTGCTGACCTTCAGTTTTCTCTCAACTTTCTCACAGTTTATCTCCTTAATAGCTCCTCTCGCTTCCTTCTGCTCTGTGGTTTAATTAACAAGTGATCTGTGTGCCCTCACTCTCGCTCTCCTATTTTATTCCTCATCCCTCTTTTTCCCAAATGTATCACTTAATCAGTCTTAATCATTTCTCTTTAAAAGCCACTCAGTCTTTTTCTAATTTTGGTCTCTGCCTTTTGCTTCTCTGAGTCTTTTATTTATTGTGTCTTTTTCTGTTGTTTTCGTCAACTTTACACACAGACACATGTTTGTTTTTGTCACACTGTGAACTGAAAACTATTACTTTACATCGACTTGTATTGTTAAGAGACTGAGCTAATAATTTTCATTGAGACGTGGTTATTTCAACAGTGAGACATTTAATATGTTTACCAAGCTGTTTTCTTTCAATGTAGCCCCACTATATATATGATTTCAGGTTTTGTAGCAAAATGTAGGCAAACCCTGACTCATTATTTATATCCTTGAATCTATTTACAGCAGTGTAATGTTGGCTTGTTTTGCAGAAGTGGGCAGTTCATGTTAAGGGCAGCAGATCCTCAGCTGTTCTCTCAGCCTCAGAGTGTTCCTGTGCAGGCGCTTTCCCAGCAGGTAAACACATGCACACACAAACACATCTTGTTTAAGAACGCTGAGTAATGGAGCTTCATTCTGCAGTCACAAGACAGATAGAACAAAAAGTTGATGGGAGTCTGTGAGGACTAATGGTCTCATTTACTAATAATTGCATGAATTATTTCATATTTGTATGCAGAGGAGTAACTTAATTCTAATGTTAATGAAGTTGGAATATTTTGAATGAGCTTGAAAATGAACAAACTATATCCATATTAGGATTTTTCATGCAACCTTTTCTTTACAGCCTTTTGACACTCACTGCAAATATTTAACAATCTCTAAGACACATTCTCACTTGAGAGCATGTGCTGCATGATTGTCTTCAAAAGCAGTTCAAGCGTCATTAACAAAACTCTAGGGTGAATATTTTTAGTGGATTTTTATTAACCAACATTTCATAAATCTTAATTGCCCACATATATTTATTTCACACATTTTAGAGTAATAATAAACTCACTCAAAGCAATTATGTAGTGCCCAAAAAAGGTAAACAAATTAAAATCGTATATCTTAGCTTATTTTAAGTGGCCAGTCTTTGCCTGGATTTCAGCTCAAACACTCTTAGCAGGTTCGTAACTAACTTCATGAAATATCCAGTTGTGATGCTTGTGAAACAATATTGTTCCAGTATGCAAGTATTCCCATGAGGACAAAGTCTATTTACTCAACGCACTTTTTCATAACATTAATCTATTCCTGTAGTCACCATATTGAGTGTCACAATTCCTTTATCAAACATGTATGGTTTTCGAAAAGTTATTATTTCACCTATGTAATATTGGAACACTCTGGCATATACTCGTCTTTGCTTACACCCATAGTCTACAGTACATCCTTAACACAGACTGACTGGCCATTATCCTCACTCTGTGGAGAGCATTATAGCTCATACTGAGCCAGCATCTCTTCCCATTCTATCTCTCACTCTCTGTGTATTGCTCATTCCTCTGCAGCATTTAGTTACACTTCATAGATACAGTCTCCAGAGAACTGCCTGTGTCTTGCTGTCTGACCTCCACCAGCCCAATGAACACACACACACACACATACAGAGAGAGAAACCTGAGCTCCCCGACAGAAATCTAATGGATGTCATTGCAACAAATAACACCCAAAATACATTCCTGCCCCTCATGGGCTGATAACAGCAGCTCAAAACGTCAGAGCACTTCCTGCTGTTAAATGAGCAGTTAAAGCTGAAATATATAACCTGTATCTTAAAGCGAAGAGAGAGAGGGGACATCAAATCTATTCCTATAAGAGAAAGAGAGTAAAAAAAATGCAATAATCCCTCCCTGAGGGAAAAGATTGTCTTTTGAAAATAAACCGTTTACTCTTGTCTTCCCTGTGCAGTGGTAAACAAAAGTGGCCTGATTTTCTCCACAGCTCTGTGCAGCAGCAACCTAATGGTATCATTAGTGTAAATTGCTTTAAACAAAAAGCATATTGTGCATGAAATGCTTTGGTGCTCATGTGGACAACACAAGTTCGAATCTGCCTGCAGCATTTACCATCTCCATTCTTTTACTATCAGTTGGGCCAAAAATAGAAGAATGGAGTCATGGTAGATAAATTAAAGTTGGATTCTAACAGAATTTTTATCCATTTGCAGACCTGCCAACCTGTACGCATTTTGCGTAGCGGGTACGCATTTTGACCTCAAAGTAAGCTGGTACGATTTGTCTATCTAAACTATGCAAAAATCTAGTGATGCCTCTGTCCACGCGCAGTATTCACAACAAGCAACAGAAAAAGATGAAGAGTTTTTTGCTTGTTTTGTTTTGCATTTAAATAATTTCTGCGTTTTATTTCTCTCCTAGTAGCCTGTAGTTTATGGTTTATGTTTTTAGTTGATCGGGGTCTCTTGCTTGAGTAGTTCTGACAGAAAGGCTGTGTGTAAGGCTGACAAAAACGCACTGTTTAATGTGTTGGAGATGTGCTGTTTTCCTTAATGCATAACTTGCATTTCACAGGTATATTCCCCATCTGTAAATGTTAAAAAAGCCATGGAAATATTTCCATTTTGCTGTCAGAAGTGCATGAGTTTTTGCGTTGCGATTCTCCGCTAAACTCCACAGACTTAATTTAGCATGCGCACCAAACAGACTAAGTGCAATGAAATAGGAGCATAATAACTCTCACTAAAATATAAATTTTGCTTAGATATTTGTTGTTGCACAATAAATGTGACATGTCAAATTTTAAACCTACAAGTAAGTGTATTTGTATGATAGCACTAACTGTAAAGTTTAATGGGGTAAACAAAATAGCCTTTTTACTCAGTCTGTGCTTTTTATTATTTTCATTTTTAGTTTAGTAACTTCTACTTTAAAAGGATTATTTTTGTTTTTTTTTTTTTTTGTTTGAATTTTTGAATTTTTTGTGTGTTTTTTGATTTTTTTTTTTTTTGATATTTGTATTTTTTGCTCATATCGCCCAGCCTTATACAGAAGTGTACTGGTGTTTTTTTCTTTTTTAAATAGCATAAAAAATTAATAAATGGCAAAAATTAACTAAACAGTTACAGTAAACAGTAATAAACAGTAAACTGTTTACCCCCACTCCACATACCCTCAACCCCCCACCCCCCCGGGGCCGGCCACCACGCTGATGGTACTCAAAAAAAAAAAAAGGTTGGCAGGTCTGCATTTGTGTCCATGTGAGTTTGATTTGAAATCAGCCTTCCATTTCCCTCATTTTCACATATCTTGTCTTTCATTTGAGCTACAATAGTCAAGCACTGATGGGATTCTCACCTCTGCATGCCTTAATTTACAAAATAAAAGTGGAAAATACTGTATGTAGATGCAAAGGACATTGGGGCTGAAATATTAAATCTTTTTCTTAGAATAGTTTCTCTTTCCTCCAACCAGTTTAATTGAAACTTGGTTTGAATTCTATCTTAATGTTTTCCCCTCTTTCACAGCCACCCACTGTGATCACCAACCTAATTCTGTACATTAACTCTGGTGAGACAGCCGTCATCAGCAGATCTATTCTTCACATCAGTGACCTCGATAATCCACAAGACGTTTTCATCACGGTTCTGGATCCACCTCAACATGGCCACTTGACACACGTGCATGGTGAGGTGCAGGTAACCCATTTCAAACTGGAAGACCTGGATGGTGAGCAGCTGCAGTATGTACATGACGGTTCAGAAGGAGACCGGGACAGACTTCTGCTGCAGGTCAATGACGGGCACAGCTACCAGAACATCCTGTTTCACATCAGCATTGCGCAAAAGGTACAGACATAACAGACTTTACTCTGAAAAAAAGATTTGCTAAGTGACATTTCATATTTAATCATCATAAATGTGCTGTTTTTGAACTTACAGCTATCATTATTTTATCATTATTTATAGGCCTATCAATGTGTCATGTACTTTCATGTTCGTGTAAAAAATATTAAGTGCCAAAAAAGCAGGTCATCAGCTCTTCTGAATTTTGGAATTATATCAAGGATTTTTGGCTAATTATGGATTCCTGCACTCCACCTGATGCTGAAACGCCTTGATGATTGAGCCGTAGGCTACTGCTAAATTATTTATTTTTTTATGTGTTATTTATGCTCACTATCATGATGAAATCACTTAAAAAGAGTGCAGTTGAAAAAAATATGTAACATCACTTATTAGACCTAAATATATTTTTAATAATGTGCTAACAGGGATAATATAAAAGCCAGTTATTTGATTTTGGAAACAAAATGTTACAAGATGAATACTAATACTAATATTAATAAGTATTAATTGAGAATAAATAGGTCTTTACATGCTTTCAGCCCGAGATGCAGAGATAGACCCCAGCATCCAGCACCCGCATGCTTTTTTATATATAAAATAGCTTCAGATATAATTTTAGAAGGAAATCCCTTGCAGGTAGGGTTAATTATTTTGGATTTGAAACCACCTCTTTAAAAGGTTTTAAGCTACATAGAAACAGCTCAAGTTTGGTTACAGATTACCACTTTTAAAGTGTGCCGTTGGTGTCTGTTTTCTTAATAGGATCATATTTATACCTTAAGGTACTGATATGTAGTACGTAGGTTTGGTATGGTAATATTATGAGTAGTACTAATGATGATTTTTTTTTTTGCTTTTTTTTTTATAGTGGTGGTGGTTTGTTGAGAAATGGTTGGTTTATTTTGTGTTGTTTGCTGTGGTTAAAGTGTTTTCATGACAGGGTGAACACCACCTCATACCTCTCTCCATTCATACACACTTTTACAATCATCACCACCCCATTTACGCTTGAAATCACCCCTTCCTGACTATTTGACATGCCCTTAGCCTGCTGATGTCTAGACAGATTGCAGCACTTTATTTGCTTTTCAAGCTCTGTCCCCACTTCCATAGACCCTTATCCACATATCTCTCTGTAGTGTCATCCGATTACACCTGCCTTGTTCCCTGCTGCAGCCTGTTATCTACCATCCTAAGCAGCCTTTGACTAATGCAAGCCCTGTTTTGCAGTAAACACTCTGTTTGCAGATCAATAGCAATCGTTTTTATTAGTTGGATCACAGTACGTTTTATTGGGCAGAATCGCATAAAGTCCGCATCAAGGTCTATTGCGCTCACACATCACCAGTGAGTGGAAAGGTCACGTTACATCCACAACACAAGGCGATGAAAGCAGACAGAGGTGAAGGCTGAGAAGGCAACATGATGACTGTGAGTTAATGACCTGTTGGCTTTGGCTTTGGGAGCAAGGTCCCTGATCTCAAAAGATCTTTAATACAATTAATGTGGATTTCTGCAATCATGACAGGTATAAAAGAGGAAGCTGACTTCAATTAGCCTGGTCAACTGGTGTTTGTAGTCCTTGATCCATGTAACTGGTCAGCACTGGCGAATGATCCTTGATATAATGTGGCCTGGAGACCTTAAATACCCACATTCTAAATTGAAAGGGAAATGTAAAGAAAGAAAGAAACATTGCCAGTTATCACTGTACAAGATGTTTTATCAAGTAACCTAAAAAATGGTTTCATGTGGTAACATCGAATTCCGATTGAAGGTGGAAATGCTATGTAAAATGAATGGATCAACCTGAGTACAGTAGGTTACACCAGCAAAAAACTTTTTCACTACATGAAATGTAGCAAAACTCTGAATTAAAATGTGAGATTCTTTAGAAACGGACTATAGTTTTGACCTATGAGTGAACTCTTCTGTGAACTTATAAATCCATCCCGCTCTCAGAGAGGTGATTAGGATCAGCAGGAAGGTGGTGGAAGGGTGCCAAGGTGTTTCCTCTGGGAATCAGAGCTTTCATCTCCCCACGTCCTTGAAGGTCTTTGATTATCTGTGAAGCAGATGATCTTATTCACTACAATGAGCTCCTCAGCTAGCGTAGGGATGTTCAGAGCCCTGTTAGGATCTAAAGATTCCTGGCATAGCGATAGCTGAGTAGGCATGATTAACATGTGTCTTTGTGATCTTCTTGTGGCATTGATGTTTCTCAATGTAAAATGCAAGAAAGGCATCTTCTTGTGGTTTTATAATGATTAAACCACTGCAAAAACTTCAGCCTAATGGTAAAATTTTTGACATTAGTACACTCTTTTAAGAAATTAATACTTTTACTTAGAAATCGGTAACACTTTAATTTAAGGACCAATTCTCACTATAAAGTAGTTGCTTATTAGCATGCATATTACTAGCATTTTGGCTGTTTATTAGTACTTATAAAGCGCATATTAATGCATTATTCTGCATGACATTAGTCCTACTCCATACCTAAACTTGACAACTACCTTACTATTAGTAAGCAGCAAATTAGCAGTTTATTGAGGGAGAAGTCTTAGTTAATAGTGAATATGTGTTACCTAGAAATCCTTTGTACCAATTAAATTTCAAACTGTATATCACAGTTTCCACAAAACTATTAATAAGCTGCTTTTAATATTGATATTAAGGACTGTTTCTTTATAGCAGCAAATCATCATATTCAAATGATGTCTAAAGACTGTAAGACTAAAGACTTTGATATTTTAAAATATATTAAAATAGAAAACAGTTGTTTAAATTAATAATAATTCACAATATTACTATCTTTTCATGAGGAAAATGCAGCCTTGGTGAAAGGAAGGGACATCTTTCAAAAACGTTTAAAAAAAATCTTACCAGCCCCAAACTTTTGAGTTGTAGTGCATAACCTTAACTTTAATTTAAGGTACAAGCTGTTATAGTTTGAAATAAACATGCCATTAATCCTAATGGTGCATTATGGTTTCCCTGTAGGTTGGCTTGAATCCTCACCTGCGTTCAGTGCCCAAGACCTGGGTGAGGGAGGGAGGAATGGTACAGCTGTCTAAGAAGTGCCTCAGTGCTCAGTTCCAGGGAACCAGTGACTCTGAAATCCTGTACACCATTCATTCTGAGAGCGGACAGCCCAAATACGGTATCATCATCATCATCTGTCTCTAGCATTCTTTATTCAATGTCTGTCTTTCTTTCTAAACTCAATTCAGTGCCATGAAATAAGGTAAAATGCGATTTATGTGTCTAGGAGAGATTGTGCTGGTGTCTATGCCTGCTGATGGTCCTGTGGAGGCATGGCAGTCCTTCCCAGATGGTCAGGATACCACACCAACCAGCTCATTTACACAGCAAGATGTTAATGAAGGGACTGTCTGGTACAGACACTATGGATCCACTACACAGAAAGACACTTTTCAGTTTCAGGTGAGACACACATAGTGAGCATTAAATTTAACCTGAGGCAAATACTGTTGTATTTATTGTTGACAAAAGCTCTTCGGCTCAGTATGTAGAGTCTCTTGACTTCTGGCTGGTTAGAAATAATTCTTTATGTGTTATATATTGATTTGCTTTTTAATGGCAGAGGTTCAGTAGAAGTTCTACTCTGTTTCATTAGGGTGTTTTCTGTTGATTGGCCCACTTAAAAAAAAAAAAAAAAAAAAAAAAAAAAAATCAACAACATTACTTTTCATCAAACACACATCCACCAGTCACTGTTAAACTCTTTTCCATGCTCAAAGCACCAGACAAAAGTTTGAGGTTAATAAGTGTTGTAATAATATTTATTATGATATTTATTACAATCATTTGTCATAGTATTTCACAATGTTAGTTTTGCTGTATTTTTGAAAACATGAATGCACTATTCTTTCTCTCTCAGACACACAACATCAGACTTTTAGATCAGCGTATCTCCTGTTAAAAGTGATGCACAAGGTGAACACAAACCTCTTAGAGAGATAAACACATTGTTCCTCTCTCGCGCTATTGGACTATTTTCTCCATTACTTTAGCTCTGTTTCACACTCTTAGGCCAATTTGTCCATCTGTCCTACTTCTCCTTCACCAGCCTCACTGCATTACTTGGGTATAAATGAGCTAATTTGTCTCCAAATCCAGTTTCAAATCAGTGTAAGCAGCATTAAAGGACATTCAGTCACATTTAATTCATCAGTTTAAACCCCTAATGACTCTTGAAACAACAGTTTTCTGTCGTCCTCAAGAAAATTGCTTTCTCTTCTTGTTTGTTCTTTTCTCTTCCCGCCTTGCCTGAGGCTGCACCCTGCGCCACCGACTTCATTAAATAAGATTCGAGTTTTAATGGTTTGACACAGTTTAGTTTACATCCTCAGGGGTGTTTTTGTGACCATGAAGTGCTTCAGCCTATTTGTTAGGTGTCTGCTCAAGACGTCACTGTTGAAATAAACATGTATTAGAATTGAGTCCAGGTTTAATTAAATACCTCAAAAATATATATTGAGAGTGATTTCAGTTATGTAGTACATTATTGATTGCCAGTTATTGTCTCGTAAATGTTTAAATTAATTTTTTAGACAGATTATATTTTCTAGTGGGAATGTGTGCATGTTTACGGTGGTATTTATTTATTTATTCATGCATGGGTGTGTGTGCTTTCGCTGGCAGGTTTCAAGTGAGGGCTATCCAGAGACTCTGGGTGATACGCAGACCTTCACTATAGGAGTGATGCCTCAGACCCCTGGCCTGCCTCAGCTCTCGCCTGGAGCCGACCTGCAGATCACTGTAAGATTCAAACAGCAGGGCATGAAAAGACTGAATAATTCTGTCTTGTTAGATTCTAGTTAATATTCAATGTATTGAACATGTTTTTAATTGAAACTTCTTCTTAGTCAAGTGTGTTTTGTTTTTTCCTCTGTTAAAGTACTTTCTCATTCTTCAGTTTAATGGTGAGAAATATAGGGTATACATTACTATTTGTAAAAAGTTGTAAAAGTTGGGGACAATATGTTTTATTTTTTTATAACAAAAAAAAAAAATGGGTAGGTGAAGGTATCCCTTTAATACTTTTATTTTGCAAGGTCACATTAAATTTTTTACATTGTTACAAAAAAAAATATTTTAAATAAATGCTATTCTTTTAAAGAATCCTGAAAAAAATAATGTATATTGGTTTCTACAAAAAAAACTGTAATAATAGTTGCTGAAATGTTGGAAGGAATAAGGAGGAACACTTATTTTAAAATGTATTATATATTATATATATATATATATATATATATATATATATATATATATATATACAGTATATATATATATATATATATATATATATATATATATATATATATATATATATATATATATATATATATATATATTTATTTATTATTTATTTATTTATTTATATATACTGTGTATATAAATATTAAAAAACACTTGACTGTCTGAGATCCATATGATCTCTAAACTTTTTTGTCCTCATCAGTGTAAATGTTTTTGGCTGTGTATGTGTGTGTGTGTGCAGGCACTGGAAGATCGCGTGACTGTGATATCTCCATCTGCTCTCTCCTTCACTGACTCTGAGACGCCCAGCGACAAGCTTGTCTACAACATCACCAAAGCGCTTACCTCAGGCCACGGTAACTAAACCTCCATTATTGTCATAGGGGTAAGGAGTAGGACACTTACAGGCATAATGGAAGCCTGATAGTTTTGTTTTGTTCTCCTTTTTGTACCATTAAATAGAGAGTAGAGGATTTCAAAGGTGAAACTTGCCGAGACTTTACTGGAAGGGTAGACATTTCACATCTAGGATCATTAGGAGAAACTTCATATGTGGTTGTTGCTCAGTATCACAGATATTTCATATCCTTTCATGGATTAGACATTTAATTTGGATTAAATAACAGTCATAGAATAGTCATAAACTTTTTCTCAGAATAGAAAAATGGTAGAAAATAAGATGCTGGTTGTGACGTACCTCATGAATATTTATTATTTATGCAAAAGAAATCTGACTTAAACTTCATCTGTTTTAATAAAAACATCACCACTGAGATGTATGTGTAAATGATGCTTAAGAACTCAGTCCCACAATGTTTATCCAACAATCTCATTTCATTTCATTTCTAAGCTTCTAATACTGAACTGATTGTCATATTAATATGATGATGTCACTCTCCTCTTTCAGGTACGCTGGAGCACAGGGATAGACCTTACCATCATGTGCGTCTCTTTACCCAGGCTGATGTAGACAGTGGCAAAATTATCTACAGACCCCCACAAGCCCCTTCCCATCTTCAGGAGCTTTATCAGTACTCATTTACAGGTTAGTCTCTGCGTTATTACATGAAAAAAAAATGTTTCTTGAGCACAAAATCAGCATATTAGAATGATTTCTGAAGAATTATGTGATACTCAAGAAGAGTAACTAGAGTACCTTTACCTTTTCCATCACAGCAATAAATTACGTTAAAATATTAAAATAGAAAACAGTTACTTTAAATTTCATTCACAATCTGTTATATAATTCACAATATTGCTGTTAAATAAATCCTTCCAATCCTAAACCTGAATGCAACCACTCAGATTCATTCATTTACAGATCTTTTGAGTCAACTACAAATTTTCGTCCCTAAACATTTTTAATTGCAGTCTTTTACAGTGCTCTGCAATAGAGGTAACAATAGTAGCACGCAGTAGTATGATGACACGCTCATTAGTTTGAAATGTGTACAGTTTGTGTGGGAAGCTAATTAGAGAATATGCCAGCACACTGTTGATTTAGTACTAATCTGATGCTAATTGGTGCTTCTGAGCTGTCAAACCCAACATCTCTGGTATTGTTAGTGATGCATAAGTCACCTCTCCAGCTTAACTGTTTAAATATGAAATAACCTCTCACCCTGTACTCTAATTAATGTGATTTGTTAGTAGTTGATTGTGAAAGTAACCACTAACACTGTTTCATTCCTGCAGGTCTACCAGAATCAGTGAGCCTTCATTTCACAGGTATACAGTATAATCACTTTTGGCGACTCTGCTTTATTCTCCCTTACCTTACACGCTTCCAGCAAACCCAGAATTCATTTCCTCCTCTGAAACACCATAGACAGATCCCTCTGTGCCTCTGATCCCACATTCCCTGGTGTGTTGCTGTTATTTATTTATGGGACCTTCTCTTCCTAAGAGGGAATATAATTCCCTCTCTCTTTCTGATGTCCATCCATATGCTTTATTCCACCTGACAGCAGGATACGACTGTGCATCCATCTTCTTCTCACAGTGCCCATGAATCAGAGCTGTGACTGCTCATATGCCCTTCTGTGTCTGGATGGAAACGGGGCGCTGTAGGGCAGACAAACTCCTTTTAGTGCTTTTAGTAATGGATGGAGAGTAACAATAGACTGTAGAAGAACAGCAGCATCAGAAGTCAATGCTAAAGGAGCTTTTTATTCCTAACTTATACATATACTCAACTGAAGGAAAACAAGAACAGTGTCATAAAACATGAGAATGAGAATATCACCTCAGCTGCTATCTGTTAACATGCACAGTTCAAATTTAAATATTGTTTTGATTTTATTCTTTTTTTCTTTGTTCTAACTGCAACAAGGTTTTTCTTTTGTCTCACTTGCATTTAAAATATGTAAACTGTAACTTTGATTTTGAATACAACTTCTTCCCTTCTACCCTTACAAAAAATAGTTGGTGCAAGTTTTTCTTGCTACTTAAAAAAATCATCATAAATGAATATGAATTATCCTTTTTTTAATATCAAATCACCACTGTTCTGTTTTATTCATTTTCCTCTTTTGGGAAATGTAAAAGAACTCTGCAGTTGTTTTGACACTCAAACTGTGTTTTGTTTTCAGATGCACAGTAGAATCACTAAAATAAGTAGACAAGGAGGCTGTCGATTATTACAATACATAAATGCAAGAAAGACAAGACCATTCACAATTCACTATGCAAATATGTTTTCGCATTCCTGACAGTTACTTTTTAATGTAGTTTAATCAATAGGGAATTTTCAAACTCATTTCTTGGATTTCTAGCTTAAACTAGAACATTACATTAGTCAAGAATTTCACATGAGAGTGAAAGATTTTTTTCCCGTTCCGATTTTGCAATGGGTTCAAGTTGGTCATGCGTATTCAAAAGTGGAGGCAGATAAATATGAGCTTGCAGGGGCAGGTTTAAGCAGACTAAATGTTTAGAGAAGTATTGCATATAGTATGTAACCAAAGCCAAGCTGTCCTGTTAAGCAGTATGTTAAGGCTAAATATTAGAGGTTAAGAACAAACCCCTCACCAGTACAGGATATCAGGAATATCAATGCAGTGCTACCTCGCAGACAGTAAGTGTTAAGTTGGAGGACACTAGGATACCATGGTTACAAACTACTTGAGCTTTGAAGGTTACAGCAGCTAAAAGACTGATTTCGACATTTATCAAATGAACATTTATGAAGAAATAATATTATTAGGAATGTTGAATAGTTGTATATGCCAAGTTATGCCTGTATTTTACATCAAATGTTCAGTCTCTGGAGGATGAGATGATGTAAGACTTCTTTATAGGTCTTTCTGTTTTCTTTCACTCTCTCTGTCTGATTCATTCTTCATTCATTCATCTGTGCTGCACTGAGCTGAAGTTCAGAAGACAGAACTGGCCTGAAGGTCAACGGTGTTCTTGTGCATGTGTGACTTATTGCTATTCCCTCTCTTATGTCAGTTTCTGATGGAGAGCACACCACTCCAGAGATGGACTTTGCTGTTTTGCTCTTGGCCAATCATCAGCAGCCACCAGTCTTTCAGATTCTGGATCCGGTGCTGGAGGTCAGTCTCGGCGGCAGGGCACCAGTGGGTAAGGACACGTGTATTGGCTTAAGTGCTACAAAGTAATTAGTGTAAATGAATAAGTATTTTAAAGGCCCAGTCAGAGTCATAAAAGTGTTGTACCTCATTAAAAAAGTTTTACACAAAGAACTGATTAGTTATTTTCAAAAATGTTTTAAATCATGTTCAGAAGTGATTAGGGTGGCAGTCATCACATCACATGACTAGTCGAATAATGCTCACTTCTTAATGCATATTTTTGGCATTGAAAAAACTCTCTCGAAAACCTTTTCTACATCCACACCACTAGGTGTCAGCGCAACAAACATAATATTTGCCTCTTTTAATCTTAAGTTGATTTGTTTCTGTGTCATATAGGTGGACGACAGTTAGCAGTGACGGATGCTGATACGGCCCCTGAAGAGCTAGAGTTTGAGCTGGTGGAGGGGCCCCTACACGGGACCCTCCTGAGAGTGGACCTTGGCTCCCAGGTCCAGATGGTCAATGGTAGGTACAGCATTTTTGGTTCTCCCTGGTGTGTTCTTCTTTATCTTATTTTCTGGCATCAGTTGCTTTAGTTTATTTATCAGAACTCTCCATTACCTCAGGGGACACCTTCACCTCCAGTGACGTCACCAGGAACGTTCTGCAGTATGAGCATGCAGGTCTCACCACTGAGGAGGACGCCATGACTTTCTCTGTGACTGACGGGATCTCCCTGACCTCCATCACGGTGCAGGTCTTGGTGTCAGAGGTCAAAGGTGACGCACCCAAACGTGACCCTAAGGCGCTGCTGTCAATGGAGGTGGCAGAAAAGAGCAGTACCATCATTAGACGTTCACAGTTAGCTTATATGGTAAGGAATGACATGTTCTGACTATGACTGAAAATAAAAGTTAAAACTGGTAGATTATAATATGCTTAAAAGTAACTGTCATTGTCTTGTAGGATGATAAATCTCCCGATGAGACCATTTTTGTGCAGTTAGTTTCTGTACCGATGTATGGGATCCTCACCAAAACCAAGGCTGAAACAGAGCATGAGGAACTTAGTGAATATTCCTCCTTTACAATGGAGGACATCAACAACCACAAAATCAGGTATACACCCTACATCCAGTATTATTTTAGTATCATTAAGATGCTATTATAGTTTTTATTAATATTTTGAATTAGATTTTTTTTAAATATATATTTTGTAATTTCTGTTAAAGTTTTAATTTTTGTTTTAGTGAAGTTTATTTTTTATGTTTATTTTATTTTATTTAAGTTTTTTATGGTTTTAACTTGATGAAAAAAATCCTGCCTGCATCAGATCTATTTTATATTCTTTGCAGCTCTCTTTCATTTGAATTTAAATAGTATTGTTTTCAATTTTACCACAATTCTGCTGCATGTTGATATTATTTTGAATATGTGGTCTGGTCCTTCTCAATGTGTTTTTTACATCATTACCAGTATTAATGTGTCCTTCCTAGTTCAGCTTATGTTAATAAAAATAATGCATGTAAAATGTGTGGCGAGTTGAAATGCTTGAGGAGACTCAACATGCGTTACAACACAAGCTTCTTTAATTGCTTTAAATTGTTGAGCCCTACTGAGAAATTATGAAATATGAAACAGTTCTTTTTTTTTTTTTTTAAAGGTATGTTACATCGTTTGAAACGGGAAACCAGCCTGTCACTGATATTTTCCACTATGTTGTCTATGATGATGAGAACAATCGTTTGGAGAACCAGATGTTCACTATCACCATCACGTCTACCCAGAGACAGCCACCTGTTGTCACCGTCCGCAGCGGCATTAAGGTGAGAACGTTTCCCACTTCACCAGTCAACTAGTTTTAGATCTGGTTCTTTCAGACTTTTCAAACTCTTTACGGTGTTTCCTGTGGATAGGTTCAAGAAGGAGGGAGAGTCCAGCTCTCAGCCAATCACATTATTGCATCTGACCCAGACACACCCAGAAAGGACCTCCTGGTGTGGCTGATCAGCCCACCGAAGTATGGTTTCATTGAGAACACAAAACAAGGTAAATCTCTTAGCTGTCTCTTTGTGTAATATGTCTTAGATTGTTAGTTTCCTTTTTCCCAGTTACTTAAGGGCAGATGTTTATTTTTTTCCAAAAGTTGCTGATGGCATAATTTTATTCATGAGGAGAGCGCTCATTTGCTGTAATAGAGATTTGTAGATCTGTGAAATTCAGATTGAAGCAGTCGTCTTTATTCAGGCTTCCTGTTTAAGTGGGGAAGATGAAAGGAGATGCAGATCATGGTGGAACATAAATGCCCAACGACAGTTGTACAAAATGTAGTTTTCATCCAAAACAGATGCAAACTCTGATGTCTGCTTTGATGTATCTACTTTAAGAAAACACTTGTTTTATTTTCATGATTTTGGGTTTGTTTTTGGTCCTCACAGCCATTTATTCATAAATATTAGTGCTTTCTTGTCTTCAACTGACAGTTGCTCTCTCGTGTTTTGTCTAGAAAGTCACTTGTTTATTGTTTTTGAGATCAACTGTTTGGATATTAGGCTCAGAAATGTTATTCCATGTAAAATGCAGTCTCCAGAACAAAGTGTTGTTTGTTCAGCACATTGAGATGTGTCCTTTGTGTCCAGCAGCGACTGGTGGATCTCACGTGATCAGCCCCGACGTCCCTTTCACTGTAGAAGACCTCACCTCAGACCATATCTTCTACATTCAAAACATCCGCCAAGCCAACATCCGCCAGGATGTCTTCAGCTTTTACATCAGTGATGGATCAAGTCAAACTGAGGCTTTTGATATCACCATAGACATCCAGGTATACTGTAATTGAAATACTAAAGCCAAAAGTATACTTTAATTTTGTTGCGAAACTTTATTGAGTACAACCGAATGTGTAGTCCATTTGATAGTGTTTACACAGGCTGTCAGCACATTTGCACTAAAAAGGTTTCTTCATTGTCCAGTGTGTTTTCCTTTCCAGAAATTAAAGCTGTTAAAAATGTTGTTAGAAAGAGTTTTTGGGTTTCTTTTAACCCCCTCAATATAAACGCTCGTCAAAGTGGATGTCTATTGTTGTTGTTGTCTTCAGTGTTTTTTGTCCGAGCTAGTTTTGCCACCTTGTGGACAAACAAAATAAGCGGAAAAAAAATTCAAGGCGAAAATGCGCGCTGAATGTACAAAGTACGCACAATTTGAAAAAATTGGTGCTGCGCAAATGCAGTACAGTATTTACATCACATGCACTGCATGCATACACAAAAAAAAACAAATTCTTTGAGCTTAAAACTGGATGGTGTTTCTTTAATGAATGGTTTCCAGACTACATTTTTAGAATCCCTTTTGCTGTTACTTTAGATGACATACAGGAACTTTGGTTTTTCTTCATTTAGCAGTATCTTAAATGTAGTTGGAGCCACTGGCTCACCTGGATGCAAATTCAAAGCTAGTCTGCATCACGTCCAGATTCCTCTCTCTTTCCCAACTTGTCAGGTTTATATATGAGATGTTATTTGATGTTGTTTATAGCACACCAAGGAGGACAGAGTCCCAGTTATTTCAGTGAACAGCATCCAAGTGGAGGAGAACTCCGGTGTGGTCATTACTAACTCCTCCCTGAATGTGCTGGACCAGGACACACCTGAAAATGAGCTTCTCCTTACCCTCATCAAGAAGCCTTCATACGGTCAGTGGCTGTCTTTCTCTCTCTATTTCTCTTCATATATCCACTCCATTCCCCAGTCTGTCGCTCATTCATGGGCAGCCTTCAGAAAACATCCATTATTTTCCACATTACTGCTCCGGCTGGCTCCTGTGTGGCTGACTGATGTTCTTGTCATTGTGCCTCTGCTTTTGACTAGAGAGTCGGCGGAAAGGCCACGACCCACAGAGCTTCATTGGTTAAACTTTTATGGATGTGTGTCAAGGTGTTCACAGCAGTTTTATTAGAAGTCACAAGTGAGGAATGGAGCTGACAGAACTGAAATACAGTCACTGCGTCAGTGTTATGACAGCTGTGCAGTTATACAAAAAATGACATCAAGCAAACATTACAGGTCAAGTGCACATTTATTTCAAATGGGAAGCAGAGCGATGTGTGTTCATTTTATGTGTTTATGCTGCGATTGATGGAAAAATGAGAAGGAACGTAGCATCCATGTTCATTTCTTTGCAAATATTTCTGTATGTGTTTCAAAAGGAAAGCTACGCAGAAGGCAGTTCTACTCTCAGCCTTTTGAGAATGGCAGGATTCTTCAGCAAGGATCCACCTTCACTTTCCAGGATGTTCTAGATGAGCTGCTGGTCTACACCCCAGACGGACGCGGCTCTGGGACTGACGAGATCCAGTTTTCAGTAACAGATGGCACATACACAGAGACCGGACGTCTAGAGTTCAGCATGGATATTAGGAAGAGAGAAGGCCCTAGAGTCACAATCAACAGAGGACTACAGATTGCAGCAGGTCAAAATACAACTACGTTATATTGTCCTTGCACACATTCCAAGCATCCCTGATCGGTTAGGTTGCTTAGTTTTAGTAGTCGTCATTATATCAGACACAGTTCCATACAAAATAAATATTTAGTTTCTTAACTGCTTCTAAAATGAGTTGCCAGTGTTCCCATTTAAAACAAAAAATTCATTGCTTCCCTTTACTGCACCAAACCCTCACCATGAGCAGTGTCATATACAAATTTCTGTACTTCATAGTAAGTAATGATTTTTTTTTTACATGTATTTATTGCTTACTTGTGTCCAAAGAATTTTAAAAATAAGGAAAAACACAAGCAAGTTAACATGAGTTTAATTCATATATTTTATTATTTTGACTTTTTATTGAATGACAAAAACACAATGAAAATTGCAATTGATCTTTCAGTTTTCACTGCTTTGTTAAAACAATAAAAAGTTACACTTGATTATAAGAAAAAAAATTTTGTCAGTGGGTCCACATTGTTCTGTGATTTTCTTTATGATTTTGTTACAAAACATTAGAATTATTGATAATGACTCTTAAAATGTCCAAAAATAAATAAAAAAATAATAAAGCTTGATAATGCTTTCCAGAAGCCATTTTAGAGGAATAGCTCGCTATCATTTCAAACCTGAATTTTTTTCATCTGTGGAACACAAAAGGAGCGGGATGAGATTCACATTAAAGTCACATAAAAGAAGCACATAAAAGTCTTCTGAAGCCATTTAACAGCTGTATTTGTAATCTCTCTCTGCCAGACTTCTTTGTGAACTAGAGAAGCGCCTTACACTCTGAGAGCAACTGCAGTAATCCAGTCCTAACAGATCTTACTTACAATGCACCAACTGAAACACTTCATATCTAGTTA
Source organism: Cyprinus carpio (assembly GCF_018340385.1). NCBI lineage: Eukaryota > Metazoa > Chordata > Actinopteri > Cypriniformes > Cyprinidae > Cyprinus > Cyprinus carpio. Next base: position 12,799,891 of record NC_056601.1, read on the forward strand.
GATTGAGTTGATGTTAATAACTTAAATGCCTGTATCATTTATGTTATCATTGCTCATTCCTCCTGGCAGGTTCCTCATCTAAGATCACAGAGCAGCATCTAAAAGGGACGGACATAGATTCAGATAACCTTAAGCTGCGGTTCACCCTTACTAAAGACCTGAGCGTGGGCTCCCTGCTGCTGAATACGGGCAGAAACAAGGCCCATATATCTGTCAAAGGACCTGTCACCAGCTTCACCCAGGATGACATCAACAAAGGTTTTTTCCTTCATTGCTGTCTCTTCCTCTTTCTCTCTCTCTCTCTCATACATAATCATCCATAGGGAATTTCTAAGCAGAGATGTGTTGTCTCATGTGGTTTTGTGCCTCGTCTGTCAGGACATGTGGAATACATTCATGAAAAGGGAGAAAGTGGAGGCAGCTTCTCTTTTAAGTTCAACTTGGAAGATCCCGAGGGAAACAGAGTCATTGACCAGTCTTTCTTCATTAGCGTTCTAGGTGAGCTAAGAAGTTATTTTGGGACATTGAAAAGTTCATGTTCAGGAATGTTAGAAGAATGTTATTTTAGTACATCCTCATCTTCTCTGTCTCTCTCTCTCTCTCTCTCAGAGGACAGACTTCCTCCCACGGTGGTGGTTAATAAAGGTTTGGTTATGGATGAGAACACCTTGAAGAAGATCACAACACTGCAGCTCTCATCTACAGATCAGGACAGTGAACCAGATGAACTCATTTACCAAATCACCAAACAGCCTCAGCTTGGTCATCTAGAACATTCCAGCAAACCAGGTACAGACAAACATCCTCCATACCTCTATATTTGTTGGGAGAGACTAATCAACAGTAGAACTAAATTATTCCATATCAAAACAGTAACTCAGCTTCCAACTAGCAGCAGCATATTACAGTATAGCCTATATTCATAGAGATACTATCAAGTGCAGTGCTAGAATACATACACGTATATATCTCTGTTCATCCACAAATACACATACTACAGCAACACTGTTATTGGTGACTCTATAGAAGATTTAATATGAAGAGCCTGAGAGATCATAATATATATTTATAGTCTGCAGTCCTGGTTCTGTATGGGCTGTTCAGCAGAGCATTACATTTATAAAAGCTGGCCACAACTGCCAGGCATTGTTCAAGCCTTGCGTGAAAGATGAATAGTATGTTTTATATCTGAGCACAATCATGTTCAAATGAAGACTGATAACTCATTAGATGACATCTAGCCAATAGATCTCTACCAGGGCATCATGTAAGGAGGTTTCATGGGTGAAGATAAGTTTTTATTTTCCTTTCTGGCCCTCTTAGTGATGGCTAGATTGCATTCAATGGGAGTTCTGCTGTAGTGCATGTTTTATTCATTCATTACACTTGACCTGTGGGATATTTTTAATGGTGGCAAGTGAGTTTACATTATTATTTAATACCAAAGGCAGTATAGGAAGTGCTGGGCTGCTGGTCACTGGAGGGTTTTTCTCTGTTTGATGTCGTTGCAGGAACACGGATCAGCACGTTTACCCAGGCTGACCTGGCCTCCCGCAACATTCAGTATGTTCATACCAGTGAAGAAGAGATACACTCTGATGACTTTACCTTCACTGTATCTGATGGAGGCAATGAGGTGCATACACACACACACTCACACACATTCAGTGGGGTCCAAATGTCTGTAACTACATGTATGCATGCACCTCGTCGTTGTCATGAAAATTACAAAATGCAAGATGCAACAAGATCTCTCATTTGTCATAAAAATAGAAATGCATAAATTTAATTGTATCATTTATACACACACACACATTCAGTGGGGTAAAAAAAGTCTGTAACTATATATATATATATATATATATATATATATATATATATATATATATATATATATATTTGTGGAGTACCCCCAGCTCAAGTACTGCTCAGTGTTAAAATCAGTGTTATTTTTTTTTAAATTGTTGCACTGAAATAATTGAATTAACTTAAATTCGATTAAAATAATATATCATATTGAATATTAAAATATTCAAAGAAAATAAAACTGTAAAACTTAAAAACAGAATATTTAAAATGTTATCTTTTTACGAAAGATTGTTAAAAGTTACTAAAAATATAACACGAAGGTTAATTCAAAATATAATAAATAATTTAATAGTATATAAATAATATTAAAATAATAGTGGCTGCTGTAAAAGAGGCACAAAATAAATACTAAAACATTTTGAAATTCATGTGATTTTTCAGCTGAACGAATTGTTCTGCTAATGATATAGTTTGTTATAAAAAGTGATTAGACACACTCATCCTTCACGGTAACTAACATTGATATAAACACGTACATCCCCACCCTTCGCTTTCTATTTCTCATTCCACACATACTGAGCACACACTTCCTCCCACAGTAATCTCAACCCTCCCTCTCGCCTTTTCATACTCTCTTCCTTTCACCTCTTTTCTTTCCATTATAAACACATACACGCCCACACACACACACTAATTAGGGCCAAAAGAGCTTGAACAAACACAGGCTGCCTAGTGAGTGTCTGAAAGAGATGAACACACAGTTATCCTACAATGGGCTTTTCTCTCAGCAGGAAACACTCTTCTGCCATTTTGAATGGAAAATAATGTTCAAATACATTTTGGGTTTGCATTGTGCTGCTCAATTAAAGGTGCTTTTTTATGAATGCTGCATTAGTTCATATGGCAGTTGTCTTAGACTTATACTGACACCTAGTGGCATGGATGCAGAAGCAATACTTTCTGATACCAATGCCATTGTAGAAATGCTTCACTTAGCCATGATTATTATTCATTGGCCCAACTCCAATGTCAAATAGAACAGCTTTTATTAGGCTATTGATATGGCTGATATGGAGTCATTTCATGTGATTTAATCATGCTTTTCAAAAATGTCTTCATTTCTTTAGGATTAAAACGTTTTTAATTGCTAAGTATTGCATCTTTAATGTACAAATTTTCTATGTTCTCTTCGTACTTTAACTGAGGATGTTTTTCTTTTCTAATTCACTTTAGCTGTGTGATTTAAAACCACTTTTCTTTATGGTCTATCTGTTTCTCTACATTTAACACTGACAGGATAATTGCATTAACCTATTTAGTGAGAAATTAGATTGTGTGCTGCAGAACAATTGAGCTCATATCTGGATTCAATTACTGAGCACTGTGTGCATTTAATTATTTAATTACTGTAATGCTGTTGTCCTTCAGATTTCACAGACATTCTACATCACCATCCGGCCGGTGGATGACTCTCTGCCCATCCTGCAGGTGCCAGGGATGAGGGTGCAGGAGGGGGTGAGGAAGACCATCACTGAGTTTGAGCTGAAGGCTACTGATGCTGACACAGAGGTATCGCTTATAGGTTTACCCTAACTGTGCTGTCAGTTATGCCGGGGTTGTGCTTCATGTATTATTTGTAAAACATTTAAAAAACTAACAAATGTATGGACTTACATCAAAGCTGGTTGCGTAGGATTTTAATGTCGTACGTTAGTAAGATTTTTTTTGTGACAATCTTTCTTCCGTATATTCTCTGTTAGGAGGACTCTGTTACGTTCACTATTGTTCAGGCTCCTCGGCACGGGACCATTGAGCGCACAAGTAATGGTCAGCATTACCGCCAGACCAACACCTTCACTATGGACGACATCTATCAGAACCGCATCAGTTACAACCATGATGGCAGTAACTCCCTCAAAGACAGATTCACCTTCACTGTCGGTGATGGCACCAACATGTTCTTCATCATCGAAGAGGGTGGGAAAGAGGTCAGTAAACTTCCTGTGTTATTTGAGTTTTTCCATGTATCCAGTTGTCATCAATGTAATAGTAATTTATGTAGAAGGCCATATTTCAGAAAATCTCCCCCAAATATAGTAAAATACTCATAGAGATGATTTAGAGAGAAAATGTCCCTCTTTTTTGGCCAGGGTTATACCCAATTCTTTTCCAGAAACACCCTGGGAATTTTTAATGACCACAGAGAGTCATGACCTCAAATGAACATGTTATCTGAAGGACAGTGCCTTTTTAAAGCGTAGTGGCCACATCATTATACTGTGACATTATGACCCACACAGCACCCCCTGCTGGCCTCACTAACAGCTTTTTCAAAAACAACCTCTGCTTGCCCTGCTTATCTTCTTTAGGAAACTAAGTGAGAGCTGCTGGGTGATCTCCTCATGAAAATGATTTGTACATGTAAAAAAATATGTATTTCGCAACCACAAACTGCTACAGGTTAGTCTGTAGTAAATTTACACGATTTAATAAGAAATTTCAGTTGAAAGGTCTCAACAGTATGCACTACTGTTCAAAATCAAAAAATTAGATCAGTATCTTATTTTTTTAAATAAATATTTTAACAATGAGATACAATTAAATTGATTGAGTGTAGCAGTAGACATTTCTGTTTAAAAAAAAATGCTGTTCTTTTGGAATTTTAAGTGATCAGTAAGTGTATCCGTTTTCCACAAAAAAAATAAGCCTTTTTTAAAAGCTAAAAATAATAAGCAATGTTTCTTGAGCACCAAATTAGCATTTTACAATGATTTTTTTTAAGATCACGTGACGCTGAACACTAGAGCAGTGGCTTTTATTAAATTATTTAAAACAGTTATTTTAAATAGTAATATTTCACAATATTTAACAATTTTTACTGTAATTTTAATCAAGTAAATATAACCTTGGTTAGCATAATAAACTTATTATAAAACATTAGTAAATTGTACCCTTTCTTCTGATAGTGTATGCACACAAACGTTTTTGCATTTGAATATTGTTCATTTCTTTAAAGACATGAATATATATTAACATATGAATCACCTAAAGGTATCCTGTCCATTTGTTTAACGTAGTCATTTAGGCAACATGTCAACTTACTCTCTCTCCTTCCATCATAATGACTCCATCCATCAACAGTCGCTTTTTCCTCTTCTAGCTGCGTCAGCTGCTCTGGGAGGTAAATGGTCTCTCAGTGGACGTTGATAAAGGGACACCTCGTCTTGTCATAAGATGACAAAATAGCAGCCCTATGACAGTGTTTAATCAGGAAGGTTAAGAACACCATTGCTCAGCACTTTAGAAAGCCACATTAGAATTTAAATAGGTTTGATCTGGGATTGAATGGATATTAAAGTGAGCATTGTTGGTAAATGAAAAGCAATCACTACTATGGAAATGCATGAAACAGGGTTTGCATCAGCTAGGAGGGTTTACATTGTGTGTAAATGTCAAATAATATCCTTTGTTTCAGGTTGTCACCGCTGCTCCACAGAAGTTTAAAATTGATATTTTACCTGTTGACGATGGGACCCCTCGTATTGTCACCAACCTCGGCCTGCAGTGGCTGGAGTACATGGAAAATAAGGTCACTGTTTTGTATTTATAATCACATAAGAGCTCAATTTATTCACCCAGTGGTACACTTCTGCCTCCTACTGGCATTGTTTTGCATTGGTGCAAAAGTGATTGAATTTATTCACTTCCATACCAAAGTACTGAATGGCATTTTGATGTGAAATGGGATTCTAGGCCACCAATCTGATCACCAAGAAGGAGCTTCTTACTATTGATCCAGACACAGATGATGGACAGCTGACTTATGAAATCACTACAGAAGCTAAACATGGCTTCCTGGAGAGTAAACTCAATCCTGGCAAACCTATTACCTCTTTTACTCAAGGTATTATTGACACCTCCCAAAGCTAAGAGCACACTACAAGGCTGAAGCTATTTTGTAACAATACTTCCCAAAGCATATTCAACAGATAGACACAGGCTTTTTTAATCCACAACTTATTAATGCTCTGACTAAGGTCCACTAGGAGCCAAAAAAACATCAAACTGCTGCCCACGTCGCCCACTATCTTTTTGTTTGGTTTTCCTGTCCTGTGCAAAAACAACCACAAGCCTTCCTCCATATTGTTCCAAAATGACCTGTTTTCAAGAATCAACTCTGGCATCGAATTAGTATGAAAATACATTTTGGGATAATAACCACAGTAGGGGAGGAGAATGATCTTGTCGCACATAGTCTGTGATTCATTTTGTAGAAAAACTAAAAACAGTGGCTCTAAATGTGTGCAGGACATCAAGCTTCAGTCTTGTAGTGTGCACATGGTGTTACGTACTAAATACTTCTGCATCAAACTCTTCTAGTACATATGGAGTATGTAATCTTAATTTTCTCTGTCTTGCAGCTGACATAAATCTGGGCCTTATCCGATACGTTCTGAGTGAGGACAATGTTCAGGAGACCATGGATAACTTCAGGTTCCTAGTGAAGGACAGCAAACCCAACATCGTCACTGACAATGTGTTCCACATCCAGTGGTCTCTTATCAGCTTTGAGCACAAGAGGTGCGGCTGCCTCAAATTGAGTTCTAGTCTTCATCCAATCAACCTGTTTATGTTACAAATGAATGAAACTCATTTTCATTAATATGTGTCTTCTGTCTGCAGCTACAATGTAAGTGAAAAAGATGGAACCGTGGCGGTCACAGTGAAGAGGACTGGTAATCTGAACCAGTATGCTATTGTGCTGTGTCGTACTGAGCAAGGCACGGCCACCTCCACTTCCAGCATGGGCTCTCGGGCCGGACAACAGGACTATGTTGAGTATGCTGGACAAGTACGTTTTAATGTATTCTATATTATTTCAAAGTGTTATTCTCTAAAATATTCAAATTCTCTTTGAGTTGATAGATGAAGTCAAATGCTATTTAATGTGGTTTCACAGGTTCAGTTTGATGAGAGAGAAGACACCAAGGTGTGCACCATTGTGATCAACGATGATCAGGTCTTTGAGAACATTGAGAGCTTTAATGTGGAGCTGAGTATGCCAGTGTACGCCTTGCTGGGGTCAGTGACCCGCGCTAAAGTCAATATCAATGACACGGAGGATGAACCCACCCTGCAGTTTGATAAGAAGACTTACCACGTCAATGAGAGCACAGGCTTTATCTTTGCTCCTGTTGAGAGAAAGGGTCGGTGGAACCAATTTCTACAAAAAAAATTCAAAATAATAATAATAATTTAATAGATGTGCATAAATGCATATGCTATAAATCCTAGTTTCAATAATTTCAGCAATTTGTCAAGTCAATGGGCATAACATGAAAAAAGTTATCATTTTATTGACCAGAATTTTAAATCTGCTTTTTTATATATAAAAACTTGCTTTATTCTGAGAACCTGTGAGGAACAGTCAATAAAAGTTAATATGTACACACTACTGTAAAAAATAGTGTATTGATGATAGGACTACAAATTAGCATTCTTTTTAAACAGATTATCTTCATCATCCTGGGTTATCTCTTGTATTTTATTTAGGTGACAGCAGCAGCACAGTCTCAGCCCTCTGCTACACTGTGTCTAAGTCAGCCCGGGGCAGCAGTCTGCATGCTCTCGAGTCCGGCTCTGACTATAAGACCCGTGGCATGAGCAGTGACAACAGAGTCATCTTTGGCCCAGGTGTGAGCATGTCTACCTGTGACGTAAAGCTGATTGATGACAGCGAGTATGAACTCTCTGAGGAGTTTGAGCTGGTGCTGTCGGACGCCTCAGACAATGCACGGATGGGTGATGTCACTGTGGCTAAAGTCATCATAGATGGGCCAAATGATGCCTCCACTGTCTTCCTGGGCAACGCGTCCTTTACCTTCAGTGAAGATGCAGGTTGGTGCACTTTAGTTTTTAAAGATAGTATCATTGGTATCAGTTTTGTTTTAAGCCTTGGTGGTTGATTTATTAGTTTGGAGATTGAAATATAAAGAAGGGTAATTTTGAAATTCCAAAAATCTTTTAAACAATAACAAACTGAATGGTGGAGATTTTAAGCATTTATTAAGGATGGAGTGCAACAATAACAATTCAAAAACAAAACAAAAAAAATCAAACAGTTGTGTTGCTTCATATGTTTGTGGGTATATTAATATTTTCACAAGAATATTTTTTTCAGGATTTTTTGATGCATAAAAGTTCAAAAAAAGCATTTATTTGGTATAGAAATCTTTTTCAGATTTGATCAATTTAATGCATTCTTGCTCAATAAAAATATTAATTTCTTTCAAAAAAATTATGTTACTAATCCCAAATTTTTTTATGTATGTGTTTGTATGTTTTTACATTTTTCCAATACTCACGCAATATTGATAGTCTGACGTATTTTCCTACAGGCACCATTGAAATCCCTGTTTTGCGCCAGGGAAGTGACCTTTCCTCAGTTACCTCTGTGTGGTGTGCCACACGTCCTGCTGAACAAGATTCAGCTACGCCCGGCGTTGACTACATCCCAAGTTCCAAAAAGGTGGAGTTTAGACCAGGCAAGACCGAAGAGGTAATCAAACTAGACTGTTCTTATATGTGTTCTGACATCTGTAAGACGATTGGTGTTTACAGACCTCATGCTTACTCTCTTCTAGACATGTAGTTTGACCATAATGGATGACATTCAGAACCCTACAATCGAGGGGAAAGAGTCCTTCATCGTGTTTCTTAGTTCTCCCAACGGAGCGGTCCTGACTGAACCATATGAAGCCTCTGTCTACATCACTGACACCACCCAAGACAGTGTGTTTACTAGACCATTACAGTCTGTGAATTAACATCCATTAACATTATACTGTATAAACATATTTATGGAGTCAGTGCTTTCTTCTTACAGTACCTAGCATGCAGTTTGACAAGCTGGTATATACGGTGAAGGAAAAAGATGGTGTTCTGCACATCCCCATTTTTAGGACGGGAGATCTGTCCTATAAGTCTTCCGTCCGTTGTTTCACACGCACAATGTCTGCTGTGGTGATGGATGATTTTGAAGAGAGGAGAAATGCAGATGATTCCAGGATTACTTTCCAAAAAGGGGAAAAGGTTTGGTTTCTTTTTGTCCATGATTCATTTTTAATCAATTAACCAAACTTCTGTGAATTTAGTATGTCAGCAGAGTGGAACAGAGTCATTTTATGATACGGTATTGTTTTCATATGGCCTCTGTATGGAAGTTTTCGCACAATTACAGACAAAGAATGTCAAAGCCTCTTGTTTCTGATTGGCAGGTGAAGAATTGTACCATATTGATCCAAGATGACTCTGTGTTTGAGCCAGAAGAGGAGTTCCAGGTCCACCTTGGAAGCCCACAGGGTGAGCACTGGATTGGAGCCATGATTGGAGTCAACGACATTGTGACTGTGACCATCACAAATGATGAAGATGGTGAGTAGTTAGCTTGTTGCTTAACACTAAAGCCTAAACAGGTTTAAACAAATTTACATTTTCAAAGAAAGCCCTTGGAACATGAAGCCATGGGTTCAAATGTATTGCCTGAATGCACTAAGTTGCTTTGCATAGAAGTATCTGCCAAGTGCATAAATGTAAACATGTGCACATCGTGCTTTTTAGCTCCTACGATTGAATTTGAACAAGCCTCATACCAAGTTCGTGAGCCCCCTGGTCCAGATGGAATTGAGGTTTTGAATATCAAGGTAATCCGTAAAGGAGACCTTGACCGTACCTCCAAGATCAGATGCAGCACAAGGGATGGATCAGCCCAGTCAGGTGTAGACTATAACCCCAAGAGTCGAGTCCAGTCCTCAAGTTCAGCTATGTTTATTTTTTTTTTTTTTTTTTTTTTTTTTTTTTCAATTGTAAGAATATGCCTTCATTCTAATCTTATAAATCTGTTGTAATGATTTCCTCAGGTGTGGACCACATCCTCTTTAAGGTAGAGATCCTGTCCAATGAGGACAAAGAGTGGCACGAATCTTTCTCGTTGGTTCTTGGTCCAGACGACCCTGTTGAAGCCGTGCTTGGAGAGATCACCATGGCCACAGTCACCATCTTAGATCAGGAAGCTGCAGGAAGTCTCATCCTTCCAGCACCACCCATTGTAAGAGACAGACAGTAGATGCTTGTAGGGCTGACATTTCGTAAATCAAAATCTAATTGTCAGTTAAAAAAAAAAATGCATCCTATTAATCAAATCACATACACTACCATATTAAAAGTAAAATATATAATATTTTAATTTATTAGAAAGTGTAATTTATTCCTGTGATGGCAAAGCTGAATTTTCAGTGTCCAACAATTTGACTGACCCCAGACTTTACAGTAATTTTTTCCCATATCGTTTTCCTGAGTAAGGTTGGAACAAATGTCCCTGTAGAAATCAGTATAATATTCTACTATCATTCAACATTTTTTATAATCAGTTATAAATTTTAAAAGTTATTTTTCTGTTTAATAATAGACTCAATGAGAGCTGTAAGATCTCACAGCTCTCTTTTGATTGAATCATGCTCTTGAAGGTAGGTTTCATGTTGACTTCTTTCTCTCCTCACAGGTGGTGTCTCTGTCAGACTATGACTACGTCCAGGAGGTCACTAAAGAAGGCAGTAAGAAATCTCCATCTCCTGGATATCCTCTGGTCTGTGTGACTCCCTGCGACTCCCATTACCCCAAATACTCAGTCATGAGAGAGCGCTGTGAAGAGGCAGGCATCAACCAGACCTCCGTCCACTTCAGCTGGGAGGTTGCAACTCCCACAGACACCAGCGGAGCACGATCACCCTTTGAGACAGTGACAGATAACACACCTTACACCACAGTTAATCACATGGTCAGTCTGATACTAAGTCTGGTACTAAATCGAATATTTCCGAACAGTGAAATGTAAAATAATCTAGAAGCATTTTCACTTTTTATCTTGGGTTCCTGTGGTTAAATAAATATTTTTCTCTTCACAGGTCCTGGACAGTATCTATTTCAGCAGACGTTTCCATGTGCGTTGTGTAGCTCAGGCCAGAGATAAAGCCGGGCACCTGGGAACTCCACTGAGGAGCAACATAGTCACTATTGGCACTGAGGGATCAATATGCCACACCCCCGTCACTACAGGAACCGCTCGAGGCTTTCAGGCCCAGTCCTTTATTGCCTCTCTAAAATACCTGGATGTCAAACACAAAGAGCATCCGAACAGGTCAGGAGTGACTTTTTTTGTAAGCAAATGATTGAATACAGACGTAGAAGTCTTAACTCAGGTTTTAAAAACATTTTTCAACTGAAACTGCAGCTGTAATTTTTTGTAGAGGACTAGATGATTTTTGCCTCTGGGCAAAGCAAGATCAAAATGAATTTATACCTTTGAAGGAACAGCAAAAAATAAAACTGTTAGACAACTGCAGATTCAAAAGAACACATTTTGCAGCCTATCTTCAGTACTTCAAAGAAGAAAACGGCATTTTATCAAGAGAGTAATACTTTTTTTCTCTGAACAGGATCCATATCTCAGTGCAGATCCCTCATCAGGATGGAATGCTTCCACTGGTGTCCACCATGCCTCTGCATAACCTACACTTCCTGCTCTCCGAGTCTATTTACCGTCAGCAGCATGTCTGCTCCAACCTGGTCACACTTAAAGATCTGCATGGCATCTCTGGTGAGAGATCAAAGCAGGGACAGCAGATACAAACCTGTTTTATCCACCTTGTTTTTGTCAACAGCCTGAATGTGACTTGAAGTCTCCTGGTGTCAGCTGCTTCCAGTTATTTTAGCTGTACAAAAACAGTCAGTTATGCCACTTTATATAAAAAAAACCTGGGTTTTGTTATCATATTATTTAAATCAATGTAATATCGTAACCATAAATACACTGGTTTGTAATACAGTTAGGTGTACTATTTCCTGCACTTTGTTCTTCTTCTAGTTATTTATCTATAGTGGCTATACTGGCTAATAAATTGTAATTCTTGTGCATTCACAGGAAAGTGAAAAATGAGGTAGATATTCTACATGACTTAGTTGGCGAAATTGCCTACTCTTTTTATGTCGAATGTTTGGAATAATCTTTACAGAAAAATGCTTCAATCATTTTTTAATTCAATTAAATATTAAGAATATTGCAAATTTTAGAACAATTAGTAATCATATGTTTCAACTGGAAAAATATGTTGTAAATACTCCCCCAGAAACCGGCTTCTTGGATGATGTGTTGTATGACAGCATATCCCTGGGTCCCGGATATGACCGCCCATACCAATTCAACCCCAGTGTTCGAGAACCTAGAACCATCCAGCTATACAAGCATCTCAATCTGAAAAGCTGCATATGGACATTTGATGCGTATTATGACATGACGGAGCTTATTGATGTTTGTGGAGGATCAGTAACTGCTGACTTTCAGGTTCGTGTGAATACATGATTTGTATCCCAGTACAAATGATGTATAAATATTTTTGTCTAGACAGAATCTGATGTGGCAGATTTAGTCCATACAGCAATTCGGGTGCATTTTTGCAGGTCAGAGACTCGGCTCAGTCGTTCCTGACGGTGCAGGTACCGCTCTACGTGTCCTACATCTATGTGACGGCTCCTCGTGGATGGGCCTCCCTGGAGCACCACACAGAGATGGAGTTTTCTTTCTTCTATGACACAGTCTTGTGGAGAACAGGTACATTTAGTTTCACCGCCAGCCCCAAAGAAACTGGACATACTCAAGCACAATCTGTTGTATATCCTGCTTTCATCTTCTAACTGTGTTGCAGCTGATGTTAACTGATTGCTTATGAACATTTCTTTACTCTAGGCATCCAGACAGACAGCGTGCTTTCAGCTAGATTACAGATCATTCGGATCTTCATTAGGGATGATGGACGGCTGGTGATTGAGTTCAAAACCCACGCCAAGTTTAGAGGTCTGTAACTTCTATTTTCAGCAATTTGTTCTCACTTCCTTTTCATTTATGAACATAACGTGATGCTTTTACCTGGAGACATTTAAAATTGTACTTAGACACTACTTACTATTAAAAATGAATGAATGTCATTGCATTAGAACAGGATTTCCCAAACCAGGGTTCATGAAGGAACTGCAGGGGGTTCGTGAGTTGAAGAAAAGTTAATAATTAATTAAATCAAATGTTAAATTGAAATAAACAGATAAATGAATCTGCACAATTTATTAAAATAAAATACAAATTGCATAATAGCTTAGTGTGAATCAAAAAGGTAGATAACAGTAAATCAAAGGCCGAGATTTAATTAAAAGGTATACAATCTGTTGCATTATGTGTTCTGTGCATTATTGTGTTCGTTTACACATGAGTAACGTGTTTTCAGATTCTAAGTTGACTTTATTTACACACTTGCATAGTTTCCAATGCTCTTATGGACAGATGTTTACAGCATTTAACCAATATTCCAAAAAAAAAGAAGATAATTTAGAAAAGTTTGAGGGTTTGGACATTTGAAATGGAAGAATTTAAGACATGATTTACTGTATAAAATAAAAATTAATTATTATTATTGTTATACAATTGTAATTCACAACAGTAATATATCTCTTTCTTTATTTCTTATAATTAGAGTTAAAACTATTAATAATAATAACAATCATAAAACCATGAACATGCAAATATGTCATTAAATTATTAAAATACTAACTTAAAGTCTCAGTGTTTCTGCATTAGAATATCCAACTATGAGGCATTCTGAAGTGTGGCATAAGTGTCCAAATACGTTCTTGACATCTCGAATTATGAATGACTGATGAAACTTGCTTCTCCCTCTAGGTCAGTTTGTCCCTGAACATCACACCCTCCCTGGACAGAAATCTCATCTGATGGCTCCAGATCACTTGGGAGGCATCGAATTTGACCTGCAGCTGATGTGGAGCGCACAGTCCTTTGATTCACCCTACCAGCTCTGGAGAGCCACAAGCTCGTACAGCAGGTAAGCAGCGTCAAGTCTAATGCTCTCACATTAAGGAAGCGTATCCATCTTAATACCATTGACCGTGTGCTTTCTGTTGTGCTCTAGGAAAGACTACTCTGGGGAGTACACAGTCTTTCTCATCCCCTGCACGGTACAGCCAACCCAGGCATGGGTCGACTCTGGGGATAAGCCTCTTTCCTGCACGGCCCATGCTCCAGAGAAGTATGTTACCATGGTGCTTTTCCATTGATAACTCCTAGAGGACTCTTAAATGACTTTTTGCATTGGAAACGTTTTTAGTTTCACCGCCAAGCTTGAATGATACTGCAGTTGTCATCCACTTTTAGTAGACTCGTTTTACAGGTTTCATCAGGTGCAGCCTGTTTGTGTGAGTCAACAAGAATATTCAATAACATGCAAGGGCTTGTAACACTCTATTTCAATCCATAGATTCCTGCTGCCCATCGCCTTCCAGCAGACGAACCGCCCTGTTCCTGTAGTCTACTCTCTGAATACAGAGTTTCAGCTTTGCAATAATGAGAAAGTCTTTCTAATGGATCCTGCTCTTGCAGACATGTCTGTTGCTGAGATGGACTATAAAGGAGCCTTTTCGATGGGTAAAATTAGCAAAGTAATGAAAAAATAATAATAACCGCCACTATTATGCTTTCAGTCATTCATTGCTTGATATTATGCAGGTCAAACACTGTATGGCAGAGTGCTGTGGAATCCTGACCAGAACTTGAATTCGGCCTATAAGTTGCAGCTAGAGAAAGTATATTTGTGTACGGGACGGGATGGCTATGTGCCCTTCTTCGACCCCACAGGCACTCTGTACAACGAAGGCCCTCAGTATGGCTGCATTCAACCGAACAAGCACCTCAAACACAGGTTCCTACTTCTGGTAGGTGTCTGTTGTAACAAGTCCAGACCAGTTTAACCAGTCTAACAAGATTTATTTGGTGTGGTTAAGTTTTAACTCCTACACTTTTGTGGATGGAATTGTCAAGGAGTGTTTGAACTGTTTTATGATTTTTTTGTGTATCTTGGAACTAATATTGAGACTGACAGCAATGATGATTTAACAGCAGAGAATTTTAAAAATGCAATGAAAATGAAAAGACAAAAAAAATATATGGCAAGTTAATAAGTAAGAAATAATGTACATTCATCCATTTTCAAAAAGAATTTCAAATATAAGATTTGGGGTTTATATGATTTTTTAAAATATATTTTTGAAAGATGTCTCCAATGCTCAAGAAACCTTTTGATTAATTTCATGCATCTTGGTTGATTAAAAAATTGTATTTGCCCCACTATTCTGAATGGTGAAGTAAGTTGTCTTAAAGCTTCCTCTAAGAGAGAGCGTTGATCAAGACAAACACGCCATCAGTATTTCAATAATAGTAACACTGGAGTCCTTCGAGGGACATTTTCAGCTCAAATTCAGTACAAATAATAGATCACAGGATTAAGTATTCCTGAGGGCTGTGTAATAATTGTAAATAATGTATCACATAGGACCGGAAGCAGCCTGACGTCTGCGATCACTACTTCCATGATGTTCCATTTGAAGCCAAGTTTGCATCTGACCTTCCTGATCTCCAGTCCTTGTCTGCGATGCCAGGTGTAGACGGATTCACAATGAAGGTGGATGCCCTTTACAAGGTCAGTGGGGGCAAGATTCACCAAAAAGTTCAAGTTGTTAAACAGACCTTCTCTGTCAAAGCCAGATCTATTCAGCTGTACCCTTCGGGGAAGTGCCTTGATCTGTTTGTTTAGTAAAAGATGCCAGACTGACAGTGTGCCATGACTATAGGGAACTGGGCTAAAGGACAAGATTATAAAGGGGATATAATATATGTAAAGGGGTTATTTTGCTGGGGTTAGAATCTTATTTGCATTTGCTCTTCTTTAGGTTGAGGCAGGGCACCAGTGGTACCTCCAGGTCATCTACATTATTGGACCCGAGTCCATATCTGCTCCCAGAATCCAGCGCTCAGTGACCTACGAGCTCAAACGAAGTCGCCGAGATCTGGTGGACCGTTCAGGTCGTCTAATGCTGGATGAATCCCTGATCTACGACAATGAAGGTGACCAGGTAAAGAATGGCACCAATATGAAGACATTGAAGCTTGAGCTGGAACCATCGGGCACCTTCAATCCCCAGATGGGAGGATCCATTGGGGGTGGCATGGCAGCCATCATCCTACTTTTCCTGGTCCTTCTAGCCGTCTGCCTCATGGTCAGAAAGTGCCGCAGGGTTGTAAAAAAGAGGCCTGTGAAGGCAGTGGAGGATTATCCTCTGAACACAAAGGTGGAGGTCTGTATAGAACGTCTGGAGAAAAACCTCAACAGCAAGCACTGCTCTGTAAGAAACATCAACGTCCTCAACAAGAACCCAGAGACCTACAAGGTCAGTGGGGTCAAGGTCAAACAGGTCAATCTGGAGGTCAAACTGCACAACAACCTGAATGACGGCACTGAAGTCTGACCTTCTACAGTAGAGTATTTAATGAGAAAAAGAAACATTTTCGAGAAATATTTGTAATGACATGATGTTAATGTATTTTTGTATGACCATGAGGATAAGAGGGAAAGTATGCTTGCCAGCTATGCAGTGTAAATCATTTCACAACTGAGCTACCTCAGACATTAATAAACAACACATAATGGTATCATAAGATCTAACGTTTCCAATCTCAGTTTTAAATCATCGCTCTATGTAAGAATCGTACAATGGCTCAGTGGTAGCTCAGCCACTTTGTTTAAACGAATGGAGAGTTTGTATGCACCTGCTATTTTGTCACATCAGTAAAAACACATGAAAGTATTAAAGGAAGGATAAGTGCCAACACTTTGGCCTGGGCGAGTGATGTAAATACGTTCATTAAGTGCAATTATCGGATGACATGGTTGTCCCTGTATTTTGATTTGGCTTTTGATGCTCTGCCTCATTGTGTAATTTACTGTACTTTTGGCCTGATCACCGGTGTGCCATGCTGATATTTGTCAAGTGCGATTTATTTAATTCCAAATACGAATAGACTGCCCAAAGTGACGTGTTTGTTCGTTTATGTAAACCTTTGGTACATGTCAACGAGAAACCAAGTGTTTTGATAAATTGTTTGAAAATAGATCATAGATTTAATAACCACTATTGATTTATCAGTCTGCTGACTCCATTGAAATGCTGTAGCCTTTATTGTTTTAAAACACTGGAAAAAAGAAAAAAACTGCTGTCTGTACTGATATAACCAAACACTACCAAAAATCTTCACATGGATTTTTTTATTTTTTATTTTAAGATTATCCACCTCATGTTATCCCACATTATTTAGTCTTGTATTAATGTCACATCATGTATTAAGTAAGGCACATCTATAGTTTGTATCGTTTGTATAGTTGAGTCACTCAAATGTTCTGTATTGTTGTATTAAGTCATCACTTGTCACATGTGCTGATTTGATCAAGAAAATCCAGAATCTTTAAAGCACAGGGGGTAGTGTGGGAAATGCTACAATTATTACTTCATGATCATCTCTCTCTCTCTGTCTCTGTTATTCCTTTTTGTCCATTAATATGTGTCTAAGTGAGTGCCTATCAAACAGAGAAACATTTTGGAGATATCAGTTTTTGGTGCTATCATTTATGGTAAAATAACATGATGCCTGTACTTGTGCCTTTTAAACAATAAAATGAATAAACCTATTACAAATGTGTGGCACACTTTCTCAAATTTAATATGTTTATATAATCTATCACCAACTTGAGTTTTAGGAGACTTTGATTTTAGGTATATAGAGTTTATGTGCAAAAAACCAAAGATTTATCCTGAGACAACTTCACCTCACATGATTGTTATATGTGTTACAGTAATAGTAGCCTACTTGTAATGGTAATACAGTTGTTTTGGAAGAACAAAAGAAATGCAAATTTTACTTTTGAATTGTGTAGAAAGTGAAAAGCAGCTCGTTATTCAAGAAGGGAGAGGCTCAGTAAGAATGCATTCCTTTTGAGATAATCGCATCATGTCTCTAACGCCCTGAAAAGCAGGTGAGAAGTTAAACCGGACAGAGGGCCACGTCGTCTATTACTTTGTATCGTGAAGGTAAGAGCGAAGACTTAAAAAGTATACAAAACCGGTGGGTAGTACGAATTATAAATGTTTGTTTAATAAATGCTACAGCCTTTGTCGAAACTTGTTTGTTGTTGAGTATTTTTTTAACTGTAAGGCAAGAAAAGCAAAGGTGAATGAAATAGATTCTCCTGCATGAGTTTTGCATGACTGTGTAACCACAAAGATCATGCATTAGTAATCGATTAGCTAAATCGAAATTAATCGAATCTGAACTGTGAATGTGTTTGTTTATAGAATCCTCCCAATCGAAAATGTCAGACTTGTGGGTAAGTAAAATTTTGCAAACGACTGCACTCCCTGAAAATTAATAATGAAGAATTTTGTTAAAACCAAATTTGCCGAGATTTAAAGGTGCAGTATGTAATATTTAGGAGGGTCTTTCTTGTATTGCAGGATGACTTGGAGAATTTTGCTCGTGCCCCCTCTTCTTTCACAGCAGCGGTAAGCATATATATATATATATATATATATATATATATATATATATATATATATATACACACACACATATATACCTCTAACCCTAATGGAACTTACCGTTAAACAGTCTATTATTTTTTAAACAACTACAAGAAAGTAAACATTAAGTTTAATCAGTAACATTTAAAATTGCTAGAGTAAATAAAAATTGACTTGACCTGTAAGCAGACTTTTGACTTAAAGCCATATAATTATTCAGACAACTAGCGTGACAACTAGCTTCCAATACTTACATTTACATTTTATTTTTTTTTTACTGCACATTGTTCAGCCAGGGGAGAGAGGTACCATTAAAGCCAAAGCTGACTTCAATGTCAGTGAAGATGTTGCAGCTCTCCGTAAAGCAATTGAAGGCATAGGTATGATTTAATGTATTGTATTGTACATGTAATATATTGCCGTATTCTTCTTGTTGCATTCACTTTATATATTGTATATATTGTTCCATCAAACTACAATAATTTCACTTACCAGGCACAACTGAGAAGACACTGATAGACATACTGACTCACAGGAGCAGCAGTCAGAAGCAGGCTATTTCAAAGGCATATGAAGAAACCACAAAGAGGGTAAATCTGTGTTCTCTTTCTGATACTCTTTTGAATGTGTGTGTTTTTTGTGTTCATGTGAAAATCTGGCTAATTTGTTTGTCTAGATTCTTGTTAATGACCTAAAAGGTGACACCAAGGGCAGCTTAGAGGACCTGCTTGTTGCACTCGCAAGACCGCCTGCAGTTAATGATGCTAAATGGCTAAATAAAGCAATCAAAGTAAGTTATGTTTCCTAATTCTCCCTTGTGGAAAAATGTTATGCCTTGTACAGTGTTCTGAGTCAAGCTTCAGGGATTTATGTGAGCAATGTTTTGTACCAATGTGAGGCAGATATTTCCTTCTTTTTTTATCTTGACATTTATGCAATGTTTTCAGGGGGCTGGAACGGACACCAACATCCTGATAGAAATACTTGCCTCACGGACAAATAAACAGATCAAGGAAATGTCTGCCGCATTTGCTGAGGGTGAGATGAGAAATCTGTTGTCACAAAATGTAGTTACATGCAGAATATAGAAAGTTACAAAAATGTGTAATTCCTTCCCTTCCCTTTGCCCAACAGTAATAAAGAAAACACCGATGCAGAAGCTAAAGACAGAAGTTTCAGGGGATTTTGGCAAAGCAATCCTTCTGCTTGCTGAGGTGATTAAATACATATGAATGGCAGTTTACTGTAATAAACGCAGCTCTGGAAATTAATGATGTTTCTCTCACTGTAAGGGTGCAAGGGATGAAAGCACCAACGTGAATGCAGACAAGGCTAAAGAGGATGCAAAGGTATAGAAAACTCATTTCATATCTAGAGGTCATCTTTTATATAATAATACAAGAGATCTAGCATAAATGTATATGTTGTGTTAAAATGTTTTGAATAAAAAAAAACTGCATCAGATCTTTTTAAGCACAATGACAGTATATAAACTCCTCATTATCTTAGTCTTTTAACTAGTTTTCCTTTTTATTACAATAATTAAGTCTTAAACATGATTTAGTTCTCTTGAATCCATCCACTATGGGCATCAAGCCAAAATCAGTTCACCTGTATTAAAGATGCTGTTATTTATATGATTAGATGTGAGCACCTGCATGTTCTCTGTTTCCTCCATAGGCCCTCTATCAGGCAGGCGAGAAGAGACTGGGAACTGATGAGTCCAAGTTCATTGAGATCCTCTGTAAAAGAAGCATCCCTCACCTGAGACAAAGTATTCAACTTAAGTGTTTCACATGGAAACTTAAATGGCAGGTGTGTTTTATATATAATTGACATTGCTTTCCTGTTACAGCAATATTGGAATATAAAAACATCAGTGGCAAGACTTTGCAGAAGAGCATTGAGAAGGAAATATCTGGAGATCTGGAGGAACTGCTGGTTGCCATTGGTACAGTCAATTTGTATTTATACATTCTAAATGCAAAATCATTTGGAATTCGATGCAAAAATATTTACTTATTCATTTTTTAATCTAATACACTTTTTTTTCTAGTAAAGTGTGTGATGAGTACTCCTGCATACTTTGCTGAAAAAATCTACAAAAGCATGAAGGTATGAATAGAAGCACATTATTGTCTGTCATTGAGTTTGTACAAGACTGATGTTTATTTGTGAACCTGCAGGGAGCAGGTACAGATGAAACCACTCTGACCAGAGTAATGGTCAGCCGTGGAGAGATTGACATGCTGGACATCAGAGCTGAATTCAAGAAGCTCTATCAGCGCTCACTCTACAAAGAAATAAGTGTAAGTATTCTCCACTCATATAAACTCTTTAGAACAGGTTCAGGCCATCTGCCATTGTTCTTTCAAATATGCTTGAGTCCAGTAGTACATCACTTCCTGATCTTCAGGTTTATTAGTTGAATCGTGCCCTTGAGATATCATAAACTCACAAATGATGATTTCACTCTTTGTTCTTGTATCTGATGTTGTGGGACAGTCTGAACTGATTGTCTCTGTGATTATGATGGGTGATTTTCCTGTTCTTTATTTCAGTCAGATGTATCTGGCAGCTACGGTGACTGCTTGAAGATGATTTGTGGAGGAGAAGACTAGCCTATTTACAAAAGAACCCCTTGGGATACTTTATAAAATGGTTTTATTAGTAGCATTTTTCCAGGTGTCTTAGGAAATATATCACTTATATTTACAGTTTGCTACAGATAAAAGGTATAGAGTGAGATTTATACTGATTTATGATATTTAAAACATGCTTTTTATTTTTGTCTAAACCAAAACTGTTAAGACTTTTTGGTAGTGAATGGCGCCTCGCAACAGCAGGCATGACTTTAATAGTTACTTGAAAACATGAAACATTAAAATTGTGCTGATGAATCATGCATGTTAAAATTAGAAACTAAAATATCATATATTTTGAAATGTATATATCAATTTCATATCTGGAAACTCTATATCACCACAGATTTGCTGTCAATTTGTTGACTCCACTGAAATGCCATAGAATCTGTTATTTTAACACTGATCAAGAAAGAAGTATTTTTTGTTTCATATGGGTTTCAAGTTTCAAAAGTTTTTCAAACTTTTTGATGTCAGGTGCTATCATTTATGATAAAATAATCAACAAGATACTTGTATTTGTACCTTTTAACAAAGAAATAAATGAATAAACATATTCCTAGCATATAGAGCACACACTGTGTTCATATTTAATGTATGATTATTTAATCTGAGTTTGTGTACAATGTCTCATTCATTGCCAGAAAAGTTAAAACCACGTGAATGTTAGTTAGCATATGCGTTACATTACTATTTGTCATTTTAGTGTGTTTTGGATATATATATATATATATATATATATATATATATATATATATATATATATATATATATATATATATATATATATATTAAAAGCTGATATGGCTTGAGCAGGTCATGAGAAAGGTAATTCAGTTGGATCAAACTGGTTTTATTGCTTGGCAGTTATCTTACAATCTCCATCACTTATTTAACATTATCTATTCACCCAAAAATACATGGTGTTTGTCAACATGGTACAGTGCTCAACCCTTCTGTTATCTTTGGCTGCTCCACCTTGTTACAGTGCAAAACATTAACAGGGTGGACAGTAACAGGAGGGACACTATTGCTATTCATGTGATGAACAACAAGCTAGTGCGTAGTGATCATTGAGGAAGATTTTTAACATGTTTATTAACCATATTTTTCAAAATTACAAAAAATTACCAATTTCCTCTATAAATGAGCGTAACAGGGTGGATGTGTTATGCTTTACCACATCAGTGAATCATTTTAAAACACAAAATAAAGGGGTGAATTAAGGAGTGTTAACATTCAATTCAGTGACACAACATGTTTTAAAGATTTTAAACATTAAAAATGTATAAATAACAAAAGATACATTGTATTTTGTTGAGGAATATTGTAAATAAGAATATACAACAATACTGAACATTTTGGAATTTGTTTGATTTTTATTACTTATATTTGTGGCTGAAGTTATGCAAGCTTACTTGCGGGGACATGGCAGTTTAGCCTACTTTCACTTAAATATGATGAATTATTTTTAATTAGTTAATTTTGGGTCCATATTTATTGTGTTCTATGGTAGAGGGGCAGTAACTTTGTAAGATGAGCATTTAAAAACAAGTATTAGCCCATTTTTAAAGAAAATATAACATATTATACTATGGGGACTCAAATGGTACCCAATACTAGGAATGACCCTGCTACTCATAATTGAACCCCCCCACCCCCTTTTTAGGGGTGTGTATATGTTTGTAGTTATATGTTTTGGTGTGAAGTATGTGAGTTAAAAGAAATGCTGTAGGCCTGTATGCTTGTGTAGTTGTGATTGTTGTATAATAATTAAAATCAATAAAAATAATTGAATAATAATAAAAGCTGATATTGCCTTAATATGTGTTAAATGATCATTAAGTAAATAAAGTGCAATTTTCCTACTGAATCAAATGGTATATTATAGCAGCGCGTTGAATGTTCATGAAGGGAGAGGCTCCGTAAGAATGCTTGACTTTCGTGAAAATGTGACACACAGTGTCGCACACGCCCTGAGGAAGCAGTTGAGAAGTTAAACCGGACAGGGAGACACCTTCAGCGTTGATTTATATAGCAAAGGTAAGTGCAAACTGAATAAAAAGTTATATACATCTATATATATATATATAGGCTATATATAAATGTAGGTAACACTCTCAAAGCCGATTATTAGTTCGATTAACTTCGCATCTGGTTTGGATATAATATCGAAGCAGGTATTAGAAATTGAGAAGGCGGCAATGTGACTCCTGCAGTCAATCAGGAGTCACGAAAATGTTTTTTTTTTTTTTTTTTTTTTTTTTTTTTTTTTTTTTTTTTTTAAGCTTATTTTTCTGTTAGGCTGTAGTTGAGTCTTTGAAATCTGTTTACCTTTTTGTGTATATAAAAAATAAAATGAATATGAAAAACAATGTAACTTATGGATTCTGAACTGTAAATATATGAATTGTTTATCACACTAGAATTAATCAAAAATGGCAGACCTGTGGGTAAGTAAAATTTTAAAAAGAACATTAAGTCATGTCTGTTATTTAAGATTATTAAGTCATATCTATTATTTAAGTGTAGAATATTAATTTGAAGAGCGTTTATTATTTATTTAATTTCTTGTGTTGTAGGAAGACTTGCAAAGTGTTGCGAATGCTGCTCCTGTTTCATTCACATCAGCGGTAAACAAACAACTGTGTATGAATGCGTATGTGTGTGTGTGTGTGTGTGTGTGTGTGTGTGTGTGTGTCTCTCTCTCTCTCTCTCTCTCTCTCTCTCTCTCTCTCTCTCTCTATATATATATATATGTGTGTATGTATGTATGTATGTATGTATCTGTGTGTGTATGTGTGTGTGTGTGTGTGTGTGTGTTTAACTGGTTCTTATTTAATACACAATTTGGAGAAACTGGACTGGGAAAAGTTGTCTCAAACTTTTAACACATTTTTGTAATATTGATTGATTGAACTTCTTGATCTTCTTTAGCCAGGGGAGCGGGGTACCATTAAAGCCAAACCTGACTTCAACGTCAGTGAAGATGTTGCAGCTCTCCGTAAAGCAATTGATGGCATAGGTACATAATCTATATGTACTGCATTATATGTATAATGCAATATGTGTATTCTTTGTGTATACATGAACAATATATATATTGTACCAGGTACAACTGAGAAGACACTGATAGACATACTGACTCACAGGAGCAGCAGTCAGAAGCAGGCTATTTCAAAGGCATATGAAGAAACCACAAAGAGGGTAAATCTGTGTCCTCGTGCTCAAACACATTTGAGGAAAATTACATACATATGCCTAATTTTTTGTCTTCACCATAGATTCTTGTAAATGACTTGAAAGGTGACACCAGTGGCAACTTTGAAAAGCTGCTTGTTGCGCTCGCCAGATCGCCTGCACTCAATGATGCTAAATGGCTAATCAAAGCAATGAAAGTAATTCGCATTTCCTAATTTTTCATTTTAAATCTTGAACAAATTGAGACATTTAGCAATAATCTCAAACAAATTTCAGCTATATCTTTGTGAACATATTTTGTTTGTTGTTTATGCATATTTTACATTATTTTCCTAATACATTTATGGGATGTTTTTCAGGGGGCTGGAACGGACACCAACATCCTGATAGAAATACTTGCCTCACGGACAAATAAACAAATCAAGGAGCTGTCTGCAGTTTATGCTGAGCGTGAGATGAGGAATCTATTGTAGTAACAAAATAGGAAAGTTACAAAAATGTATAATTCCTTCCCTTCCCTTTGCCCAATAGAAACAAAGAAAACACTGGTACAGAACCTAAAGACAGAAGTTTCAGGGGATTTTGGCAAAGCCATCCTTCTGCTTGCTGAGGTGATTAAATACTAATAGCAGTTTATTGTAACAAAGGCAGTTGTGGAAGTTAATGATATTTTATTTGTCTCTCATTGTAAGGGGGCAAGGGACGAAAGCACCAATGTGAATGCAGACAAGGCTAAAGAGGATGCAAAGGTATAGAACATAGTAACTTTGAATTGAACCCGTGCTTTCAGGATCCTTTTTTAGTAGAATTAAGTAAAAAATTAATTCTGTGGTATGGAAATACAGCATATCGTGCATATCATAAGCATATCATCCTGTGCCCAGAATGGCCACCAGAGGACACTGTGTATTTGTGTAGGCACATGGCTTGTGTTGTGTTTGTTTGGTGCCATGTACTTTCTGCTGTATATCCTCTGACCTCTCCCATCGTTACCTCATTATTGTTTCAGTGATTTCACCTGTGTCTCCCTCATTACCTGCCCTACTTAGTCTCCCTGTGTTTGTAATCCTGTGCTGATTCTTATTTGTTGTGCCCTGCCCACGATTTCAGTTTTATTTCTATAATTAAGCCCTTCATCATAGACAACTTGCCAAAACCAGTTCACCTGTATTAAAGATGATGTTATTTATATGATTAGACGTGAGCACAAACATGTTCTCTGTTTTCTCCATAGGCCCTCTATCAGGCAGGCGAAAAGAGACTGGGAACTGATGAGTCCAAGTTCATTGAGATCCTCTGTAAAAGGAGCATCCCTCACCTGAGACAAAGTATTCAACATAATCATCTAAATAAGCAAAAGCATTTTGCATAGGAACTGAAATGGCAAGTGAGTTTTAAATATAACTTGACATGGTGTATTACAGCAATATTGGAATATAAAAACATCAGTGGCAAGACGTTGCAAAAGAGCATTGAGAAGGAGATGTCTGGAAAATTGGAGGATCTGCTCGTTGCCGTTGGTAATTTTTTAATCATGAAATCAAATACACTAAGCATTTGGTATTTTATTTATTTTTTTATTTTTTACCTCACTTTACACTTTTTTTTTTTCTAGTAAAGTGTGTGATGAGTACTCCTGCATACTTTGCTGAAAAACTCTACAAAAGCATGAAGGTACGAATAGAAGCACATTATTGTCTGTCATTGAGTTTGTACAAGACTGATGTTTATTTGTGAACCTGCAGGGAGCAGGTACAGATGAAACCACTCTGACCAGAGTAATGGTCAGCCGTGGAGAGATTGACATGCTGGACATCAGAGCTGAATTCAAGAAGCTCTATCAGCGCTCACTCTACAAAGAAATAAGCGTAAGTATTGTCCACTCATATAAACACTTTAGAACAGGTCCAGGCCATCTGCCATTGTTCTTTCAAATATGCTTGAGTCCAGTAGTACATCACTTCCTGATCTTCAGGTTTATTAGTTTAATCATGTTCTCAAGATATCATAACATTCACATATGATGGTTTGACATAATCCATTCATATCCGACAATGACCATATCTTTCAATATATTCCATGCAGATGAAACAAATTTTTGATGATGAGTTTTGTATTTGATGTTATGATGAGTGACTTTGTTCATTTTTATTTCAGTCTGATGTGTCTGGCAACTACGGTGATTGCTTGAAGATGATTTGTGGAGGAGAAGACTAACCCAGAAATGCTATTAAAGATGTCCTGTTTGCTTGTTTTGCAATGTCTGTTAAATGAATACATGTTAATGTAATTTTAAAGCTTTTTCAGAAAATATAGTTTATATAGCTGGTTTACTGCAGGTAAAGGCACATAGTAAAATTCATATCGATTTGTTTGTTTTTTAAAACATTCCCATTTCTTTGTCTAAATTACTCATATGGTTAAATTTACTCAGTGACAAGTAAAAAAAAAAAAAAGCTAATAGACAACATGATTTAGAACATTGCAATGTTGGAATTCTGATAAATCATGAATATTAAAAACAATAAAGGAATTACTATGAATATCCCTGCATTTCTGTTTTTTGTTCAAATAAAAAAAAAATATTTTAGCATATTAAAGTTTTGTCCTTCAGATATTATATAGTGATCAGTGGAGTGTTTTTAAATGTTGTCTGGGCCACTTATTGGTTTCTTAATCATTGTCCCAAATGTCACTCTGTTCTTTCCATGTCTGTTTCTGCTTCTATAATTTCACTGAATTTACATGCAGCACTTTAATTTATCTCAGCATTGATGGCAGTTTGCCAGATGTAAATGTCATCAAGAAAAAAAAGTACTTTCTAATAAGGCCTTGCTCCGTCCTAACACATTTTAGATTAAATTGTAGGTAGATTTTCCTGCAGATCGTATAGACCTATACCTACTTTACTTTTGGTAGAAAAGAAAAGAGAGAACAAAGGGGAAAAATAGACCTTTTTTAATTTAATAAAACTGACAATAGATTCTACTTTTAATTAGAAATATGATACTAATTACGCAAAATCGCAGCTCCCAAAAGTGTTATGCAACAGCCAAAATTATAACTTTTTACACATTATGATAAAGATAACCAAGATATCTGAGCATTCTTGCAATGTGCACAGCGTTGAGTCATCTGCTCAGGGAGCGGCTGCTGATGAAACTTTGCACAGTCAGGGGAGTTGATCTGTATCGAGGTGGAGAAGAGCCTGAGGGAAGAGAAGATCCTTATTAATCCCATGTAATAATCCCAGTTCGTCCTCTGTCTCTCCATCGACCTACATCTGTAGCAATTTTCAGATAGCTGTCACATTTGTACAAGCATTAAATACATTTGATTTTACAGCCCTTGATGATGTTTTTTTTTTTTTCTGGATATAACAATTTAAACAGGTAATGATTTTCTTGCTTATGTTCTGCAATTAACTGAGTTTAAATTAGTAATTTTTATATGTTGAATTGCATATATTAATACACAGTTACATAGCCAATACCTATACTTATTTTCTGGGATGAAAAGGCACATGCTCATTTTGCAGTGTTTGGCCATTAGAGGGCAGAACATTTTCATGAAGTGAATAACAGAAGTACCTGAGGAGCTTCAGAGGGTCTTTTGTTGTCCACCCAGACTGGTTAACATCATGCAACTGTCTCAATCTGATGTCGTCTCTGTCATCAAGTGCTGAATCAGTGTCCTGATTGCACATAAATTTAATTTAATTGTAAGTGTCATGTTTAAAATGTATTGGGAGATATATGTAGGATATTGAATATAAAAAAGGAAATCCTAACTTAAAACAGTTTTTTTTTTTCCAAACGTATTTAAGAATATGTTCAAGGGTTACTCAACCGCGAAATGAAAATTTTGTCATTAATCACTTACCCCCATGTCGTTCCAAACCCATAAAAGCGTTGTTCATCTTCGGCGCACAATTTAAGATATTTTTGATGAAAACCGGAAGGCTTGAGACTGTCCCATAGACTGCCAAATAAATAACAGTGTCAAGGTCCAGGAAAGTATGAAAAGCATCATCAGAATACTCCATCTGCCATCAGTGATTCAACCGTAACGTTATGAAGCAACAAGAATACTTTTTGTACACGAAGAAAACAAAAATAACAACTTTATTCAACAATTTCTGTCCTCTATGTCTCTCCAAATCCACATAGCGTCATTTTGGCAATTCTGAGCAGTACGCAGGCGGCGTACGCTCTTCTGTATCAGCCGTGCCACAAGGATACGTTTTTTATGTGTATTTACGCTTTGGTTTGAAAGAAAACAGCGCAACAGTGCAGCGCAGCTGACACAGATTTGCCAAAATGGCGCTGCGCTGAATGTCCGGTTTTTCATAACGTTACAATTGAATCACTGATGGCAGATGGAATATTCTGATGATAATTTTCATACTTTCCTGGACCTTGACACTGTTATTTATTTGGCAGTCTATGGGACAGTCTCAAGCCTCTCTGTTTTCATCCAAAATATCTTAAATTGTGTTCCCAAGATGAACAAAGCTTTTATGGGTTTGTAACGACATGGGGGTAAGTGATTAATGACAAAATTTTCATTTTGCGGTGGAGTAACCCTTTAAAGATGATAATAATATCAAGTAGATGGCAAATATTTTTTATTATATGTAATTCACTGTTTTGTACTTAACAGGGAATATAATAAAAACTGTAAGCGATTTACTATGCAAACAATCTTGAATAGGTTCAAAATAGGGCCTGAAGCTTGATTAAATGTTGAGTTCGCTGGTCTGTGACTGTTATTTATTTATTTTTTTACATTTTATTATTGTTATTAAATAAGCATCTAAATCAAACAGACATGTATTTAATGAATATGAATGGTAACAAGGTTGAACATTTAGACTAAATAACTTAAGTAGAGACTAGCAAATGACGGCTTGTAGAAAATGTTTGAACTTAATAAATATAGTCAACACAATTTGTTTAATATTTTAAGTTGTGACACTTGCCAAGATGGTAACCCATACTCAGAATTGGTGCTCTGCATTTAACCCATCCAAGTGCACACACACAGCAGTGAGTAGGGAACACACACACACTGTGAACACACACTCGGAGCAGTGGGCAGCTATTTGCTCCAGCACCCGGGGAGCAATTGGGGGTTCAGTGACTTGCTCAAGGGCACTTCAGCCATGGGTACTGAGGGAGGAAGAGAGCACTGTTCATTCACTCCCCACCCACCTACAACTCCTGCTGGCACTGAGACTCGAACCTGCGACCTATGATACAAGTCTGACTCTCTAACCATTAGGCTACAGCTGCATAGGATTTGAGAAAATCATTAAGCCCTAACAAAGGCTCCACATAATGAATCATTTGAACAGTACATGCATGCATAAATAGAATGTTACATTACTGTAATAAATATTGCTAATTAAAATTAGTTTATTAGGCCTACTCTATTTAATTCCCATTGTACATTTCAAGTTAAGTTAATTTTATGTTCAATAGTTTATCCAATAATTCTCACAACAAAAACATTGGATTTGTGCCTCAGGTGCTTAAAAACTCTATGGAACACAAAAGTGTACCGTATTCACAGAATGTGCCAGTTGCACTTAAGCACCTCACACTCTCAACCAATCCATTCACAGCTTTCAACAGACTAACACATTGGTTAAGATCTTTATCAAGCAAACAGCTAAACTAAACGCAGAGAGACAGTCATCATTTTCATCCCATCAGAGAAGAGTATTTACAGCTCACACCAATCATGACAATGGGAAAGAATCAGACAAAACAAAGTTAGGTTGTCAGACAGGCGGATTGGGCAATAACAAACCTCCCACCAATTCTACGGCGAGTCACGGGAGTTCGAACTTTATCAGTGTGACGGGGGACTTCCAGAGCACGAGGAAGCGCTCTGCCGTTTTAAAAAAATTATAACCGACGCTGCTCGCGCAACGTCAGAAATGTACGGCTGTTCGGAGGATTTCTTATTTTTGTGCTCATACATTTGACTATGATATACGGTGACCTGTTCAAGCAGATATAGGAAGCCAGTCAGCTAGCGAGCTGGCTAACTTAACTATCCGAAGGGGAAGTGGCAGTAGTCATCGTTTAAGAGTTTCGCTAGCGTAGCTTCCGCCTAACACACCCACTTTCTGCCTGTTTGTTGTTCACACTGGTTTCGGATAGCCTGGACTTCCAACCAACTTCGACTTTCCGCCGAACACAAAAGCATGCTTTGGCTGAACAGGGCGTTTTGCCGTTGTTGTTAGCCAGCTAGCGAGGCGAATGGTCTCTCCAGCTCCCGTATTACAGGCTCGCTAGCCCGCCGCAACTGGAGTCGGCCTGAAAACACAGCAGCGTGGACGGTATCACTCGTGCTGTTGTCACTCATTAACGACAGAACGCTGCCCTGACGGTTTACTTCTATGCAGTTGCTTCATCGGGCTTTGGAGGAAATTAGGAAGCGTTCAGCTAACATTACGCCTTTCTGCGTCCCTCGAGCACTGAAGTGCCTGGCGCATATCGGGAGAGCAGCTCTCTCAGCATGCTGGACAAAAGAGCGGAGATGAGCAGATTGGATTTTTAAGCGTATTTAGCGTGTTTGGAACTGTCCATTTGGGGAAGGCGGCAACATAAGAGGCAAGAATGAAGAAGTTTTCGCGTATGCCGAAGTCAGAGAGCGGAAGTCTCGGGGGTGGGTCTGGATCTGGTACTGGAAGCAGCAACTACATCGGGAAGGTGTTTGCTGTCGGTCGATACCAAGTGACGGTGGAAGAGCTGATCGCTGAAGGTAATGGAGCCATTTGTGTGGGCCACACATGTAACGAGGTGGCAAAACCTACTGGTGAAGTTATAAGAGCCCCCCAAACATGTTACATAGAGCTATAAGCATTTCAGGAAAGATGTATCAAGGTAAACATGCGGTTACTAGGTTGCACCTCGCCATATCCGTGCTTTAGATTCTAACATGTTGTTCCTTGCCATAAAAAGAGGAACTAGCTTGGTGCTTGCTTGTCCTTCCCATAAATTCAAAGATAGATGATGCTTCCATATAATCTGATGTCATTTTTTGCCTTTGTCATTGTTAATGATCACATGGTTTTGGATCAGGAGGTGTGGACTGACCCTAATCTTGATTTAATGTTTGTCACTGCAAACAAAACTGTGAAAAACTGGTCGGTGTCTTTCATCTTGTCCTCGTTGAACTTTAAGCACAAGAGTTTTAGTGAAAACTCAGGCCCTTTTAGACATCCAGTTTTACTGCCCTAAAATTACTACAATTAACTTTGCACAAAAATATATTGAGATATTTAAGTTTATCACATCTTTCTTCTACATGCCACAGTATTTTTTTTAGTTACAAGTTAAGAAGCTTGATGATAATCTCTCCCGCACGGTTATAAACAGTGAAAATCTTAACTGAATAGTATTTTTAACTGATCATTTCAGTATATTGAAGTGTTAACTGTGTGTTAGTCTGTTGTTTTGCTCAGCGTCATTTAAATGCTTGATCATTCTCACAGTCCTGTCATGTAATGTGACTAATACAAGTACTAGGCTGTTTGTTTCTCATGCAAATGTTGTCAGTTCTGTGAGTTTGACTGAACAGCAACTTGGCAGCTCCAACTTGCTGACTGGACACAATTATATCATTTGCCGTAGGTGCAAAAGTTCACCCTCACAAACAACTGCTGAATTTGAAAAGTGTTTTTAATGGTTTTATTTAATTTTTTACATTGTCTCATCATTTGGTTACAATAAACTTCACTTCTCTTTCTTCTGTGGAACACAACAGAAGGTTTTTTGGTAGGAATTGAAGAGTGTTGTTTACCAAGTAGTTCTGGTAAACATTGACCTTCAGTGTATGAGCTAAAAACACTTTTCATTTCTGAAAATATCATAGTTCACAGAAAGTAAGTCATACATGTTTGAAAACCATATAAACTGTTACATATTTTTCCTTTTTTTGTGGTGCATGGGCATATTTTCAGTACAGTAAACTTCCATTTTTAGCTGTAGTCAGCAAACCTGACAAAAGACTGACGGTTATGAAAATGTTCTGTTTTGAATGTATACTGTTAATTTGACTGTCTTAAAGGGATAGATAAAATCTATTTGACATTCCTCTGTGGAACACAACATGAAATGTTGGGCAGAACTAATGTAATTGTATGGAGAAAGACTGATATTCTGCAAATTGACCTTTTGGTAAGCCCCACCCCCCTTAAGGCAAACTTTCAAGTGTGATTTAAATATTCCATGGAGGGATATATTAATATTATTAAGAAATAAATACGGTGGGTAGCTTGAAGCGAGGGTTTACAGATCACAATGCAAGCAGGAGAAGTCTCATGTTACGGTCATCACGAACGTGGAAGACAACATCCCGGATCAACACTGTTCATGTATCGCAGGGTACGATTTAATTAATGTACATTTAACCAGTTTAATATGGAGACTGAGGCACTGAAATGTACACCTTCGTTTGTGTGTTTTTGACCTACACTGTACATGACGTGAGAACAGTCCTCTATTTAGGTTTGTACGTTAACATAGACACACTAACTTTAACGTTAGTTTTAGCCAGAGATAAGTTACCTTGATGAAACGCATGATGACATTAACATTCTGCTTGAGCAGATGAAAATTGTAACTCAATGAGAGTATGACAACAAGAAAATGAACGTTTTTGTCTTCAGTGGGATTTTGCACAGTTTCGTTTGGGTTTAGGAAATTCTATTGCCTATCCTCTCAGGATACCTGGAATCAGTGTAACAAGTACCCCAGGGCAGGCACATTGTTTTTCCATTTTTTGTGGCATAAACACCATCAAATGATGCGACATTCGGATCTTCTAGTGTTTCTCTATGGTGCTGAAAACTAAAGATGTCTGAGTTTCGCTCCCCGCAACTGATACTTGACTGCCATTGGCTCATCTGTGTTTGAGGGTAGGGGATTACCGATAGGTCAGTTCCTCAAAAGGAAGTAGCCTAAATAATGACAGGATTTTAATTTGTTGAAAAATCATATCCACATTATCTGCATGCATGTTGGAGTAATGGATAGGTGGTTTGTGGTCCTTTTGTTGTTGTGTTTGACCAGCTGTTAAAAGGGGGTTGAAACAATGCAGCACACCATCCTGTGATGGAAGTTGCTTCTTTTGTATTTGCTCGTTGAGCCTGACTGTTTGTCCTTCCTTCATGACCACCATGTTCTCTTATTATTATTCCAATAAATTATTTCAAGCAACTCATTAGAGCCAGCTGGGGAGTTGGCAGAGGATGGGTTGGCGTTTGAGTGAGGGACTACGTTTCTGGATGGGAGGGCATAATTTGCCCTTTGCAGTAGCTCTCCAAGAGCCTGTCTACAGTATGTGATTGTTATATAATGAGATGTTATATGAGGCTTTTAAATGAAGCCGTTTTTACTTTTGATATTGTGCAGAAGTGAAATCTGTAATGCAGTAAAACAGCTGATTTCATCTGTTGGGACAGAATAAAGGTCTTTTGTGTCTGGAAATTGCCAGAGTAATTAAGTGAGCGTTCATTGTTTTCATGCATGTTAAATGCAGAATGCATCAACTTTGTGTGGTCACTTAACAGCCAGCCACCTGCTCACCTTTCTGTCAACAAGCCCCAGAAGGACTGCTTTCTTTTAAGTAAACAAACCTGGTCATGACTTGATTGTTTTGCCTGGTTTCACTACTTAAGTATGTGACTGGCAGAATCTGCTTTGGTCTTTGATCTCTTGTAAAACAATATCTGTTATCATTTGACACCAAACCGGTTCAGAGCGGTTCCTAATGTAAGGACATTCTACTGACTTTTGATTGGATTGACCTTGAATGAGTCGTGTGTGGAGGTGTTACCCCACTCACTGAGCATGTGCTGGGTGAATGACTGTGTTAAGAGCCACTCTGATTTCCTTATCTGTTATGAAAGTGAAAGTGAAAGTCGTGACATTTGTCAAGTATGGTGACCCATACTCGAAATTGGTGCTCTGCATTTAACCCATCCAAGTGCACACACACAGCAGTGAGAAGTGAACACACCGTGAACACACACCCGGAGCAGTGGGCAGCTATATCCAGCGCCCGGGGAGCAACTGGGGGTTCAGTGCCTTGCTCAAGGGCACTTCAGCCATGGGTATTGAGGGTGGAAGAGAGCGCTGTTCATTCACTCCCTCCCACCTACAACTCCTGCCAGCACCGAGACTCGAACCTGCAACCTTCTGGTTACAACTCCAAATCTCTAACCATTAGGCCACAGCTGCCTTGTTATCTCGCTTACTTCTCTGCTATAGGGCCTGTATGTCCTACTGACAGTTGAGGGCGTTGGTGAAGGAGAGTTCAGTCATCTGTCAACCCAGACATTTCAGCTTTGGTCTCTTGAAATATGTTGAAACAGGTCTCTGTTGTGTTTATTTACTGGAAATGGTCCTTTTAGTTTCTCAGCATTGTGTGCATGTGTGTTTTGTCAGATGGGTTGGCATCTTTTATTGTCAGTCAATACAGGCCTTAACAGTTATGTCAGTTTTATACTTCTGGCCTAGTTTCACTTGTCGCATACACTGATACATTAATAACTATTACCTTGTCTCTTTCTGATCAGTTTAAAGCAGTCATGGAATGCATTTTAAAAAGAATTATATAACATGTTGTAATAAAATTTAGCATTTTTTTTTTTACACCTGCTTGATTACTTATGACAATAATGCATGTCAAAGGAACACTCCACTATTTTTGAAAATAGGCTCATTTTCCAACTCCCCTAGAGTTAAACAGCTTTACCTCTTTTGAATCCATTCAGCCAATCTCCGGGTCTGGTGGTAGCACTTTTAGCTTAGCTTAGCTTAGCATAGATCATTGAATCTGATTAGACCGTTAGCATCTTGCTCAAAAATTAACAAAGAGTTTTAATATTTTTCCTATTTAAAACTTGACTCTTCTGTAGTTACATCGTGTACCAAGACTGACGGAAAATGAAAAGTTGTGATTTTCTAGGCTGATATGGTTGGGTACTATACTCTCATTCCGGCGTAATAATCAAGGAACTTTGCTGCCGTACCATGGGTGCAGCAGGCGCTATGATATTACACAGCTCTGGATTGACAGTATAGTTCCTAGACATATGGGCCTAGAAAATTGAAACTTTTCATTTTCCGTCGGTTTTAGTACA
The DNA here is from genome assembly GCF_018340385.1 of Cyprinus carpio. NCBI lineage: Eukaryota > Metazoa > Chordata > Actinopteri > Cypriniformes > Cyprinidae > Cyprinus > Cyprinus carpio. The sequence continues at coordinate 12,835,231 of NC_056601.1, forward strand.
CGATGTAACTACAGAAGAGTCAAGTTTTAAATAGGGAAAATATCTAAACTCTTTGGTCATTTTTGAGCGAGATGCTAACGGTGTAATCTGATTCAATGAGCTATGCTAAGCTAAGCTAAAAGTGCTACAGCCAGACCTGGAGATCAACTGAATGGATTCAAAAACTGTAAAACTCAACTGTTTAAGTCTAGGGGAGTTGGAAAATGAGCCTATTTTCAAAAATAGTGGAGTGTTCCTTTAAGGGGCATGCTCAGGGGAAATCTTGATGTCATTATTCTCCCATATTTAAATCCTGGCATTTCAGAGGGGTAGAAAATAGGGCTGTGTGATTAAAATCCCCAACCCCGACCTCCTGCAGTATCCTATCCGAACCAATCAGAATGCAGCCCTCCTAAATGGAGCCCGAGAACTGAACAGACCGGGCATACAGATGTAACACCAGGTTCAAACTCCGTCTGCGGTGTGTATTTTTTCTGCGCCCATGTTAATAGATCAGAGTGTTCACACTGCACTCAGTTGCAGTCCGGCAGTGTGCTTCAGGAGCGGTACATCTGTTGCAAGTCATTTCAAGTGATTTCCGCATGAGTCTATTTCTGCTGTGCTGCACACACTGAATTAAAGTGACAGCGAATGTTTTGCGTTAGAATCACGATGCTGAAATCAAAATAATGGATAAATGTTGTGTTTGAGGTAAACAGCCGCAGATCAGGAGTGGACTACAAACGCGTCCTGTGCAAAAGCAAAATGAGTCCATGCTGCTTCTGCACTGCATACACATACTGTATACGCACTGCAGACGGAGTATGTGTGAACCTTGTGTAACAAATCTATTTCAACATCTGAGGCACTGCTACAATTTGCTCTATCCCGTGACACAGTATTTTTTTTTTTTTGCCCTATGTCTAGACATTTTGTCACACCTTTACTTAGGCCTTGTTTACACTGCAGGTCTTGATTCCCAATTCTGATTTGTTGCCTATATCTGATTTTTTTGGCTGTCCGTTTACATGTTCTTTCAATTGTGACCCATATCCGATTCATGTGTTTACACTTGCCATACCATCTGAAACATTGCGTATGTGTTGTCATTTACCGCCTCCACATGTGCTTCCTCATGAGAATAATGTGACTTGTGCTGACAAAACGAGTCACAATGAGCAATTAAAAAAAAAAAAAAATTAAAAAAATGGGGAAAAAAATTAATTCTCCATTAAAAGACCTTCAAAATGATTTATGATTTTTTGGAATCGGACAAAAAATGACTGAGTCACACCCATTTGAAGTCGATAGTGAAGTCCTGTCTTTTGTTATTATTAATTACTATATTAATAATCACAATTCAGCTATTTTTTATTTTATCTTTGCTATTATAAATAAGAACAGATGGAAAAAAAAACAGTTGAACAAATGGCCTAGAAAGTAACGAATAGTGCATTACCTTTATCATTTTATATCTAAACTAAAGCATTCTTGTACGAAAAACAATCAAATGTAAAAATAACTTAAGTGTGTTCATTACAAATAAATCGATTATTAAAACTACAAAAGCAGTTCAGTGAAGTGCAGCGAGTGATTCCCTCTTTTCTTTTATTGTTAAACATTATGATAATGATACAGACAAATTTTCCTGTTGTGATTAATTGATAATGCTTTTATCACAGTATATGGTATTATCACGGTATTGAAATTTAGTTTAAAAAAGTGGTCATAATACAGTATAACAGGTTAAATAACTTTTTTCTTATAACAAAAATAACTGAACATTTAAATACAATAAAGCAATACTAAAAAAATATATTAAGTTTTACACAGATTAAAGTGCAAAAGAACTATAAAGACCCGTGTGTATCACTTTACAATAAGACCTCATTAGTTAACATTAGTTAATGCATTAACATTCACAATGAGCAATAGCTACATTTGCTACAGAAGTTATTAATCTTTGTTAAAAAAATTCAAGTCTTAGTTCATGTTAGCTCATTAAATAACAAAGTTGCAACTTTCAATTTTAACAATGTGTTATTAAATATTGGAATACCTAAGATTAATGAATGTTCAGAAGAATTTTTAATTGGCAGTTTGTTAACTAATGAAGCCCTAATGTAAAGTGTGAATGAACAATAAAGAATCAAAACACTTTCAAACAATTTCTAGGGCATGTTGTAGTCCAGATTAAAATGAAGGGAAAAAAGTTTGATAATAAATAACCTATTAAGTCTAAATATTTAAGTATTTGGCGCTGTGATGAAAAACATAGTGAATACACAAATCTGAATGGCTGTTTAAAATTATTTAAATAGGTTTTAGTATGTAGCAGCTGCTTTATTTATGGGGTTTCCAGGGTAAGGGCATAATTTTCTGGAGTTTAGCGCCATCTGCTGTCAGAGAGTGAATGTGGTTTCATTCAGAACATCTCTCATGTGTTCCTCCATGTGCTTCTCATGTGTGCTTGTTTACATCAGAGCGCACGCTCTTTCAAGCAGCATACAGCAGTGTTGTGCATTTTGACCAGTTTGTGGGAAAAGTATTCTTAAAATGCATTCCAAATTCTGAATAATTTGTAATGTATAATTATTCACCATATTTAGAAGTGCCCACGATAACAATATTGTGCATATTCATCACCACGATATATCGCATTACCGAATACCAGCACGTTTGACTGTAATGCATGGATCTAATATAATGTTATATATCAGATGTTTTTCCCCAACAGTTCCCTAAGCGTTCACTTAAGACAGAGCAGATTATGTCTGCGTGAATTTTATAATACTGTAATTCTGTATATGTGTGTATTTATTGGGATCGCATGCTGTCAGTAGCGCTGTTATAAGCACTAGGGCTGTGTATTGCCAAGAATCTGACGATACGATACGCATCACGATACAGTGGTTGCAATACGATATATTGTGATACACTGCGATACTGTAAGCAAGGTGATATGTTGGGATATTTCTTATTTTAGGAATAGTATATATTGTAAGGAAAGCTGTCATTAAGAACTCCACCATATGGAAACCTTAGCAATAAATAAATAAAATTTGTTTAACCAGAACACAGTGGGATCTGCATTTGCAATAATCAGTCCCTGTAACATTCAACGTTATTGAAACACTTTTTGTGCAGTATGAGTAACGTTAAAGGGGCGAAAAAGAAAGTGCTTGCAGGATCCTTTAGTAAAATGTATAATACATATAAAATGTATTTTATAAAAATATCATAAATATTTCTGGACCCTGCTTTAAAGGTTCACAGTTTAAGTTTACAATTTTGACACACAATGTCATAACATTTTGATCTGAACAAAAGAATTACATCTGCTTAATATCAATGAAAAATAAAGTGCTAACAGGATTCCTAAAGAAAACAAAACAATTGTAAAACAATAAAATAAATACAGATGTTGAACCTTTCCACTTGGATTTCACAGGTTTTTCAGTTTGTATTTATGTTCCGCGTGGAATCACCGAAACCGCGATGCGAGCACTGCTCCAACTAGTAGAAAAAAATAATTTATTATTCTTTGAAACTTGAATGTATCTAATACAGAAGACATCACACCTAACGATTAAGAGAAAATTAAATAAAAACAAATGCCTTTAAATGTAAATTAGTCTTAGAGTTTGAGTGGCTGTTCGTAGATAATTTGACTGATTCTGTAAACAGACGACCGCAAGAACTTGTATTTTTAGACATGTAGGATTATATTTATGCATTTTACCCAATATCTACCCTGTTATGCCAGTGTTCTCTTTGTGTATTTGATTTGCTTGAATATGTTAAAGTTGACATGAAACTGAAGTAGCGACAGATCATTTATTCCATATTGTGACACACATCTGAGTGAAAATGAAAAAATTAAATGTAGGGCTACAGTTTTCCATCCACTCTATCCATCGGTTGTTGATTGGATAGAGGCAGATGTGAATGTGACCTTATGATGGATTATTAAAAAAGAAAAAAAGGCAAGGTTAAGGCAGACTAAATTAATGGAACAGTCCAGCATACGTCACCAGATTTTGATTTGAAAAAAAAAAAATGCATGCAATCATTATAAAATCCTAATATATATATAGGAAATAGATTTTATATTTCATGCCAAAGAGTTGGTGTTTCAGTTTTTGACTGTCTACATCGTAGCCAGATATGCCTAGTTTATTGTAAGTCTTTTTAGTGATTTACACCTCATTGCCCTGAATAAATAAAGTAATTTAGTGCTTGATTATAAAATGATCTCTTTCCAGGCCTCGTCCCGATCTTTATAGGTTGCTTGCCGTGTCTCTTTCAGTAGATGAATGTTACATTATGGTGTTACCTCTCCTTTGTTGTATCTGTGTCATCTTCAGATGACATAACAATTAGCACAGTCCTCTAGTGGCAGTGTGCCAGTGAATGAAAACATTCATTCAAAGGAACCTGCCAAGATGAAGTTTTGAAACAAGTGGCACTCTATATGCAGGCAAGGCACACAGTGCCCCCTTTCCCTATCAAATCACCTTTTGCTAAATTCTGCAGATCCAATAGAAATGATCAATGCATGCAGCTTTTTTGGGTCCTGGCTGCATAGGCGCAAGCTGACATTCTGCCAGTGGCACTTTTGAGAGATGACAAAGACATGCTTGTCAGGTTTTCCACACTGTTCAGTGAAGACCCATTTCTGCCTTTAACATTTCAGCTGTACCACACACACACATGCAGTTCTTACACTGCTTTGAGAAAATAGGTCACTCAAGCTTTGTGAGTCAGAGTGGGGTTGGCATCTCACACCGTGTGTTTGCTCAAAAGAGTTCCTTAAGCAATTCTCTGTCAAAACACTAGTACTCTAAGATTATCTAACTGTGATTTAGCTTTAATCCCTTTGTCTAAATCAGTATGTTGCTAGTTGCATGTGGTGAATGGTCTTTGCCGACTGTTTTGTGTTTTGTCTGGCATCTGACCAGATCCACTTGTCATTCTGAACAATGCAGACTGTTTAGACGGCAGAGTGAGATTGCAAACTGGTGAGAGGATGGGGAGTTGTAACAGACAAGTGTCCTACCAGAAAATAAATAAACTGTTGATCGCATGCACCTCAAATTTTTATTAAATGCTAAACTGTTATTCAGTCTTTCTGGTATGTTCTATGGCAAAATTTCCACAAGATGGACAAGTGGTTTTAAAAATAGAGGTTGCATGCTTGTTATGCATTGCATGGGGTGTGTACTTGTTGATGTCATGATTTTGAAGCTCTTCTCTGGAATGCGGGAGCAAATGATCACACATTCCTAAAGGAAGAAAGAGCAACAGAGAGTGCTTGAGAGACTCCCTTGTATCTAAACAGTAAGGCGATATTGAGAGAAATGCTTGTCCCTGTGGACTTACTGAACTGTTTTTCACGAGTCTCTAATTTGTTTGAAAATGTGCATCCAGTCCAGTTTTATTTGAATAATGATTAGATATGATTATTGCATATAGCTGAGAATTAGTTGATCCATGTCGTAATTAAGAAGTTTTCAAGTACTGATCTGTTGACCACTTTGGCCTCGTTTTCACTGTTAGTTAAATGCGATTCAATTCGGATTTTTGGAATATATGACACAGATCCAATGTGTTCTGTGACTGTGTAAACAGTTAAAAAACGCATGCATTTGGATATTTCTAGATCGGTTTCAGGCCTCTTTTATATGTGGAAATAAATCAGATATAAATCAGATATGTGGCAATGCGAGTGTCAATTAAACAGGCAGATTGGATTTTCTGAGGCATTGTGTTCTGTACGTTATTAAAACTGCAACAATTTAGGTACTTCTCCACGGTTTAATGATGTCATATTATTCTCAGGAGGAAGCATGTGTGTCGTGTGGAGGCGCAGTGTTGCCAAGTCCTTGGGGCTACTTTAACACTGTTGCCGTGGGTTGTTTTTCATGTCTGTGAGTTGAAGCGACCCCAGTAACAGGATTTTTAGCCCCTGGAATGCGAATTGTATTGGGGATCCCTGCCAAAAATGTGTATTTTCCCCCTTGGAATGCGTTGTTTACCGGGGGACCCCCTTCAAAACGAGATATGGCTAGTTTTGAGTAGAAATTGGGTGGGTCTTGTTGTGAAAACCTGGCAACCCTGGGAGGTGGTAAGTGACAGCAACACAGAAAACATGGAGGAGATATGGCAATTGAAACACATGAACCGCATATGGGTTTCAAGTGACAGAACGTGTAAATCACGTAAAAAAATCAAATATAAGCAACAAATCAGAATTGGGCATCAAGACCTGCAGTGTAACTGAGATTAGGTCAGGCTGAATAGTTTTTCTTCAGCCAAAGAACATGTTGCCTCTGGTTTTCAAGCGTTTTTACGATGTAAATTAGATGGAACAGTCTGTTCCAAATGACCGTCGCAAAAGATCTTGCTGTCTTTTCACCATTGTAATTCAAAAGTACTGCGTTTTTTAGACACTGTGAAATTTTTATTTATTTATTTTTACTTGACTTGTGACTTGAGGCTGCATTCTGGACCATTTTGCTGTGGAGTACGTGGTGTTTTAGAGTGCAGATACATTTTAAAAGCCCCTTAATTCTTGGCCTAAGGATGTGGCCTTGCATGATTTCCCTAAAATGCTTCTCTTTATAAAATATACTTTTTAATTATTTAATTAAAAGTTTTTTATTTTAATATAGGGTATTTTTACTTATGGATAACAAAGTAAATTATTAATTTCCTATCTGCTAATGTTAAAAGAAAATAGTTGTGCTAGCACAGAGCTCAGGTTAGAGGCCAAGGATAAGGTCAGGTCTACATATTTTAGTGAACTATTTGATGACTTGTAAAATCCAAAGTTTATTTTTTTAACTCAGTTCATCAGCAAATATTTGCCAAGGAACACAATAAAAAAAAAACTACTCTCAACCAAATTTTTTTTTTGTGACGTTAATGACATTTGCCAAAATAGGTCTATATTACTTATTGTATGTTCTTGCTTTCACTGACAGTGAAGAAGTATTCTTTTGTAATTTGCTTTTCTGATTTAGTTTTCTCTACACTGAAAGCAAAAATATATTTAGTAGTAGAAGGTCAGCTGAATTAAGAGTCTCATAAAATTGCTCAGAGAAATATCGGTTTACTGTTAATAGATAAATTTAGCTGAATGACATTTCTCTAGGGGGTACGTTTTTGCTAAAAATATGCAGCACTTCTAAGTGAACGGTTTGTTGTAATCATCAAGTCTGTGAGAAAGAAAATGAAGACCATCTGTAAAGTTCCAAAAAAAGAATAAGTCAACTTCATGTTGCCATCAAGGAGGTTGTTGCAAAAGAGTGCAGAATCTCTAAGTTTCCTACCAAAAGCAGACATGTCTCTATTTTTAGAAGGTCAGCCTGTATCAGAGATAAATTTGTGAGCATCATTGTGGTGTAACTTGGAGGACTCAAGGGAAACTGATTAGGCAGTGTTCTTTAACAGATAATTGTGAGCTGCATGTGGGTCGTTGGTGTTTATGAAAGATTCCTCTGTTAAAATAAAATATGACTTCCAGACCTGGGGGATGTCAAGCAGATGTCAAAAGAGAAAAAAAAGACAACAGGAGAATTGCTGTATTCCAGTGGCATAAATTGGAAAATTAATTAATTGAAAAACATACATTTTGTCAAACACCTGGAAATATTGATGTTTTAAGCTATATCACCCAGCTCTAATGTGGAGTCATCAGTATTGTCAGAGGTGTAGTATGGAATGACCCAGAACAAGCAGGCAAATGTCCTCTGTTTGACCTCTTATGCACAGCAGAATCAACATTTGTGATAGTCAGCACATCAGGCTGCTGGTGGGGGGATTCCATTTCTGGCTCTATTACTGGAAAGGAGAAAGTCTAAACTTGAGCTAGATCTGCAGGAACATCCCTGTGGACAATTAATTTGCTAGTGTACTTGTTCCGCCAGATTTTTGTATCCTCTAAATTCTTCTGAAAGGATGGATTGTAGAAAAGTAATAAATCGGAAATGCAAGTGATTTTTTTTTTTTTTTAAACTCCAAATATTTGTGTGTATGTGCAACGCATTTTATGGAGGACTGTTTCCTGAACCTGTGAGAGTAGCCTACAATGCCGACTCTTCTGACTCACAGCCTGTAAGTATGTTTCATATTTAAAGAATTTGCCACTGATTATTTAAACGTGAGTTTTGAGCACTCTAGAGTATCGCTTGTTGTTTGTAATTGATCACAAATGCAGACATAGTTTTATGTTTACGCGGCACAATGCAACACAATGCGTAAAAAGACAGCACAAGTCATTATAATCCGTAATCATATCCCCAATGGATGTAACAAATGGCTTGTTTATAATGGGTTTTATCGTTTTTGTCTCTTCACACAGGACGTAACATTTCCATCACACGCTTGAGGTGTTGGGCCAATCACAATGCACTAGATGGATGGCCAATCAGAGCATACCTTGCTTTTCAGAACGATAAGCATTGTAAAAATCAACGCGTTTCAGAAAGGAGGGGCATAGAGGAGAAACTATAATGTACAGTATGTTGAAAATGTGTTTTTTGAAACTTAAACCGCATAAACACATTTCATTACACCAAATACACAAAATAATGTTATTTTTTTAGCAGCATCATATGACACCTTTAAGTCGCTTGGGTATATTTGTAGCAATAGCCAAAAATACATTGTATAGGTCAAAATGATTGATTTTTTTATGCCAAAAATCATTAGGATGTTAAGTCAAGATCATATTCCATGAAGATATTTTGTAACTTTCCTACTGTAAATATATCAAAACTTAATTTTTGATTAGTAATGTGCATTGCCAAGAACTTCATTTGAACAACATTAAATACGATTTTCTCAATATTTAGATTTTTTTTGCACCCTCAGATTCCAGATTTTCAAATAGTTGTATCTCGGCCAAATATTTTCCTATCCTAATAAACCAAATGTCAATGGAAAGCTGTTTTTTAGTCTAAATTAGAATGTATATTTTCGAAATCAAGCAAAAACAGAATGGTCTGACTTTAGCTTTGTGAAACCATACTACATAAAACATCTGCACACAAAAAAAAAACAGTAAATGGGCTGAATGAGAATGCCAAATCAGGTGCCACTTATGGAACAACAACAGTTATACAGTTTTTCCTTGGTTACCGCTGTAAACAAAGCAGCAGTGTTATTTTAAACACTGCTTTAATATGCATCATGCAGAGGCGAGATTAAAAGAAAATATCATCTAAACTTTTCTGAAGACAGTCACTTCCCATCAGATATACATCCATATAAATCCCAATTGTATCTCAGCTGACTTGAATTGTCACATATTTTTATCAATTTTCAACTGGCTCGGGGTGCATCGTTAACATCCCTACATCCCACTAAAAGAGAGAAAGCTAAACCAGTGGCCTGATTTAAACCACTGTCCTGCACCATATGTGCACCATCATCTGGCAACTACACCACTCACACTGCCACCTGCCTCCCCATGAGTCTTTGTGCAAAGAAACAGAGGCTGCCTTTGGACAGGTGACGGCTGTATGTTTTTCTGATATCCCTCAGATTAATGAAATGTGTAATCGGCCTTTTGCTACTGTTCTAGATCACCGGAAGAAATAACTGACAATTATGTCAGAATAGCACCTGACCTATATCAGTAATAATCCAGTGTAATTTAGGACAGTCATCAGTGTTACAAGTATGGTTTTATTGCATGACTAACTTTCCTGTTTCTTATTAAAAACAGCCTGCCTGGCCAACATGTCTTGTCATGTTATTCAAGACTCTTTTAGTGTCAGTGTATTTTATTGTCCTGTTTACACATAAGATTGCTGCGTCGGTCTGTTAACCCAAAAAGGACAATTCTGCGATCATTTATTCACCCTCATGTCATTTCAAACCTGAATGACTTCTGCAGAACACTAAAGAAGATATAATTTTGGATAATGCAATGACCATACTGTCCAGACCCCACTGACCTGCACTGTATACACCAAAAACATTTTTCAAAACCTCTTTTGTGTTTCACTGAAAAAGCCAGTAATGCAGGTTTTTAATGAAATGAGGTGAGCAAATGATCACAGAATTGTCATTTCTGGGTGAAGACAATGTCTGTGTGCATATCTGGAGCCACTTGGGTTTAGTGATGTGAAGCATGTTAGTGTGAGACTGAACTGTTCTTTATCTGTATTAGCCATCAGCAGCGTGCATCTACTTCCCTTGCTCAATGACAAGGTGAACCCTGACACACTTCCTGAGCCGTGTCTGAGATCCCTATGCTGTACGCTTTGTCCATTCTTTGTGCTTGAATATGGTTAGGGGATACTGCTTTGGGATGTCACACTATATAGGCAGCTCACTGTTAATAGGCAGTCACTAGTTAGAGCTCTTTCTTCACATTTATGTAGCCTGAAATGATCTCATATCTTTTTTTAAATGAAAGAATGAGAGATTTTGCTCAAAGCTCTGTATTAGAAGTACAAGTGAGCACACAATAATAGTTTTTACTGTATTTTTGATCAAATCAATGCGAATGAGCATAAAAGACTTATTAATTTTTTTCTGATTCCTAACTTTTGAATGGTAGAGTATATCCTTGTGAAACTGATTATCGAAAAAGATAAAAATGTAGGGTGGGGACTTGGTTTTATCCACTGTTGTTGATTGGATTGAGGCAGATATGAATGTAAGGTCGCAGTTGAGTGGACTAAACAATTTGAGAAGTCCGGCATACATCATGAGAGACATCTTAAGTTAAAGGGTTAGTTCACCAAAAAATTAAAGGTTTTACTCACCCCCGTGGCAACCTAGGTGTATATGACTTTCTTCTTAGCTGTTGGTGCAAGCTAGATTCAAGTGATTATTACGTTTTGAATATAGATATTTTTCTTACAAAAATGCATCGATTCACTACAGGAGGCCTTTGTTCTTCCCCCGGAGCCGTGTGAGGCACTTTTTTTTTTTAATGGGTGGGCACTTTTTATTCTACTTCTTTTGGACTGATGCATGCAAGACCCGCTGAGTTGCATTAAAGGGATAGTTCACCCAAAAATGAAAATTATGTCATTAATGACTCACCCTCATGTCGTTCCAAACACGTAAGACCTCCGTTCATCTTCGGAACACAGTATAAGATATTTTAGATTTAGTCCGAGAGCTTTCTGTCCCTCCATTGAAAATGTATGTACGGTATACTGTCCACGTCCAGAAAGGTAATAAAAACATCATCAAAGTAGTCCATGTGACATCAGAGGGTCCGTTAGAATTTTTTGAAGCATCGAAAATACATTTTGGTCCAAAAATATCAAAAACTACGACTTTATTCAGCATTGACTTCTCTCCCGTGTCTGTTATGAGCGCGTTCACAACACTGCAGTTTAGTGATATCCGGTTCGCGAACGAATCACTCGATGTAACCGGATCTTCTTGAACCAGTTCACCAAATCGAACTGAATCGTTTGAAAAGGTTCGCGTCTACAATAAGCATTAATCCACAAATGACTTGAGCTGTTAGCTTTTTTAACATGGCTGAGATTCCCTCTGAGTTCAAATAAACCAATATCCCGAAGTAATTCATTTACTCAAACAGTACACGGACTGAACTGCTGTGAAGAGAGAAGTGAAGATGAACACCGAGCCGAGCCAGATAACGAACGAAAGATTGACTCGTTCTCGAGTCAAGAACCGGTTGCATCGGTTTTCGGATCACCGGTAGTGATGGGAAGTTCTGTTCTTTTTCGTGAACCGGTTCGTTCGGACAGTTTGATTCAATAAACCGGTTGCCGAAAACGGTTCACCAGTTCTTTTGCGCTCGACGTAATGACTTCATTGGCGATGATTGCCCTTGATTCAAGCCTTCGGTTTACCCGTGCTCATAACATTAGCACAGAATCAGTTCAGAATCAATCATCAAAAGAATCAGTTCGGTTCAGACGCGCTGTGTGTCAGTCTGCTTCACGCTGAATCACGCATGCGCAGTGTCATCAGCTCCTCGGTTCTCGAATCGGACACGTCCAACAGAAACTGTTCTTGACTCGAGAACGAGTCAATGTTTCGTTCGTTATCTGGCTCGGATCGGTGTTCATCTTCACTTCTCTCTTCACAGCAGTTCAGTCCGTGTACTGTTTGAGTAAATGAATTACTCCGGGATATTGGTTTATTTGAACTCAGAGGGAGTGTCAGCCATGTTAAAAAAGCTAACAGCTTAAGTCATTTGTGGATTAATGCTTATTGTTGACGGGAACCCTTTCAAACGATTCAGTTCGATTTGGTGAAACTGGTTCAAGAAGATCCGGTTACATCGAGTGATTCGTTCGCGAACCGGATATCACTAAACTGCAGTGTTGTGAACGCGCTCATAACAGACCCGGGAGAGAAGACAAGGCTGAATAAAGTCGTAGTTTTTGATATTTTTGGACCAAAATGTATTTTTGATGCTTCAAAAAATTCTAACGGACCTTCTGATGTCACATGGACTACTTTGAAGATGTTTTTATTAACTTTCTGGACGTGGACAGTATACCGTACATACATTTTCATTGGAGGGACAGAAAGCTCTCGGACTAAATCTAAAATATCTTATACTGTGTTCCGAAGATGAACGGAGGTCTCGCGGGTTTGGAACGACATGAGGGTGAGTCATTAATGACATAATTTTCATTTTTGGGTGAACTATCCCTTTAAACAGCTTGAAAGATCAAAGACAATTTTTAATATAACTCTGACTGTATTTGTCTGAAAGAAGAAAGTCATATACACTTAGGATGCCTCTGGGGTGAGTAAAACAGCCTAATTTTCATTTTTGGGTGAACTAACCCTTTAATGTCTTGATTTAAAAATGACGAGGCAAAAAAAACATATGCAGGCATGAATAGTTTTTAATAAAATCAACCAGATGCATTAACAAAATAGATAAGGTTCCATTTTATTAGTGATAATTTCAATTTTATGCTTACTTTAATCTTAAAATCTTTAAGTATATTACAAGTTTTTGTTTTGGGATTTCTCTGCAACGCTGTTCTGCACCTCTTCAAGGTCCCGATTAGTGGGTCTCCATACGAATACATCTTCAATTCAGGGCAGCTAAACAAGCATGAGTTTGTTAGGCAACAAGTGCAGCATTGTGGGTCCTCCTTTGTGCCAGGCTCTCTCTTTCTGTGGACCACTCCGTGACTCAGCATGCTGTTAATGAGAAAAGGCTTGCCAGTCATACGTTGCCAGGATTCATTCACCCTGGAACTGATGGGAGAAGTGTTGCAGAGGCATGGCGGCCTTCTTTGCTGCATGTTGGTTCAGAGCTCCTCGCCACTGTGTAGGCAGTCAGTACTCACATTCATTTATTTTGCTGAAGCACAGAGACTTAAGCCAGGTGACTTGGTATTAAAAATTTTTTTTTTATATATATATACTTATTGCCCTTATTACTTTTAATGAGGAGCATTTTTTACATTTTAAATTCACTCTGAGACTGCTGCTGTTAGCTCATCTGGAATCAGTTTATTAACCCTCATTGTTTTTCACAGTTTACTGCATATTTCCTTTATTGCCTTTTTAGTATCTCTGTGACCTTGCCTTGAACTTAACTTTTTTTTTCTCAAACAAAGATAGTGTACGACTTAAGAAGAGTTAGAATTATGGAATTATTATGAGGGGAAATAAAACAACACTGTAATTTTTTGTTACATATAAGAAAGCCAGTCATACGAGTCTGGAATAATATTGAGTAAATATGTCAATTTCATTTTCAGGTGAGCCAACCTTATAAGGTTGTCTTTCTCCTAAGGCCAACTTTGTACACAGGCGACTGCCAACAGTGAGCCAATACCTAACTTGGCTTAAGACGGCCTCTTTTTTATCATATTTTCCTCCTGAAAATGCTTTTCATGTATTGAGCAACAGAGTAATATCAGAGGACCCATGCTGGAAGGACATTTTGAGCTCTCTCTCTCATACCTGCGTTAAACATGAACGAGAGTCACGGAAAGTCACACAGATGATCCCTGAACTCATATCTGGTTGATACAAAGTTCAACCTCTTCTGTCCATTAAACTTCCAGTTTTAGATGAGAGAAAAAAACTAAAGCAGAATGAAAACTCCATTACAAAAGGTGTCTTACATGTTCTTCCAAAATGAGACGTGGACAGTCGTAACAGGTTTTAAATCGTTCATTTCCGACTCTCATTCATGGTGCACACACTGTGCTACCCACAACTCTCTCTGTTTAAATGACAATGCTTTTGCTGTGAGTGATATCAACCATTTTGCTGTTCATCACCATTTCTCCAAATCCTCAACCTTTAAAGACATTTCAGTAAACCTGAACATGAAACTTTCTTTTTTTTTTTTTAAATAAATAAAATTATGTAAATGTATAAAAATGTAAGTAATGAGCGTAATGAAACAATGTTGCAAGCTTTATAATAAATAATTATCATTATATCAGCATGAAGTGTCATTTTTATTGTTTACTGTTTAATGTCAGAACTCCCCTGAACTTCCTCTTTGAATTACTTTGTTGGGAAACTCAAATGTATGTATTTATTTGTGTTTTTTGCAAAGTGGATGTATAGAGTTCTCAGCTTCAATTGCTTAATGTTTATCACTGGTCAAAAGTATGGAGATCACTGACCTAATATACATCTGAACTAACTTTCTGTATGTGTGTTTGTTTGTGTATCCAGGAGGTTTCTCCATGGTGTTTCTGGCCCGCACACACAGTGGAGTAAGATGTGCCCTGAAAAGGATGTATGTGAACAATGTCCACGATCTGAACATATTCAAGCGGGAGATCACAATCATGGTGAGTCATGGTGAGGATGTTTTTTTTTTTTTCTCTCGGTGGAGTACGTCAATGAATCACATTTACAAAATCTTTTTTTTTTATATGTCACTCTAGAAAGAGTTGTCGGGCCACAAGAACATTGTGCGGTATCTGGACTCAAACACCAATGCAGTTGGAGACAGTGTATGGGAGGTTCTGATTCTGATGGAGTATTGCAAGGGTAATAGAGCTTTAAACCAAGCTATGTTCTAAACATTATGCACTCTAAACAATATCTCTGTGTGATTTTAAAATTCCCGAAATACAAGCTCATACTAGCATCACAATACGCTCCTCGGACTGTAAAACATTTGTTGTTTGACTTTATAATCTTAAAGTGAAATACTTTGACAAACGGAACAACTTGAACAGTGCAGCTGTAAATATGAACAAATAAATAAATATTTATATGTGTTTACTCGGATTTCCACATGCTTTTTTAGAGGCAGCTGTTTTAAAGAACTGTTAACAGAACTTAACATCCTGAATTTCCAATATTTGTGATTAAGAGCCAGCACTTGGTTTGCAATTTAACTAGTACATTGCATTGAGGCCTTGAATTTATCTGGTTTCTGCAGCCAACTGAATTGCAGCCAATTGCTCCAACTGTTGCTATTGTTCAACAAAACTAAAACTATTACATTTACATTTAATCATTTAGCAGATGCTTTTATCCAAAGCAAATTATAAATGAGAACAAAAGAAGCAATCAAGCCAACAAAAGAGCAACAATAAGTGCTTGGAAAAGTCCTGGTTAGTCAAATGCTGTACATGTAGCAAGGTTTTTTTTTTTTTTTTGTTTATTTAATAATAAATGAGAAAACAAGAAGCTGGAATAGAGAATGCTAGTGTTAGAGGGTAAAGTTTTTGTTTTTTAATAAACAAGTAGATAGAATAGAAATGAAATAAAATACATTTTTTGTTATTTTTATTTTTTATTTATTTTTGCTCATTCACAAGATTAATACTTTTTGTTTTAACCTCATTCTAAATATTAATAAATACTATACTAGTATTTAAATAAGTTTGAACAAATCTGGATTTAATGGATTATCTCAAGCCCTTGGTTTTCCTTTCCCCTCCAATCTCATAATATCCCTATTCTGATCCTGCTTTGTTTGTTGACTGAGTTAATGTGTTTTTGCCATCTAGCTGGTCAGGTGGTGAAGCAGATGAACCAACGGCTGCATGTAGGATTCACAGAAGCGGAGGTGCTCAACATATTCTGTGATGCCTGTGAAGCTGTTGCCAGACTCCACCAGTGTCAAACTCCAATCATTCACAGGGACCTGAAGGTACATTACAGAAAATGCTTTAGTAAGACAACAGGATATTTCTTAGCATTGATAATATAAATGATTTGCCTACAGTTCATTCCCAACCATGTAACTTGTAAGGTGTGAAGCTGTAGACACAAGTACAGACATGTCTGGTGTTTTTTGTCTGTGATTTCCTAAATTTTGGAAATCGCTCTTTTCTCTGACTCTATTTGCCTAGATGAAAAGGTAAATTGAGGACACTCCTTGAGAATTTAGGGAGCCATGTGCTGACCGTTCCAGTTTAACACAGGAATAATAGACATGATCTCCCCAAACCAATTACTCTGCTCACAAACATTATTAATGGCAAGCATTAGCAAAAGACAGGCATGCTATGCTGTGCCTGTGAAAAACAGCAGTGCTTGAAAGAAGCAAGGCCGCCCTTTTGGCAGAAAAGTGTGGGAACAGGCCAGTGGTGTCATTCAAATGAACACTTTTTCCCACCAGTCAAAACCAATCACAGTCTAAAATAATTGGGAAATTATTGAACACTGAAGTGGAAGAAATTTGTTTACTCATTTGTCATAGAGGGATTTCCTCATGCAGGGCTGTTGTTTTACATATAACATAAGGAGATGAGGAGGACCCCTGGTTGTCAAGAGCCAAAAAAAAAAGATGTTAATGTACTGTAATAGTCAATTCAGGTCTTCTAAAGACATACTATTTGTGTGGAAAATTTTAGTTGATATTTTTGTTAAAATATTATTTTGCAGTATAACCATGTTGACATACAATATAATGTGCAGGATCTCATTATTGTCTCCTTCTCTCCAAGAAGCATGCATGTTTTCTAAACTCTTAATCGAGATGTTCCAAATTGACTAGTTGTAACCAGTTTACTTCCTCTTTTTATGTATTTAAAGCATTAACCCATTTAAACCCATGGGTTACATTTGTGACATTTAGCTTGAAGTTTCTAAAAGCAGTTGATGTATTTACACATTGTCAATTATAAAGAGTGCTGACTGTTTTTGAATTTAGAATTTGGTTGGTGTAAGTATCAAGTTTATAACTTATAAAAATGACTGTGTATAATGTAACACTCTAAAAATGGCTGGGGTTAAAAGTAACCCAATTGGCAACCCAGCGCTGGGTAAATATTGGACAGAACACGTGCTGGGTTAAAGTAACCCAGAATGCTGGTTTACACATTTTAACCCAGCAGGCTGGGTTGTTGAGAAAACCCAAGATATAGTCATTTTTACCATTTGTGTGTTTGCATTTTTGTGGTGCTGGGTTATTCTTGCTGGGTTATTCTCATAATTTTCTCTCTATGCTTAACAAGACAATCATGGATTAATAAATAATGAAGAATACAGGTTATTTAGACTGTTAAAAAAGTTATTTTTAATGCCATCTGACATTCACAAATGTGTCAAAAATTTGTACCAATGAAAAACGACATGCATTTTTCTTTTTTTTTGTTTTCAACAAATGCAAAAATCACAGAAATACAGTTGCAATAAATAAGAAAATTAGTTCTGAATGACCTGTGTCTAGCTGTTTAATTATTATATTTTTGACATGTTTAACTATTTAAATACACAGTGAAATTACATTGACAATTAAAATTTAAAAAGACAGAGAATGCAAAATCATTTAAAGATGTCCTAAAATTTATAACAAGTATATAAAGACTCCTAGGTAGATGTACACTGCTTAGGGTAGTACAGGTATAGGTCACCCAAAAATGAAAATACTTTCATTTATTGCTCACCCTCATGTCGTTACAAACCCTTAAGACCTTCGTTCATCTACAGAACACAAGTTAAGATATTTTCGATGAAACCCGAGAGCTTTCAGACCAGGGTGAATAATTACTGACAGAATTTTCATTTTTGGGTGAACTATTGTCAAACACTTAGAAAGCTTTGAAGCAAAGATCTACAGCTGAGAGCAGTGAACTCTGCTATAGAGCCTGTCTATGGAAGGACAATTTTCAAAAGGAATTGCAAATTATATTTTCAATTGCGTTTTCCACGTGACAAATTGTGACATAATCAAAACACAATTGCAAATCTTGCATTACTTTTTGCGTTTTTCACGAATGCACAGTGAAAAATACAGTGTCAAAGCAGCTTTACAGTATTAAATAGGAAAATAGTGTGTAATAATGCAAAAGGACAACAGTAAATACTCAATTTTCAGTTAAAGTCAGTTCATCATTGATTCAGTGATTTATCGTCCAGCTGTGCATTCAAGTAGACGATATCGCTGGATATTAAGTGTCCCCAGCTAAGCAAGCCAGAGGCAACAGCGGCAAGGAACCAAAACTCCATCGGTGATAGAATTGAGAAAAAACCTTGGGAGAAATCAGGCTCAGTTGGGGGGCAAGTTCTCCTCTGGCCAGACCAAACCAGCGGTTCAATTCCAGGCTGCAGCAGAGTCAGATTGTGCAGTGGACTCATCTGGTTCCCGATGACTTGTGCCGATGTCCGTCTAGGAGACAAGGTCTTTACAGGGGGATCTGTCTCTGGGGCTCATCTAGTTGTCCTGGTCTCCGCTGTCTTTCAGGGCTGTAGAGGTCATCTCTCCACCATCTGATCTGGATACAGACTGGATCTGGGTGGCTACGGTGACCTCGGAATAAGAATGAAACAGACTAATGTTAGCTTAGATGCATCATAAGAACAAGTACATCGGGTGCTATTAATTACCCACGTCTGCTTTTTCACTGTGTCGCACATGTAACATGCCAAAACTGAAATGGAATTGCAATAACTTTAGCATCTGAATTTCCAATGCCTCACATGGAAACCTGTCAATCTGTGTCAGGGGTGGGACCATACTATGGGGCGTGTTTGTATTGGGAGGTGACATCACTCAAAGACAATTGTGCCAAATGCTTTGGACAATGGAGGTAAAGGCACTACTAATGGCAGCTGCCACTCCGAGAGATGCGTGTTAAAGAACAGACAGTGCAACCCGGGTCTCCCTATATCCTTGGCACCTTACACAATAAATAATCTTTTTAGTCATTTTAAACCCAAATGCAGCTACACTCCCCTGCTAATGGTGGGAGCCACAATGGTACTATTGGTCAATATTCACCATTAACCAAATGCTTTTCACCTGAGGAACATAATATAGGGTAAGTTGCAAATAGGCAAATAAGACTAGAACTGCAAGGTTGTTTTGCTGACGTGCATCAGAGTGCAAACAGTGAGAGATTTGGGGTAAAAACTACAAAATATCTCCCAATACAAACATGTCCCATAGTATAGTCCCACCCCTGACACGGATTGACAGGTTTCTGTGTAAGGCATCTGAAATTCAAATGCTTTTTCAATTGCGTTTGGTCTATGTCACAATTTATGCGTCCACATGTGGAAAAATGAAATTAAATATACAATTTGCAATTCCTTTTGGAAATTGTCCAGAATATCCTTACCTGTCCATTGATTATGATCAATGTCTGATAGATCTGCTGGCATTTTCAAATTGCCATGACAAATGGATGGGGTTTTGTGGACTCTGCTCGGTTAAGGAATTCCACGTTTGTTCCAACCTATAAAATAAAGTAAACAAAATACAGATTTTTAATAGCGGTGATTCAGTTCAATAAACTGTGTGAAGTTCATCATGATTATGAGTTAAATTCACCTATGAGTAGGTCTACAGAAGCTGAATATGCTATAGTGATTGGCTTTCAAACTGTGTAATCAATAGGATGTTACAGTCAGTATAATCACAGTTTATATTAATATGCGGCTGTATCGAAACACACAATCACAGTCACTGGCACAGATATGTGAGATCACACTGCATAGTCAAAAACACAATCTGGAAAAATGGGTATATAATGTATTCGCTCATTATAAAATTATGTACATTCTGAACACAAAGTTACAAAGTGCAGCTTTAACTACAGCACGAAACAGAATTATATGTGCGTTTAATTTACGCAAGTGTTAGTTGATTATCACAGACAAACAATTATGTATGTAAAATGTATAATAAACATGAACTTACCGTTAGACGTCTCGATAAGACTGCATTCAACGAGTTTTTCTCTCTCACAAATGTATCCATGTTCTCTTCTGACAAGAAAAAACAACATTTTGAATTATGACTTACCAAAAACCTTTATTTACGTATGTAAAAAGCCTTTATAAACCACACAGGCATCAAACATCACCTCACTAACGCGGCCTACGTCACTCGCTGTGCGTGCGCGCACTTTGAAATGTATCGAGGCCCTGAGACGTCGATTCTTTTCCGGGAATCACTTTGTCCGAGAATTGGTGAACCGGTTTATTTGAACCGGATCGTCGGTTCTTTTAGACCTGCGGTCCAGCGACATTGTACGTAATTTGTATGATTTACATGTCGATATGGACAACTGCAGGCGTTTACATTATAGCAGAAAGCCGTATTGACTTATTTTGACTCACTTAAATGTTAAATTCGCTTTTCAGTGTCAGAAACGACTCTTTCCTCTATTTTCACAGATATTCACATATTTCAGCCTTCCGTCGCTGTCTGATACTTATATAAAACTGTATTAATCTGTCGTCTCAGATACCTCAACACGATTATGCGAGTAACGTTACACGTAGAATGGCCGTCTGAGGTAAACTGTTCATCATTTAACAAACTAATGTTGGCCTGTAGAAGTTTAACAGTATTGTATTCCGCAAATAAAGTTATAATTCTGCCAATTTCAAATAATTATTAATGAAAACATTAAATAAACTTACCTTAAAACAGTTGAAACCAGTGGCTTTGCCCCGTTGTTCTTCCAAAATGACAGTTGGGGAGCGATTTTAAACATCTTAAAGGCGCGTTAAATAACCCAGCGTTGGCCTGAAACAACCCAGCGTTACAACCCAGCAGGTTTGACTCAACACATGGTAAATTGAAACTACCCAAAAGTGTTTAAAAAGTAATAAAATAACCCAACAAAATGACCCAACAGACTCAGCCCAGCATTTTGGGTTAAAAAATAACCCAGCCGTTTTTAGAGTGAATATAAAGTGTATAATATGTGTATATATATAAGTACTTCATTAAATTTCCTTCTTCCTCTCCTGCCTCTGTCACTTGACTGTTTGCATTTTAGTGGTTGGACGTATTAACAAAGATCACCAACAGGTGGGTGTGTGTGTGTGTGTTGACAGGTAGAAAACATCCTCCTAAATGACCAGGGAAACTACGTTTTGTGTGACTTTGGAAGTGCCACACACAAAGTTCTTCTTCCACATAAAGATGGAATAACTGCAGTGGAGGATGAGATAAAGAAGTAAGGATTTCTACTGAATAGTATGGAGCTGAAACGCAACAGGAATTTGCAAAAAGTACTTTTGTGTGTGTGTGTTGTATGTTTTACTTGCACTGATTGTATAGTTTGGGAAAACATCAAGTACTATTACTGCTTTACTGTTACATGGCTCTCTGGACTACTTGATACATTTAATATATATTTAAATGTTATTTATTTGAATTTTCAGCAGCCATTACTCCAGTCGTCAGTGTCACATTATTCTTAAGAAATAATTCCTAATATGATTTGGTGCTCAACATTTCTTATCAATGTTGAAATAGTTAGTAATGGTTAATATTTATGTGAAAACGTGATACATTTTTTCAAGATTCTTTATGAAATAGAACAGCAGAGCAGCATTTATTTGAAACAAAAAAATCTTTTGTAACATTGTAAATGTCTTTATTTTTACTTTTGATCAATTGAATGTGTTCTTGCTTAACAGTATTTAAAAAAAAAACTCATCCAGACTTAGTACTAGTGTGTGTGTGTGTGTGTGTGTGAGATTACTATGCATTGTAGTTTTAGAGAGGAGAGTGTCACACTTACGCATATTGTAGTGAACAAAATAACAGAATATGAGTGTTGCCTCAGAGTATTAGTGGATTTGCGCTCTTGCGAAGCTCATTGGTGCATCAAATTTTTATTTTCACCATGTAATCTTGAGGAATTTACAAAATGTTTTAAGCTTATCTAGATGACGTAATTTCTTGTTACTAGTTCTGGCAGCACAAAGTTAAGGCTTTCAAACCTTCCATTATTTTCATTCTTCTCTGCTTAGGTACACGACTCTGTCATACCGTGCCCCAGAGATGATTAACTTGTACCAAGGGAAAGCCATCACCACAAAGGCTGATATCTGGGTAGGCACTGAACACAAACATACAGACGCGCACACACATTCTCCCCAGTCTCTCTCTCCCTCATCTCCACCCACTCATTCTCTTTTATTTCTCTCTTTCACTCTCTCTCATGTCATTCTCCAGCACATTGCACAAGCTGGAGAGCTGGTTTGGTCAGACTGACACAGCAGACACAGATGCCAAACCGGTTTCCTCCATACAAGAGGTCTCTCAGGGGTGTGCTTTACAGCCATCCTCGAAATCCTGGCTTTATTTCAAAGTTGATCCTTTTGTTGATGCTTTGCTTTGTGTCATGAAAAATGTTGTGACATGCGGTGGTGTAGAAATAAGTAGATTTTGTTTTTTTAAGTACTGTACCAAGAGCTGTTTACTAGAGGAGCTGTTATGTGCATGTGTGGCCTGATGGAAAGCAGTAAAGAAAAGAGCTTCCTGATTTCTGGCAGTGTTTTAAAAACAGAAATGAGGGCCTCATGAAGGCATACTTCCTCTTTATCATGCTTTGAAAGGTAGCTTAGCCACATTTCACAGCTGTTCCTTCCAAACAAATGCTGGACAGAACAGAAAAGAAACTGTCTACCCACAGTTCCATGGTAGTCCTTCAATGGAAAGGTCTCATTGTGCTAAATTTCCCCAGCGCAAATGGTTGCACTTCATGGTCATCGTGTCAGAACTTGCTCGGGTAGGAAGAGGAAATGTATGACAATACTTCCTGCCCATTTGCTGCATCTGAAAATAGAAAGAATTCTCAGAATTCATCTCACACAATGTAGAGCAGCTGTCAGCCGTTATAAGTGTTGTCACGGTGCAGTGTTTCCTTATTAGAGCAATGAAACCTGATGTATTGAATGTTCTTGTGTGGAATTACAGTTTCTTGTTTTCTCTCTCTTTCTCAGGCACTTGGATGCTTGTTGTACAAGCTGTGTTTCTTCACACTTCCATTTGGGGAGAGTCAAGTTGCCATATGTGACGGAACCTTTGCTGTTCCGGACGGTTCAAAATTCTCCTTGAAGTTGCACTGTTTAATCAGTAAGCAGCTTTCAGATATTCCCAAGAGATTTCAAATTATGTTGTGGAAGACTGTGTAATTTGAGTGTGTACACAGGGGCTGTGGTGGAGTTTTGATATTAAGTTAGACAACAGCTCCACTCTCTGGTTGTATAGAGGTACTGGACAATTGTATCCCAGCGCCTCTTAAAGAGATAGTTCACCCAAAAATGACAATTTTGTCATTATTTTCTGACCTTCATGTCATTCCAAACCCATATGACTATGAATTTCTTGGAACATAAAAGAAGATATGTCTGTCTGTCTGTTTGTTTGTTTTGTCCATATAATGGAAGTCACTATTGACCAAAACTGTTGGTTTCCAACATTCCCTTTCATAATCGCAGAAGAATGTAAACCATTCATAAATGTCAGTAAATGACAGAAATAACGTTTTTGTGTGAACTGTCCCATTAATAGAGTTAATTTTGTTCTTACCTGTACCCTTGGCATGTAATTGTTTCTATTAATATTGTGTTGCTATATTTCAACTTAAAGGGATAATTTGCCCAAAACTGACAATTGCTATAATTTTTCATGCATCAAAAAAGCATTATAAAGTTTTCTATTAGATACGAATGACTGAATGTTCTTTTTTGGGTGAGCTTCTCCTAAAAGCATACGTAGATTGAACACAAGCACCCTTAACTTTATCTAAAGTTTAAGCTTATCTTTAACTTTAACTTTTTTTTTTCTCAGGATACATGTTGGAGCCTGATCAAGAAAAGAGACCTGACATCTATCAAGTTTCTTACTTTGCCTTTCGGTTAGCTGGAAAGGAGTGTCCAGTGCCAAATCTTTTTGTAAATTACCTCACACAAGTTAATCGTTGAATTTAAAGCTTTGTATGATTCAGAATGATAAATGATTAATGAGTGTTTGTTTGTTTTTTTGCCGCACAGAGCTCGCCCCTTCCCACCTCATTGCCAGAGCCCTTTACTGCTAGTGATATTGCTGCTAAAAAGAGCCTGACAAAAGCCAGGTAGGATTTTAGAGCTTTGTATGTGACTTTCAGATTGTTTGAATCCAACTAACCATTTAAGTAGCCTGTTTTCACCTTGTTTCTTTTTTCATTAGAATAACAGATTCAGTTGGACCAACAGAAACATCAATCGCACCCAGGCAAAGACCCAAGGCTGCAAATACTAATGTTTTGCCTTTGCCCAGCTCTGTAACTCCCGTGAAAATGACTGTATCCTCAGGTACGGTTAGCAATGGCCAGAAAGGTGAGCATTATTATATATATTCTCTTAAATATGGTCTGTGTTCTTTTTTGCCCTTTGGAGACATTAGCTTTGACTGTACTGTATATGTGTGCTTGTCTCAGCTTCTGGAAACGGGCAGCAGTCGGCTGCGCAGATGCCGAACAGCAGTCAGCAGAACAGAGTGTTACAGCAGCTGCAGCCTGGAGACCTTCGACTGCAACAGCTACATCATCATCAACAACAGCAACAACAGCAGCAACAGCAGCAGCACAATATACACCATCAACAGCAAGTCACTGCACAGCAGCTACAGTACATGCAACAGGTAATTAGAGGCTCAGGGGGTTGACACTAATGTGAAACAACTTTTGGGCCTCAAGTTTAAACTAATTTCTTGCAGGTCTTTAAAAAGTATTGTATTTAGGCACAATGTGTATAGTGAATTTTTAAATGGCTCAGTTAAGTAATTGTGGAAAATCCCAGTGGCATTAATAGTTTGTGTGTGTGTGTGTGTTAGAGCATGATCTCTTGTGACAGTCAGTTGGTTCTTCTTTGGATTGATCATTGTCATCTGCTTATGAGCACATGACTACATTGTTTAAACAATAAACAACCTTGAGAATGGTGGAACTGTTAACATGTAGCATTTTTAGGTGCCTATATAAATAACCTGTGATTGTAAAAAAGTATTTACAATAATAATACAATAATAATTAAAAGTTATTATTGTATTATTATTATTATTATTATTATTATTATTATTATTATCAGTGTTTTATATTTTAAATTTTTCACTTTTAAGAAATGACTTGAGAATGTCAGTTTAATAAGTATTACATTTAGAAATATCTGTGTCCTATCATGTAATTTGTAAATCCTACAAAAATTGATTTGCCTAGTATTGTCTCTTGGCATTGCATCTCCACACACAGGTGGCGCTGTGTGCTTTAAATTTGACTATTAATGCACAGCTCCTGGTTCTCTGGTTAACCATACAGATAACTTCTTCCATAATGTACACTTGAGCAAAACAGATTATCTAAGAAGAAAAAAAATGTGGAGTGGGGATTTGTTTGCTGTCCATTGGTTGTTGATCAGTTAACTGTAAGAAAGCAACAGAGTTTAAGATTATTGAATTTTTGAAGAAGCCTGGCATGTGTCAAAACAACAAGTCTGTCATTTCACATGAATGTCAAGTTATGACATTTTGATTAAGAATTGGGAGTTAACAAAAATGAAGTAGCACGGATGAATCGTTCACATTAAGATCAGTAACACGCATTTAGAAAATGTAGAATTTTCAAAAGAAACTCAAATTACCAGCAATATTAAAGGATGGGCACAGACAGACAAGTTTTATTAACAGTCCATCATGCCAGTGGTAAATTTCCCATTCTATTATTAAATTAAACAGTACATACTTTTTCATAGCAGAATGCTCTAATGAAAATGTTGTCTCATTTGCTGCTGCATCAGAAAAAACAAACAACAGTAAACCGCATCACTTTCTTGTCAGGCCAGTGCTCATCCTACTAGCAAAGAAAGTTCCGGTTCTGTCATGAACTGCAGTGTTATCGCTCTGTGTAAACAATATGTTTAATGTCTTGTTGTCTAGAGTTCAAGCCCGCTGCCCTGAATTTTTAAATGCACTTTGTTATGCAATGGTAAACAATAAACGTTATGACAGTACTGTTACTAAACATATTGAGAAGCATAAATGAATCTCCCAAGCTCATAACGATTGTCCACTGACATCACTTTCTCTCTCTTTCTCACAGTATCATCAGGCCATGCAACAGAGCCTTCAGATGCAGCAGCAACAGCAGCATATGCTTCAGCAGCAGATGATGATGCAGCAGCCCATATATCAGTCCCAGCAGCAACAGCAGGCTCACTACACTGCCCTGGTGAGACACCTCATATACCTGGATCGTTAGTGGCAGGGCCATTTGTTTGCTTTTTAAATAGGAGAATTGACAGATTTTAAATAGATACCGTAAATGTGTAAATGAATGTTGTGAAGGAATGTAAAATACGATCAGGAGGATGGTGCTGCTTTAAATGTAAATTTAGTCAGTATGTGTATGTCAGCAGGTTATGTTGTATACTGTATTTAATTAATCATTTTTCCTGGAAGTCTGAAATTAGACCGTCTTTGCCTTAAATACTCATTTGGCCCCACTAACTGATGCAGTCTTCTGTGCCAAACTGTTTTTCTATCCAAGTGAATGTCGCCCAATCATAACCGTCAATAATTCCTTTGAATTGTATTTACGCTAAAATGGGAAATGTTGTTATCTGACTTTCGCTAAATACATAATGTTAAGGCGGAGCAATTTTTAGCTCATTTTCCACCGAATGGTTACCATCTGTTTAATTTCAGATGCAATCTGCTCCATGCAAAATCATCAGGGGATTGAATGGGGTGGTGAAATCGACCGATTCTCTGTGTTAAATCGCAACATATGAGGCAATTACACTGTAGGGAAATTCGAAGGCCTCTGTGGCGCTCTTTCTGTCTGTGTGTCTCTTTCTATCTCTCTGTTTCATCAATGCCATTTTGTATAGAAAAAGCACTTTTCTCTTTGTTAAGCAAAAGTTAAGGAAGGGATAATGCACAGTCTACTATTTCATTATCACAAAATACCCAGGATGACCAGGTCTTGTGTTACCCTGAAGGGTTTTACAGTATGCAGTACTGCATTTTATATCTTGCTTTTTACACATCTGCTTGCAAATAAATAAATAAATAATGGAAATGGAAGTGAAATATCGTTTTGAGTTCCTTGCAGGTTTTTGTAAATCCATTGCATCATATAACATCAAACATTCAGAAACACAATGGACGCTGCTGTGTGATACTGTACAAGAGACATTAAAGTAGCACCATTATGTTGGCAAACTAAAGGTCTGAAGATTGATAAGGTTTAAACTTGCAGCAGTTTACTACTGTATATTGAGTTTATTTATTTGTGTCCTTACAGATGCATCAGTACCAGCAGGCCTTTGTTCAGCAGCAGCAGCAGCAATGTGCTCCAGTCCAACAGGTGCCCTATGTCTCCCCTCTGGAGTTCCAGACCCCAATAGGCTCCTATAACCCTGCAGGACCTTCTCCAGTAGAGACCCCCTTCGCTAACATCAGGCAAGCACTATGGACATTATTACCAATGTACTTCTCCATAGCCAGTCTGTCACACTGAGTGAAAATTACTTGTGTACACTACCATTCAAAAAATTTGGGGTTGGTAAGATTTTTATATATTTATTTATTTATTTATTTATTTTTATGGATTATGCTTACCCAGGATACATTTATTTGATCAAAAACAGAAAAAACTGCAGTATTCTGAAATATTATTGCACTTAATAAGAATAACTGTTTAGTATTTTAATATACTTTAAAATGTAATTTATTCCTGTGATGGCATAGCTGAATTTCCGGCAGCCATTACTCCAGCCTTCAGTGTCACATGATCCTTCACAAATCATTCTAATTTACTGATTTGGATTATCAATGTTGAAAATGGTTGTTTAATATTTTTGTGGAAACTGATGCATTTTTTTATGATTCTGAAAATGAACAGCATTTATTTGAAATATAAATCTTTTGTAACATTTATAAATGTCTGTTACTGTCACTTTTGGTCAGTTTACTGTATTCTTCTTACTAAATAAAAGCATTGATTTCTATAATCTTACTGCCCCTTTTGAATGGTAGTGTATACCCATCTTATTTTTCACGTTAGAACGGCTGTGGCCATTTGTAAATTTAATGTGTCTGGCTTCCGGTGTCATTTGCTTCTAGTTATTTTTAGCTGTACAAAACTGCTCATTATGTTGATTGAAACTGCAAACTGGTATTTTTTTTACCATATTATTTTAATGTATTGTCTTAATTATAAACACGCTGATTGGTAGAGCATACAGTTTTTCTGTTTACTGCACTTTAATATTCTTCTTGTTATTTCCCTAAAGCGGCTAATGAATCAGAAGTCTTGCACATTCACAGTAAACAGCTTACTTAAGTGTTGAAAAATAAGGAAGATACAGAGTAGTTTGAATAGCACTGTTACACACACAAAGAACCTTTGTTATACAGTGCAAATCTACAAAAGTGAAATTGCTGTGTATAAAGATCTGTAATCTGATATATTAACGTATATCTCATTAAATATCTAACATTATTTCTTTTTCTGTTGTAGTAGAAACCCAGTGTCCACTGTGGATGTCATGAGCCCTCCTCCCCAGACTGTCAATAGCCCTCCTGATATGTCTGCTTGGAACCCATTTGGAGAAGACAATTTCTCCAGACTCACAGAAGAGGAACTTCTCGATCGAGAGTTCGACCTTCTGAGATCAAGCAAGTTTCTCTGTGTTCCTTTGAGTCCATTTTAGAATTGCATCCAGGCGTCCATTCTCTTGTAGTGTTCTATTCTACACACTCTCCAGCAGAGGGCATACACACTAACATTTTCTATGTGTCCGCCACACTTCTTGCCCACAGAAAAGCCAGTAGAGCGATCTGTCAGCATGGAGGCCAGCAGCATAGACAGACAACAGCCGTTACCGCAGCCCTCTCTCCCTGAGGATCCATTTGGCTCTGTGCCCTTCCTGGCCAACGCAGGCAAGTTCTAGCAGCCGGCTCTCAAAGGATCCTCACCAAAGTTCCCTGTTTACCGTTCTCCTCCTCTCTCCTCATATCTGTGCTCCCCTATTCCTGCTCTTCCCGACCCCTTTCTGTCTCTGCTCGCTGGATGTGGCCGCTCTACACCACATAGCACTCACATCTGGAGTCGGGAGACAAACAAAATCAGTGTTACCATTTATTCCTTAAACCATTTAAATGCATACATTTAGACCAGTTACAGTCTTGCCTTTATTTAAACAAACCCTGTGTGTCTTAAAAAGCCTTTTTTGTTTTTATTTCTCACTGTTCATAAGATGTAGATCAGAGAAAATTTAATAAAACACTATATATCTGGTACATGCATAGGTTTAGTGAGAGATATATATAGATAGATAGATAGCCCCTCCCCAACATGCAGGAAATAGTAAAATGCAAGCATAGAAATAGAGAATTTGCAGATTAAAAAAAGTAAATGTATCATTTGAAACTATAAGCGATAATAAGAAATATAGACTTGAGGTTTTTTTTTTTAATGCTTGGGATTTATACTTCACAAAACCTCAGCTTTATAGCACCTCCATGTTTGTTGCTGGTGCCTTGAGTTTTTTTTTCCCTACTGTTATTATTTGTTGTTTTTCAAACTTTAACTTTGTCTTTGCACTTGCATATTATAGTAGTCAATTTGTGCTATGCTCTTTTCACATCTGTATTTGTAAACAACATTTTAATAAGTTTAGTTTTAATCAAATAGTTTGTGATAACTCCTATATGGTGGTGCAGTTACTCTGCAATATGTATAAGTGAACTGTACTCTGGACTTTTTGTCAGTTTAGATTTTTTTTTTTTTGCTCAGGACCAACATTTTTATTTCAACATGTTTATATTATGCAGAGCAGAAAAAGTGTTTTTCCATTAGTTACAAAAGAAAATGCACAAGTTTAAGGGAAATTTCTTTCTTTCTTTTTTTTTTTTCAATTATTTTGGCATTCAATTTGTTTTTTGTTTTTTTTTGTCAAAGGCATCAGGTTGGCATGATAGAATAGATTTTCATATTCTTGAGCAACCTAATTTTCCACTTAGTGGATTTTTTTCCTCTTCTTTTTTTTTTTCCTTTTCTTCAGAGCTACATTTTGAGCTTGATAGCAAGTTGTTGATAGAAACAGTGAGTGCCAGATGTTCTCAGGTGCAATTTCTATAGACCTCAAACCATAGAAAATTTTCAGCGATCCTCATAATCACTTTGTTTCCTTGTAAACATGCCAATTTTTCATGGAGTTGAACACAAGTCTCTCTCCCCCAGTGTTAGAGTTGGCTTTAAATTCCTCATTGAGACTTGTTTTTCTTTCTGTATAT
Organism: Cyprinus carpio; assembly: GCF_018340385.1. Classification (NCBI taxonomy): domain Eukaryota; kingdom Metazoa; phylum Chordata; class Actinopteri; order Cypriniformes; family Cyprinidae; genus Cyprinus; species Cyprinus carpio. The sequence continues at coordinate 12,865,691 of NC_056601.1, forward strand.
TACTGTGAAGATACTTTAAGTTGCCAATTTAGGGAACATTGGCAGGTTAACTTGGAGTGAGGTTAGCCGAATAATCAGAAACTGTTGCATCTACAGAAGCAACTAAGAGTTGGCAGCCCCCCCCCCCCTTTTTTGCATAATTTGTTTTATTATTATGTAGCCTATGCTAGAACTATTTTCTGGTCACAGATGATGTTTTCCATAGAAAATGCTATGTCTAAGAATGTATGAGCCTTTTTACGTTAACACTGGTTGTCACACCACAGACACATCACATTTTGTTGCCGTCTCGTTCATAATGGCAGCATTGAGCCTTAATTAATTGATTTATTGTCAGCACATGCATTTAGAGGTACTTAGTAATAGTTTACATGAAGGGCTTACCATAATGTTTACCCAACTTTATTTTCACAACGGTAAGTTGACCATAATGTTTACTGAATCCATGTCCTGGATTCCTAATTTTATGTACTCAATCATCACATCACCCACTCAAGTTACTTTGCTTACATGTCTGGTAATTTTTTTTTTTTTTTTTTAAGTTTAATGTGTTCATAACCATTCTCTATTAGATAAAGACAGCCATTTTCAGAGACATCTTGACTGAGTGGGATATTGGTGGACAGTTAAAACTGACAGACTTGTGAACACAACTTGTATTAAAAGTATTTAGAGCCATATTGTGAACTATTGTGCAATTGTAAGCAGAACAGTGAGGATGACTGACTAAACCCACTTGCATATAAATCGGAGTTAAAGGTTACTTCTGTTTTTAGTCTTTCTTTTTTAATTTTGTTGACGCTAATATTAAAAGTGCACAGGTGACAGTTTATCCTTTTAAAAGCTTTCATTTCAAGCCTTATGTTGCTCGAGAGATCATGGTACAGGAGTATTAGCTGTGTAAGACACTGTTTATGTTGCATATGTTCCTATAGATGACAGAGGTTCATAGCTCCTCCATTCCTCAGTGACTTATCATCTGTTCATACATACATACAGCATCAGTTGCATAAGCTGTTAATGTTCAGTCTCCAGTTGACAAACTGATGTAAATACTCATGTATCATAATGTATAACTGAATGTTTCTTTATACAATGCTAATTATAAATAAAGCTTATTTAAAAGCAGTGTTATATTTGTTGATTTTTGTTATAGAAGCTCATATCAGGAGCTTTTGGCTAATGCTTCAAGTATAAGAGGTTCTGATGTCTTCCACCTTTATGCCACAAGAGCAAGATGATCCTCCTTTTATATAATTAGCATGGCTGTCTTTGTCTAACTGTTTATTCTAAACATGTATAACATTAATAGTTCATTTTTATGCATAATTTTAACACCATGTTCATACAAAAAAAAATATATAAAGACAAAGATGTTGCTACACACTTAAATGAATTGTCTTAAACATGCCACCTCGCAACATTGCAATATTACTGTAAACATATACTGTCAGTCTGAGGTTTTATTTCAACATGAATGCTGACATTAAATTACAACTAATGTAAAGTATATATAATTTAACAATCTGCATAATCTTTTGCATGCACTTTTTTTTAGATCTGACAAAGGTTGAATAGGATACTGTTGAAGTACCTATTTTGATAAAAATGTGGCTGTGAAAACATCCTAAAAATCTAGTATATGCTAAGTATATGATTATGTAAGAGGACCAGTTATGTTTTGTAGCTTTCCTGTTGGTTTGTATGCTTAATCTGGTCTTTAGAGGGGGAAGAAACTATAGAATGAGCATTATCTCTCTTTATGAACTCAATTCAAATATAATGTTTGCCTGGTAAAGTTGCATGTAGAACAGAGGCACTCGGACGTAATGAGGTAAGAGACAGTTAACTATTGAAGCATATCACGGCCGTGTCCGTAAATCATTTGCATATATTGTGAAGACAAAAAGCCATCAGCTTAGCATCTGCTGAGCTGGGGAAGGGAGGTCTGGGTAATCCACTGGAAGGATATGTTCTCTCAGAGCAATATGACATTTCCATTATGTTCCCTATTCAAGCAAAGCAGAAAGAGGTCTGGACATCCACATGCTATGGCTGTTTTTACTAGAGCCGTGATCAGTGTGTAATCGGATGGGCCTGGAAAAGAACACTCAATAAATGTCGTCTTCTGGTTGCGATCTTCTTATATGATTAAGGATGTTCCATTATGCTGTGCTGTGGATTGTTGTATTCCAGGAGGTAGGCGTGATTAGATGTGTTGTAATCCGGACTCTCTAAACAGTCTGCTCGTATATTCTTTCCACTAAGCTTCATATTTCTTTGAAAAAGCACCAGTTTCTTTTCCACCCATGCTGTTCTTGCTCTACTGTCACCCCCCTTCCTCCAAGCGCTGTTCTTGCCTGTCCTGTTACGATTATAATCATTGTAGTAGAAGTAGTTGTTATTTAATTAGTTATTTAACTTTGTTTTATTTATATATTTTTGAACTTCATCATATTCACAGAACCGGGTTTGGCTAATCTTGTGTCTCGCTCTGCCAGTTTGGATGTATCTGTTGATGACAGATCCGCAGCTCTGCCTGCTCAGCAGGGGGAGGATGGCAATGCCTAGCCATGTTGAGAATTTCAGTCTTTTGAAATTAGACAAATATCTCAATAATTATTCATGTTGACAAATATTGTGATACGCTGTAGCAAGATACACTAGTTTAATTACAGGAGAAACAAATAATAAAGTCTATCTCATATTTGTAAGTCATAAGTCAGTTTTTTTTTTTTTTTTTATTTTTTTTTTTTATAAGATTTGAAAATGTCTTGTACAATTTCCAAAATCATGCCTGAGGTTAAAAATGTATCTTTCAAGCACTTAGTCAGGTGAGATTTTGCAGGAAAAGTGCAGGTTTTTGACTGAATATAATAGTTGTTTCATCTCCGTGTCAATACACATAGTAGTACAAATTTGTTTTGTCTTTAAAATTTGTAATTGTAAAATTACTTAAGTAAACCAAAATAAAACTATAATATAGCTTTGTATCTATATAGCTTTAAAGATTTGTTGTCATCTATTCAATTATCTTTAGTTTTCCTTCTATCATTGTCAGTTTAGTTTGACTTCTTTTGCCAAAGTCTTCTAGTTTCACTTTATTTACATTTCGTTTTTGTATTTTAGTGCTGTTAAATTTAAATGCGCCAGCTGGTTTAGTATTACTGCTATTTCTAGTAGCATCATGTTTTTAATATACCATTTCATTCACCGTTATTCTTAAACCTTCTGTAGTAGGTTTTGTGTGTCTATTCTTAGCTTTCTTTTTAATGCTCTCAGTTGTAGCTGTCGTTGCCACAGTGGTGGAATAATAGTAATTAGTATATTCTATGGGAAAGGCGCTAGTTCCACTGAGAGCATATTTAAGTCACATTCTGTGTTTATCAGACATTTATCTTCAACTTTGTGTGTTCATTTAGCAGGAGCTGGTGTGCTGACAGCAGACCATCCTGTTGAGAAGCCCAGTGTTGCTGTGACTGACACAACCCTGCCATCAGTCAAAGAAAACAAATCTGCAAAGAAATGTAGCTCCACTAGTTCACTGCCTCAGAAAGCAGGCGAGGAATCAGACAGTGATTTCGAGTCCGACCCGCCCTCTCCCAAAAGCAGTGAAGACGAAGAGGTGGAAGAGGAGGAAGGTCTCAACAGTGAACACGAAGACACCGAACCTGAGAACCTGGGTCAGAGGCCGTTACTCATGGACTCTGAGGAGGAGATAGAGGAAGAGGAGGACAAGCACAGCTCAGACTCAGATTGTGACTCTAGGAAAGCAAAACTTGGGCTGTCGGATGACAAAGCTGCGGTTTTTCCTCCGAGAACTGTGAAAGCTGAATCTGGAGCCAGGGTGATCACTCCTCCCAATTCGCCAAGCGTCGCCATGCCTGTCGCGAGCATTGTGGATGTGTTTGGTGCTGTTCCTTTTGTTGGCAGTGGTCAGCCCAGAGTGTCACCAGAGAGCTTAGATATTTTTGCCAAAGCCCCCTTTAGGCAAGCTAGCCAGGAGAACGCTGTGGAAGACACTGATGTATTCACCAAAGCTCCTTTCAGCAGAAACATCTCCAGGTCCAGCAGGAGTAGCGATGGACCCAGCAGCCATACGCCATCCGTTTCTCCTGACAGCGTGGATGTATTCGGATTCTCGCCCTTCCAACCTGGCCATGTAATACCCACTTCTAGGGATCAAGAGGATGTTTTTGGGCCAGCACCTTTCGACGAAGCAGCCAGTCCCCAACAACAGAGGCAGAAGCAGCGCAGTCTTCAGAAACTCTCCTTGCGGCAAAGGCGCACCAAGCAGGAGGCCAGTGGAGGCAATGGGAAGCGACACCACAGCACACCCACCAGCGGCAGGAAGAGCAACAAACCCAGTTTCCGTACCCCTGAACGGGTGCGAAGGCACAAGAAAGTGGGCAGACGGGACTCGCAGAGCAGCAACGAGTTCCTCAGCGCCTCCGACTCCAAAGAGAACATCAGTATTTCCCTTGGCGAGGTGATGGAAAAAGGAGCTGCTTTACCCCCAGAGGAGGTGTTGTTGGATCCGTTTGGAGCCAAGCCTTTTCATCCACAAGATGGCAGTCGACACGGTCAGCACCTCAGCTTGGGCGACAACAAAAGTGAGATCAATTCGACCAATGGCAGGCCGAGAACCAGCTCCCTACATAGCGTGTTTGACGGGAATAAAATTGATGACTTCGGTGCAGTACCTTTCACAGAACTAGTGGTCGAAAGCAGAGCTCCGCAAACCCCACCAATGGATCTCGACCCTTTCGGAGCCGCGCCTTTCCCCTCAAAGCAGTGAATGTTTTGTCTTCCGGCGCACACACATACACTGCTACATTATGCAAAGTCCAAGCAGCCTTTTGAAATGTCTTTAAAGGACGGCAGCTTTGTGCTGTGATTTCTGTGTATGTGCAGCCCATGGGACATAGGCCTTTAAACTAGATAACATTCAAATTTTGTAGTTTTTCCAAGTATTTTAATACCTAACTGGACAGCTAAAACACCTCTTTTCCTTTTGGTGACTTACACCTGTGGTCGGTGGATGCTTTCAAATAGGCTTTTGAAGCATATTCTTTAGCCTTTACACGCTAGAAAGCCTTCTATGCTGCATTTCAATAAGCGCTCTGCTCAGTAAAAAAAAAACAACAACAAAAAAAACCCAGTGGAGATGTGTGTATAATCCTTTGTTTTTTAATAGGATTAAGAGGAAAATATCAATGTAGAACAGCATTTTGATTGAGTTTTTACTCCATTGTTGACCACTGAGTTGGTACAACTCCTATCTACAACATGAAACACCATAAAGCCTTATCTGGGTATTCCCCACCCTGCTTAACAGTACCTCGAATACACAATGGCTGTAGTAGCCCTTTTGTGTCAGTGGAATATTCTGAGTGTAGGCCTTCTCCATTTTAATGTCATTCACATAGACAATTCTATGCATATTTTCACATTTTCTAAGAATGTTACAATGTCTATATACATGAAAAGGGACTTAACATTCCCTTTAGTAAACTGACCACACAAGAGAAGTTAAACTTGCAGTTTATTAGACAATGTCGTAACTCGCATAGAAATAGTTTACCAACCTGAACTTAACATATTTGATGTTACCAAATGATTAGGTGTTCCACTACGTCTGTAACCTACAATCATGAACAATTTGCTCTTGTGGAAAGGGAAAAGAATTAAAGAATGAGCTCATTGCAATTTTGCCTATATACCAGTCACTTGTTTGGAAGCAAATTTAAAAATTCAAAGTCATGAAGAGTATCACAATTTTACACTCAATGAGTATCTGCAGTTGGAACATTCAAGACCAAAAAAGCTTTTTTTTCAAACATTGCAAGATTCTTTTTTTATTATTATGTAGTACTACACTCTAACAATGCAATAAAAGATTTTTTTGGAGATCATGAGTCCCGCTCTTTTATTAAAAGAACTGTAATTAAAACTGCAGTTGAGAAGGACAAAGTGAATGTTTAATCAGGTGTACCGAAGAACACATATCCCAACCATCCCATATGTGGTAAAAAATAAATTAAACTAGTGTTACATAATGAAGCATCATGATTCAGTAACAGCACATCACGCTACCATTAAGCACTAAAAATACACATTGTACGACCTTAAAAAAAATGCAATTATACAGCTGTACAGGCAGAAAATGAACTGAAAACATGTAGCTTTCACATTAGTCATAACTTTGTGACTTGATATCTTAGATTACAAATGGATGAAATGCAATATACAGAGTAGTGTTAAATGCATTAATTGTATGGAAGGATTTTTAAATTGCCATTGTTAGTAACAGACTAAGCAAAAGCAAATGGTAAACGAGGAGTCATCTCTACATCAATATAAATAATACTGATGTGTGTATTACAACATGGAGCAACTTTCAAAATATATTTTCCACTTATGTAAAACATTTGCTTATTTCACCAATCACTGAACAAGCCCTATCAAATCTCTTTGTTTTATTCAATGTTTTAAATAAGACTTTATGACATGTACATTTATTTAAAAAGTCATGTTCACACAAACCCAACATAAATCATAAGTGTGATACTATTAAGCTTGTGAATCGTTGAATTTTAGGTGCAAATACAAAAAGTAAACACCAAAATAGTACTGAACTAACGATACAATACTGAATGTTTAACTATTATCATGTAACAGACGTTTTGCTCACATAACCTGCATGTTACCCAAGAAGTACATTTGTATAGATGTAGAAACCCCCACATGCAGACGCTGTAAAAGTGCTTTTAAAAGCCTAACACTGCTTACCTCAAGTGCGTTTAAATTGTAGTTATACTGAAACATCTAGGCACTTTTACAAAATGTATAAAAAGTGTCAAAAAGGATAGATAATTAAAAAAAAAAAACTAAATCCATACACCTTGCAATCATATTTTATAAACACTGAATGTGTTCAAGCTTTCAGATCAATTAAAATGCTATATAACAGTCCTCAGTGTTGTCCCTCGGTCCCGCATCTCTAGGAATGAAGAGGGTAGTCTGAGCAAGGGTGAGCGTGACGATAGTTGGTTATGAAAAGTGCAGACTGATGCCACCAGTAGAACATGAGCACCACCAATATGTGCCAGACCTGATGGCTGGAGCCCAAGTAGTTCAGCTGACCTAGAGATTACAAAAAGATCATTAAAGCCTTAATTAACTTGTCTAAGGTTGGTCCTCTCATACAGCAGTGCGAGTCAATTCAAATTAAGGCAGGTGTGGCCCTTGGTTTAGTCCAAAAAAACTCTCTCTGGACAGTATCAAATTTGACATAAGTGAAATGCAACCCTGTTTTCATGTCAGGATGCCACGCTGAGCTCTCTAACTGTGAAATAAAATAAAAAAATGAAAGAGTAAGAAATATAAAATTTTCAAGTACCTGGAAAATAACGCTCTGGAACTTTGGACATGTAGAAGATGATAGCAGCTACAGCAAGTACATACATTATCAGCACTCTGGGAACAAATTCCTTCCAAAAAAAAAAAAAAAAAAAATTTTAATTAAGCTACATATACTTTATATACTGACTACTATTTCTACTGTTATTATTATTAAGATTATTGAGGATGAAAATATTTGTAAATATTTTTTCCATATATATATATATATTAGGGCTGTCAAATGATTAATCACGATTAATCACATCCAAAATAAAAGTTTTGTTTACATAATATATGTGTGTATACTGTGTATATTTATTATGTATATATAAATACACACGCATGTATATATTTAAGAAGAATATGTTATGTTTATATATTAAATATATTTATATATAATATAAAATATAAGAATATAAATATATAAATGTATATACATGTAAATATTTTCTAAATATATAATTTATGTGTGTGTATTTATATATACATAATAAATATACCCTGTACACATACATATATTATGTAAACAAAACTTTTATTTTGGATGTGATTAATCGTGATTAATCATTTGACAGCCCTAATATATATATATATATATATATATATATATATATATATATATATATATATATATATATATATATATATATATATGTGTGTGTGGAAAAAAGTCTGGCAATACTCATTATTTCTGTAGTTGATGTTATTTATGATATCTATAAAATAAAAAATGTGAGGTTGCCTCTTACCTGGACTATGTCCGAGCTGAAACCCCCACTGAGCCAGATCCAATGAAAGGTGGGGATGAGGCTATATCCCGCCACAGCACAGAATATAACAGAGCGAAGCTTCTGCCACTTCTTGGTCAAGTAATGAGGGTGTATCTGGGCGAAGAACACTGCCAGCATCATGGCCAGAACGGTTACCAGGTACACCTGCCGCCAGTACTGCAGACAGTTACACAAACCAGACAAAAACTACATGAACCACAAACACATGGAAGTCCTCTTAATGTGCACCACACAGACACAAAAAAAAATCACTTGTTCGGCTGAAAAAAAAAAAAAAAAAAACGGTGTAAGAAAAAGCAATGGAGAAAGCGGTCTCTTTTTCTCTTGGGGCACTTGGCTGATTGAGTAGTCATCCAAAAAGCAAAGCTAAACACTTGGCAGGGGGAGAGTGGAGATGGCTCACCCACGTGTGAATGTCATATGGTGGGGAACAGGAGTGACGGAGTGGGTCCACGAACACGGCCATCTGCTTTGGGCTGGAGCAGATTTCTGCCGCATTCTGGGGCACAATAAGCCAGCACTTCCAATATGTGGGGAGAACCATGTGGAGCAGCGTGGCCAAAAGCGCTGGTGCTCAGCAAACAGCAAGTGGGAGTAGAGGGGACGAGAGCAAGCAGCTTGCTCAGGATATCCAAGATCCAAGCTTTCAGAAAACTGCACCAGAATCTTGAAACAAAGAAGATTCCACGCCAAGCGGCACCTCGTCGTTTTTATACAGGCACTACAAAGCCGCTCCACAGGGGGTCCATTGTGCAAACTAACAGGAAAGGAGGAATAAACTACCGTACAACATAATCAAAGATACTCTAGCACAGTGTTACAGTAATCTCACGGGAAATGTCAAGATGCGGCAGCTCTTAGTGTGCGCACGTCTTACTTTACTATTAAACGTTCAAACTATTCCTCACAACAGTTCACCCAAAAATGAAAATGCTTTTAATATTTACTCACCCATGTCATTTTAAACTTTCTTCTGTGAAACACAAAAGTTGGTTTTTTGACAAATGTTCATGTCCATACAATGGTGTTCTTTAAAATATCTTCTTTTGCAGAAGAGTTTAGAATCACATTAGGGCAAGTAAATTTTTATTTTTTTTCTCTGGTGAACTAATAAATGTACTACAACAGAAATTGAAAATACAGTAAAATGATTTTTCTTTACTAAACACATATAATCAGTCTCTCTGTGTAGTATTCACAGCACACACACACCAGACTGTTTTCCCCAGGAAAAGGTGAACTCTTGCTCTGTATCTGTTGCACAGGTAACATATGCCCACAACAAAAGCAGGCCAACCATCTGCTGCTAGAGACCACTGTGGGACGATACACCTCAAGCCACCTAATTAATCTACCCCTGTCCACATTGGCCATAACCGCCTATCGCACACAGTGTAGAGGCTCTCTGTGTCATTCTTGTGGAACCCTGTGTCCTACTTGGATTGAACTCTACACATAAACATTTGTTACTTTGCTGATGAAGTTATAGGAAGTTTACCTCCAGACCAGTACTGCTCACATCTCCCCTGAGCCAGAATGGTTTAGTTAATTTCAGTACACTTTAGATAGTTCAGAACATTTCCTAAATGGAAATTTGTCTTGACTCATGGTGCAGCCATACACCATGACCAGTCAGTTCCATTCCACAATAAATACACAATGACTTTTCTAATCAGTACACAGACATTAGTAATCAGCGCAAACATTACATAAAATTATGGAAGCTTATGTTCAGATATCAAATGTAATTCTGAGAAAGAAAGGACGAATTGTAAAAAAAAAAAAACTAAATCGTGAGAAAAAAAAAAAGTCAGAATTGCAAGTTTAAAGAAATGGTTCAACCAAAAAAAAAAAAAAAAAAAAAATGTAATTTGTTCACTCATGTTGTTCCAAACCTGTATAAGTTTCTTTCTTATGGTGAACACAAAAGAAGATATTCTGAAGAGTTTTGAAGGACCAAACAGTTGTTGGTCCCCATTGACTTCCATAGTAGGGAAGGAAATACTATGAAAGTCAATAGGGGCCAGAAACTCTTTAATTACCAGCATTCTTCAAAATATCTTCTTTTATGTTCAATGTAAGAAGGAAACTTACACAGATTTGGAACAACATGAGAGTGAGTAAATGATGACAATTTTCATTTTTGGGTGAACTATCCCTTTAATTGTCACAATTACCTTTTTATAGTTTTATTTCATGGTGGAAATGGTCATGCATAAGTTATAAAAAATGGTAAAAATAAGAAATTGGACAGGAGCAGCACCCTCACTAATATAGCAGATGCACGTACGTTATTGCAGTAGAACGCATAGAACACTCCTGGAACATAACAGCCTATGATTCCTATGGAGATCCCAGCATAATCCAGTGCCATCCAGCGGCGGCTGGTTTTTTCAGAACGGTGGCAGCAAAACAGGTGATAGCCCACAGAACACAGCATGCACACCTGAGAAGACAACGTAAAGTGTTGAGAAACAGACGTGTGTGTAGGCCATTTATGCAGATTCACATATGCAAAGTTTTCACAATACAATAAAAAAAAAGCTGAAAGCCATATGATGAACCTATGCAGCCAAACAAAGATGCTATAATTATGTCTTTGTGAGGGAAAATGCAAGGGTGGTGGTAGAGGCACTTTGCCTAATCCTGATACTTGAGAGAATGGCTGCCAAGGAGAGAAACTGCCATTTCTGTCTATAACCGATGGCACGAGAGCAACTGATAACAGATCTAGAATTAGACGGGCCTGAGTTTAGGTGATAAAATCATAAGTTTCAACTCCCTGGCAACAGTGAATGTGGAAAGCCTGATATCAAAGACCTAAAACAGTCCAAGGATCATAAAAATACTTTTTGCTGATCAAAGATCAGTTTTTATTAAAAAGGATGCCGCTGATCCAAACAAGCAACCATGGTTAGAGATTATTTGTTTGTCATGCCAAAAAAATCTATATATTCACTGCTAACTACTGTGTTAACTATTCAAGTTTAAATGGGGGCTATTAAATGCACTTCTGAACTGCTTATATTTCTCCTCATTTCCAAGTAATTTGAGGGCATGATGCAAGCAGCACAGACATACCTGGAAGCAGAAGAGGCTTATGGAGTATATGACATAGTCCTCTCTGGACGCTCCTAACATAGGCAGCACTGCCAACAAGTCATAAACTCCCAGCGTGAAGAACAGGAAGAACCCCAACAGATGACTCCAGATGTTTACTGTCTCATTGGACAGAATGAAAAGGCTACAAAACAGGTGAGATTATATTATATTAGAATTATATAACATTAATTATACTAAAATATCTGCATTGACGGTGGTTACAAGTAAGACCTGCACTTACCTTTTAATGCACAGTCTAGAGGTCAGATAGGCTCTGTAGCCATCAGTGATATAAAGATTTTCTCGTAGGAATCCCGGCACCTGCTCATAAGTGTACAGGCGGATTCCTCTGGGCACCAGAACTGGCCAATACTGGTAACTGCCCAATTCAATGTACTGGGCATTCTTCAGCAGCTTCGCTGATGGCATGATGATATTATCACCCAGTCTCACTCTCAGAGTCCTACAGACACACAAAGTTTAATGGATAAACACATTTATAAGCATATAATATCTAACAAAAAGTGACCAGGATGTTGTTATTTTTTATAATATATTATTTTTTTATGTTATCTTTTTGTTTTGGGATGTGAGTGTTGTTTTTTTTTTTTGTGTTTTGATATGTGTTATGTGAGAGTGTTTTTTTTTTAATGTCATTATATCAGTTTTGTTATTGTTAACAAAAATTATTAAAAATAGTTTTTCATTAATTAAAATAATTTACATTTTATTAATTTAACATAACTAAAATAACTAAAATGTAATATTAGATAAAATAGGTCAATTATACACACACACACACACACACACATACATACATACACAAGTATATGAGACAATTTATGAAAAATGATAAAGAAAAATAGACCCTTAGTTTATTAATAATTACTATAATAACATAACACACAAAAAAACACTGGATAATATACAAATTAATAAAAAGTTATAGATAATGTAAAAGGTAAATGGAATGTTTTTAATATCTAACACTATTGATTCTATTTTATTTATTTGTTTATTTTTATATTTACTGGGGAGTAATGTGGGGTATGTATTGTCCCGTCTCAAGAAGGGTAACGTTACTGCTTGTGTTCATTGCTAAATCGTTTCAAAAACAAAGCACTAGGGCTGTATAACACAAATGCAAATTTCACACCTTCTTTAGAAAGAAATATGTTAATAAATATGAAACGAAGATTTAGGGAGGGCTAAAGAAACAGATGCCCCATTCACTGTCCAACAAGTTGTCAAAGCTTATGGTAAAATACATACAGATACACACAACGTACAAACCTGCTGATTATATAAAATGATTCATTTAAATAAAAGCAATACACCAACTGGCCAAATATTACCTTTATCGCTAAATTCGCCATCACTGTGTTGCATCTAAAATGGATAAGCAGCTAAATGCTAATCACGTCTGTCCATCGGTCTTATTTCAGAAACGGATTAAAGTGTTCGCTTAACCCTGAATTTAAACTTACCATTGATCAGATAAATGTCTGCATCGAAGAATCCGCGTTTGTGTCTGTGAGGCTCGTAAGTAATATTAGTATCCCATGTCCAGACTCATATTAGCGCCGCTGAGGGCAGCAGGAAGTTGTGCTGTGTTACTAGCTGCTAACAGGCTAATAGAGAGATTATTTCAAGTCACATGTAACCTGAGGCATTAATCCCTCTGTCTTCTATCCGCCGACTACTTTATCAGTCCTCTTAAATTCTATATTAATATAAATAGAAAACATTTTATTAGAATTTAAATTTTATTAAAACGTTCTAATGATTCACGTTTGACCTTTAAATACAGCCTAAAAGGGTTTGTCGCCCGTTCACACTCGGTCTCAGTTTTTTTCCCTTCGAAATGATTTCTTCGTTCTGAATGTTTAATCACAATAAGTGTTTATCCACTGGAAAAGTGTTTCTCAGCAGCGGAAGTCGTCATCGTTGGGTAAACTTGAAGAGCAGTGAATGGGAGAGTACCACAAATATATTTTTTACATTCCAGTTTGCTCAAATAACAAAATAAAAACTCCACGATAGAATGCGTCATCACAGTCTTGTGAAAAGGGTCCATATAGCACCCAGTTTTCATAGACTGCCATTAATTTCTTTGACTGAATTGACACCTGTAGGTGGCAGACCGCTGTCATCACGTTTTGAAGAAGACTTTCTCTTTTCATAAACATCTCAGGTGTAATCTTGTGTGATACTCCTCTGGGGCTAGAATCACACTTAATCTTCCCTCAGCTATTACACCCAAGATAATTACCTTCTCAAGTGGGAGTGTGTTCTTCATTAGCACTCCTAATTCACCTTTCAGCACTTCACTCTTCAACAGGCTGTCAACAGCACTGCCAAGGCAATTTGCCTGACTGCAGCAAAACCACCAAGACAGCGAAAGAGTGCCATCTCATTTCTTGTTCAGGTGTTTTTTACATAAAATATTTGTACTAAATTATAACTAGTTTTTGTTTGTTCCTATCCTTTTAAGATGTTGAGCAATCTTTTAATACACACATGCAGTAACTCTTATAACTGATTTAGGCCTACTACCTGTCATTGAAAAGACACCAGAACTCCACTCACAGCTGGACCTTCTCCGACCTCTTTACACTCATTCGTTTTTCCATTCAATTCGCTCTCTCAACTTCATGTTTCTTGTAGCTAGCCAACCGCCACACACAGTTCTCCACTGGTGCCCATGATATGGCCCCCAACCAAGAGCAGGCATCAAGTCCAATAACAAGGACACAGTCATTGTTAGAAGAGGTTGGCCAAGTGTCTTGCTGAGAAACTATCCAGCGAGTACAAGACATTGCCACCCTGACAGCGGCCTCGCTAAGGCCCGTCAGTGCTCCCCTGCTCTGGTCGCTTTTATTTATAATCTCCGCCACGAGACATCTGCTGCCGCCGTGCCTCTGTCCTTGCCGTCCACACAGAGGGTGCACATCAATGTTTCCACCGCAACCTGCAACGAAGTCCAGCTCGCAGGCAGGAGACACCACACTTTGCTCCAATAGGATGTGTGTCGTGTCCGATCCCACTCCCTGGAGACTGATTAGCACGATACGGGGGACGGAGGGAGGCTTCACGAGCACTCAGACTGATACTTACACGATCAGAGTGCCTTTGTTTGTTTGGTGTCTGTAGTCTGGTCACAAGACTATTTTGGGGAGCTGACACTTTGAGAGAGCTCTGGAGCCATCTGACGAGGCCTAGTTTGCCGCCAGTTCCTGAACAGTGGGAAGTCAAGCAGGCCACTGCACTGGCCTTGACATAAAATGGCACAGGCAGTTTTGTGTTTTTTAAGCAAAAAGAAGACCACATGCAGCTTCAAATGCCACCGCTTTTCCTCAAAAGAATAGGTAGACTAAATAATATATATTTTTTACTCCAGATTACGAAAAAGAGGTCCTTATGTCAGATTATGTAAAAAAAAAAAAAAAAAAAAAACTTAAGTAATACAATATGTATAAATTACTGATATTACATTGTTACATATAAGGAGCAATTGTTAGCTGAAATATTTCCCTTTTTAAATTTACTTCACTTAAAAAAAAAAGTAATTTAATCGCCGTAACCCAGAGTAATCAGTTATCCTATATTATTTTTTTTTATTTTATTCTTTATTATGTACTATAGTGTTCACCATTTTTTTTTTTCTGCTTAAAAGAAGTTCAAATGAGGCAATGATGGGAGATTTCAGCTTAGTGAAAGTTCCATCTGCATAACAATATTGGGAGGAATTGAGCTTTAATATAAAGGCATCCTCTTTTTTTCACTTACAATTATCTCTTCAATAAGATGTACATCTGGCCCCAAGACTATAATTCCCCAGAGGCCAAAAGAAAGGAAAACAATTTCCACAATAAGCAAGAGATTAGATCAGACAATGCAATTGTTCTTCTGCATTAAGCATTTGCTGGAACGAGATTAATATCTTGTGATATTAATGACTGTTTGCGGTGTGTCACTTTTGCTGTCAGCTTGAAATACTCTAAATCCTCATTTATGGGGAAAATCATAAGTCTGGCTAAAGGACTCAAGCAGACATTCTAAGCTTTCTTGGCACGGGGCTCTTATTATTATTTTTTAACCCCTTTACAAATTACGTTACAAATACGCACTTTGTTATAAAACTGATTATTATTACATATTGCCCTTACAAATCCCTATTGATTTTTTTTTTCATGTAAAATTAATAGAATATTCTGGGATTCAAAGAGCTGTTGAGTGGGAATTTGTTCCATATAAATTTGTGTTGTGTGTGCGTGCGTTTTACATTATTATACAATTAGAATTGTAATTTGATAATCACACGGACCACGGGAGGGTGAAAGAAAAAAGAAAGAAAGAAAAAAAAACAATCACATTCAACAATGTGTTTACCAATATATATATTTTCCATTAAAATTGCTTGAAAAATGCTGAATTTATTTTTTATAATGTATAATGGACATTTTTGCTACTGAAAACAGCCTACTAGAATTCTAAGAGAAAAAGTAAAATCTCAAGTAAAAACATTTTTTTTCTCCTGTAGATGTCACTCTGTATCTATTTTCTCTCACAAAATACTTTTAAACAGTAATTCGTCCATTAATTTGCCTCAATGTTCAATACATTTTGTATTTATAAAATAAATTCAATAGAGAATTAATGCAGTTAACCCGAGATAGTAGGTCAATTCATTAAATGCTAATAAAGCGAAATAGATTTTTGACACTGATAATTTAACACCTTTAAATTTAATAATTAACAAATTCGTTTAATTTGGCACCAGTTAGACACAGTTCTGCGAATAAAAGAAACGTAATTCCTGATTTAATATTTAAAAAAAAGTTTACAAATGATCAGTCTCTTGTAGGCTACTGTGTCCTGATTGTAGTGCTGATTTTGGCAGTAGATCTAAAAACATCCACTAGATGGTACTGTGGTCACTCATTTTGTTTCTATCTACCGTCACCGCTCATCTCGGCTATTTAAAATGGCCTAAATACTTCCTTTACTTTTTAATAGAATGTTTCATACAGTCAAAATCCTGTGGAAACATTATCAAACAGCATGGGGAATCCGAAACTAAATGTATTAATTAGTTTGTAAATGAGATAAAACAAATGTGAATTAAAACCAGCTCAGACGAGCTCAATGCAATGAATGAGTCAATTGTCAAACACATTTGCTGGCATTTAATAGGCTACCACTGAATATAAATACACGTTTCTTATTTGAGAGCTTTGACCCTTATCACAGTAATGTATTTTGCCATTCTGGCCTCCAACACCACGACTGAATTATTGTTTTTTTATTTTAGGGGTCAGTTCAAAGTACAGATTAGCATTAGCCAGCAATCCCACAGTAATGGATTTCTCACATCACGGGGCATAAATGATGATTCTTTTTTCAATTGTGGAAGATAACTCCATCTAAAATGACAGCCTTCTCCTGAGTGAACGAATTGCGGTGATGTTTTTGATGCATCCTTGCACATCGACGGCTGTTGGTGCCATGATTGTGGAAGATTGTCTAGGACCTGCTGCTTTTCCCTGATATGAAGGGGAGAGCAAGAGACAGTACGGTGGAGGGGAGGGAGGGCCGTCTGCCCTCCACGGCCCTGAATCGCCTCCCGCCACAGGACTACCCCACGCCCAGGCTTGTTTGGAGGGTTGGCACTAATTCAGCAGCGCCAGCGTCTGACCTCAGCGGCAGCGGCGCTCCGAGAAGACCCACCCAAGGCAATGCGAAGGATTCACCTCAGCCGGGAAAGGGGAGGGATGGCTGGGTAGGTGGGGGTGTCTCAAGGTCAGTTAGGGGGTCTGGGAATTGGGGTGGAAGGAGAGACTAATGAGATTTTCATTCTCTCTTTCTCTCCGGTGCCGGTGGCATCACCTTGCACCCCCCTGTCAATCTACCACCTTTCATCAGCTGAGAAGGACAGAGGGATGTAGGTGGAAAAAAGCGGAGGAAAAATACTGTTTATTTCTTTAACAGGACTGTTAATCTATTTGGACTGGGGTAATAGAACATTTGCCTGGCACCTGCAGAGACCCGTCTGCGGGAACGCGGGGTTGTGACATTCCCCCTAAATATGCTGAGCTTTCTCTCACCTCTCATCAAACAGTGTGATCTTTATGGACTGTATCATATTGTGCCGTAATGTGCTTTATTGTCCACAGAATAAGCTTTTCTTAAAGGTAATTGGAAACCTGGAAATGGCTGCTATCGGCTGATTTTTAAATACATTATTTCTGAAATGTGGCCTGGGTAATGACCCTGTCGGTGTAAAACGTAAGATTTATCTTGGCAGACAAAATTGATCCATTTCACCTTTGTCTAATGGAAATTTTTATCAGGGATTATCTGTTTATGTAAATGAGCGTTGCCCTGGAACAGGGAAATAAAAGGAGCTTGAGAGGGCAGTTAATCTAACACTTGACACGTCAATGTGGACATAACGCATACAGAGCACACTCTTTCTCTCTCTCTCTCTCTCTCTCTCTCTTTCTCTGTTAGGGTTGAAATGATGGGAGGGCGTCTGTCCCAGACCTCAAAAGATATTTGAATTGGGACCTTCATTTCCATATTAAGAAAAACACAATGGCTACACACAAGCATTATGATTAGATCAGTAATCAAAATAAAATGTAAGTGAAATCTAATTTTATTATAATATTAGACCTCAAAATATGTTAACATATATATATATATATATATATATATATATATATATATATATATACACACATAGTTGTTGTATATAGATATTACATATATAGTTGTTAAATATAGATGCTACATAAAATCTGTATGTAAATATATTTACATCATTTAGATCAATAAATGAAGCTGTCTAAATAAATGTTATATATATAACATGCATATGCTTTAATATAACACATTATATATATATATATATATATATATATATATATATATATATATATATATATATATATATATATATATATAAACTATGTTTACATTTGTTTAGTGCTTAATTAACAGAATGATAGATTAGTTACAAACAGTCATAGTCAACATGAAATCAAAATTATAATTATGACTGATCTATCCATGCACATCATTTAAAAAAAATGCCCACATAGTCTTTAATCAAAAATGTTCTATTCCCCTTCTTCTTATTACGACATCTCTTCTCTGATGACATGCGCATCAGCACAAGTGCAGGACAATAAACACTTCCCTTGAGAATTTTTTTTTTTAATTTCATGCCGACTTCGGATAACCAAATGTGTCTTCATTTTGCATAGTTTTAATTATGTGGGCTCAGACACATCATATTGTTAGAGACATTTTAAATGTTTAGTGATGGCTTTTGGCAACAAGGACAACTTCAAATCACCCATGATGTAAGATTGCATTTACAGCTCTATTACCCACTGTGCAGCTTGCATCATGGTCCATGTTGTGTTTTCAACATGGCAACCTATCATTTCTCCCTGAAATGTGTTTATGTGGTGGCTGTCCAGTCTCTGACAGAGTAGTCACTTAAAAGAAGGCCGTTTGGATTGACAAGGCCTTCTCGGCTGCATCTGTGGCGCTCCTTCGGATATGATGTTTTATGAGGGGCTCGTGTTGTTGGTAGCATCTCAGCGTGACAGCGATGCTATGTTTTGAAATACAGCCCAGGATCTCCTCTGAGAGAGACAAATGGAAATTTAGCATGTACACGGCTAGTCCCAGGGCAGCCACACTGTCAGCTTTACTGAGGCAAGCATAGCCCTGATGGAGTGTCAGACATGCTGTACTGTACGCTATGGGGAACTCCATCACTGTTCCAAACACTGACTGGTGTCAAGGGGCCCTGAGACAGACCTTTGTCCCTAAGCATCTCTAAGCCCATCCATGAAGGGCCAGCAATTATTGAACAGGCAGCAGATGCATAACAGTACTTGAGGAGCCACCATGAGCAGAAAATGAGCTGAAGTGCATTAGATTGACTGATTGACTGAGTGATTTTTTCTACTACTGTAGTTGCTTTTGCACGCATGTCCATGCTGGTTGTCATAGAAGTGATAAAAACTGATAGGTTTATCGTGAGTTAGACTTTAGCAATAGATATTTCACCATTGATTGTTTTTCATAATGGCAGTATCCAAAGTGATTGCAGACAACAGTGTTAAAAAATGGGAAAAGGTGATAAATGCAATTTTCTGGAGAGGTTTTCATGTTTTTGAGTGATGAAAAACACATTAAATATGATCTCATCAAAAAAAAAAAAAAAAAAAAACTTTAACAAGAATTACATATGGCAAATTTTTTTTAATGCAAAGTGGCGTATCAACTTTTTTCAAGGCATGCATGGCATGGGAATTGAACCCATAACCTTTGCCATTGTTAACAGTATGTTCTACTGTTTGAGCTACAGCTATAAAATTCCAAAGTTCTTAGAAAGGTCTAACAATATCCAATAGTTTATTTGTTTAAAAACTGTGGTGAGAAAGACAAAATTATTAGTCTACATTTGTCTTTATAATAATAACGGGGAACAGTTTTTGCATAGGATAAAGCAGTTGGTTGGTGGGTATGCAAGAACACTGCAACAGTGAAGCATCTTCATGGGCTTAAAATAGGACCGAAAATCACCATCAAGGTAGTTCCATCACCTCAGCTCAAATTCTATAAGTAAGATAAAAAGCCAGTTCCACCTCTCCACTCTGGTGCAATGGGAGCTTAGTGCAATTAAAAGAGTTTCAGATCACCGGAGGCATTAAAAATGAATCCCAACCACTAAATGGACTATCCCCACACATCAGAGATCATACGGCTCCTAAAGGAAAACTGTGACAGCTGTTAAGAAAAGACCTCCCTAATACACTCGAGCATACATACACACATAAGCATATGAATACAGAAGCATTTTTTTTTTTTTTTTACTTTTTTTTTTGTATTTCAACAAAGATCTGAACATAGAGGATGGATAATGATTTATTGAAATTGTCCCCTGACTCTCCTGATGAACCTTCAAACAGTGTGAGACAGAGCACTGATGATTTTTGATCTTTTTTTGACAATCTCCATTTCATACCATTTCAGTAATCAGGAATACATACCAAATAATACACTGTTACAGCTGCAGCACTGGTTGCGAACTCTTTCTGTAAATAAACAACATTATCATGACGCATTCAACACCTACCGCTGCAGTCCAGACGCGGCCTATTACTTCAGACTGTTTAGCTCTCGTCTGCTACGTTCCCCCCTAGATGTCAGCGCGCCTTCCTGATGGTAATTTGTTGCTAATCAGCTGTCAGCTCACAAGTGATGATGAGGCGATCATTTTGCAGTGGTGGTAGGTAATGGCCTTAAAAGTCACAGAGTCAATGTCAATGGGATCTCTCAGATTCAATCAGGAAGCAGCCATGACGGATGGCCCCTGCTGACATAACCACTCATTTTGAGCCCAAGCATCTGGGCCCTAGTAAATAACCATCAGAGGGTGGGTCCAAGGGACAGGTCATTAGCCCTGAGAAAAATAAATATCTCTTCTCTATGAAGGCTGCAAGTCATTTAGCACAGACTGGGAAATTTTACTTAAGATTAAGTATGATGAGCTAATATGAGTCAGAGGAGGCTGTGCCGCACAGTGCCATGATGAGACAGAGAGGAAATTTATACACAGGACCTGGCTGGTGAATAGGATTTTAAAGAGCTGATGTGTTGGCTTAGGGGTCAGACTAAAATCTTCTCTTTCCCTGCCCCCTATGCACTGCATGGACCCTTAAAGTATAAGCTTTTATAAGGGGACGGATGCTCCTGCCCTCCAGAATGTTCCTTGTTCAGCATCTACATGTGGGATTACTGGCAGTTAATAAGGTTGGCGGACATCTGTGTAACACCAACCACTTTATCTCTTTTTCTCATTTTGTTTAATGAAGAAGAGCTTTAATTAGCTAATTAAGCTTTTCTGGGACAGAAACTCCTGCCCAGCAGGTTCAGTAACTTCGAACTTTCGCTACAAGAACTGAGCAAGGCCATTTATCAAATACACGTGGAGAGGATCTAAATTTAGCATTATATACAGAAGGAATGTACCGCTGTTCCCAAAATAAACCAGACCTTTTCTAATTATTATTATTTTTTTTAAAGATCTCTCTGGAATACTCGATTCTGACTGGTCATTGCTACTAACTGGCTCTACTTTCATTTATTTAATATCACACTGCCAACTCGAATCAGTTGTAATGGAAATTACCTATAAGACTTAAAGCTAGTGAGAACCAGAAGTTGCAAAACAACTTAACGTCAGTTTGATTTTAGCGCACCTCCTTGCCATCTCTAGCACCATTACAGAGAGGAAGCTAATTTTATGGAGAAAAACACATTTTTTTCTGTGGATTGACAAATTAATTGTTCACCACAAGACTAATAATGCTAATACTAATATATATGTATGTATAAAATACGTAAAGTCCATATATATATATGTGTATGTATATGTTTATATACATATATATATATATGTATGTATGTATGTATGTATATATATATATATATATATATATATGTATGTGTATATATATATATATATATATATATATGTATGTATATATATATATATATATATATATATATATATATATATATATATATATATATATATATATATATATATATATCTATATATATATATATATATATATATATATATATATATATATATATATATATATATTATATATATATATTAGGACTTTACGTATTTTATTAGGATTAGGGATGTAGAGTATGGTCATGCAGAATATGTGCTTTATAAGTATATATAAACAGCCAATATCCTTATAATATGAATACTAATAGCAACTAGTTAATATAAGAGTTGGTCCCTATACTAAAGTGTATAACCCATGTATTTATTTATTTATTTTGGAGAGTAGCATGTTATACAATACTTGCATATAATGCTGTAGGCTACATTGTAACATCATTGTAAATGACCCTCATGTCTCTGTTCTGTCATTAATTCAATTAATAATAATGACTTGTATCCATCACGCCACACTCAATATAAACATTATCATATTAACCTCCAAAAATCTATTCTCATTCTATCAACATAATTAATTTAGCCTGCAAGTGGGGGTTATCTGAATAATTGACACCAACTCTAAGATATGAAATATTCATATTCTCCCTGCGTGCCTGTAATATGATTGTGAATAGCAGGTGTCTCCTTCCAAATGACTTTTGGACCGGGCAGGAGGGTGGCATGTCTGCAATACTCGGGACCTCCGGTGTTGAGCACTGACCTTCATGCGGTGGTCCATCTTCACAGTTGAGTTCATGCATCGTCTCAGCAACACAGACACACTGGTCATATATCTTTGTTTTGTGCCAGGTCTCGCACTCAGCAACTCTGAGGGAAGCACCATTAGGTATAATGCTCTCTCTCTCTCTCTCTCTCTCTCTCTCTCTCTCTCCATTTTGGCAGCCAATATCCAATGGATATTTAGAGAGGAACATGACTGTGGGATGGTGGCTGTGGCAGAGGGAGAATAAATTGGTTTCCTTTTGTTGGAGTATAACAAAGGTTAGTGGACATCTGAGTAATATCTTAGAGAAAAGGTGATTAAATATATATTGCAAATTACAAATCTGGTTTTTGTTTGTCATTGACGGGTATGGAGTGTAGACTGATGTGGAAAAAAATTAATTTTAGTGTAAGGTTGCAACATAAATCATACCAGGTAAAAAAATCCACATGCAGGGCTTCAATGACCACTTCCTTAAACAATGTCTTCTGGTTTCCAGCTCATTAAATTAGACCCTGAAAAACAACAGCCAAAACAAAACTATCTCTTTTTTTTTTTTTTTTTTTGGATATTGTTAGTGCATAATTAATTTGCATTTTGTGCTGATGTTCCTCGGTACTTTGCCAAAGTCCAAAGCATCTCACGTCCAAAAGCCAGACACACTGGTGGAAATAATGGTGGATATTTATCTGTGTTTCAGCAGTAGCCAACTCTCTGTTACAACCTGTCAATGACTTACAAACGCCTCAGGCGGTGAAATGTTTCTCCCTGCCATGCTGACTGTATGAAATATTTACATGAATAAAACTTAAAATGAGCTCAAATAGTAGTATAAGAAAAAATAATCAAAATGAAATACTTTTTGAGTTGATTCATTTGATTAAAATGGATTTGTGATATTTCAAATGCAATACAACACATTTCAGGGACTCCCACTCTTCTTTCCACAGTCCATCAGTATGATGCAGTGTTGTTGTAGCTCCATCTGCTAGCGTTAATGCTGTCCATATAACAAGCGCTTGTCAATTTAAGCTGTTTTATTGACTCATCTGTTGAGTTAGGCTTCAAACACAATAATCGTTCTCTCTTTTTTTCCCATCTTCTGCTCTTTTTTTTTTTTTTTAATAAATGCATTTTCATGAATATATCTCACCCATGTGGTGGGGTGTTGTTTCTCACAGTTAATCACTGGGCAGATAAATCATGCACATATTTGGTGTCCATCTGCTGGGAAGGTACTGCAGCCTTTCCTCCTTTCCATTCGGCCTGATGGACAATAACACCAATGGAAGGCAATGAGATTCAGTGCCAGTAGGCTACACCTCTGCACTGGAACATGTTTTCACTGGGCCAGGATGTAATGATGCGGGTGCTGTGGGGGCTGATTGGTGTGATAGAGCAAAATGTTCTTTTATTTGCCTATTCCTGCCCCATCCATTCAATTTTTCATCTGTTGATTTGTTTTTTGTTTTTTTAATTCAATAATAATTGCCTATTTTGGTAAAAAGTAACTCTTTTTCTTTAACAATTCTTTATTACATCCAGACCTTGTTTTTGAATCAGCTTTGTAATTTTGGTAAACATACTTCATGCTAGCATCTAACCTGACACCAAAAAGTGTCTCAGTCTGTTTAAATCAGTCATCAACTAATTGAGCTCTAGATATTCATAATTATCGTTATTATTCTCTTCTTGTGGCACAGAGCAACTCGGTGAAACAAGCCCATTATCATGTGCAGGCGCTCACAACATCATTCCTTTTTTAGGCTAAATTTGAGGGAATGCATCAGTGGCTGATTACCGAGAGATCTCTGTTATTCTGTCACGGCCTTTATGACTCACTAAAGAGTGAATCACGCGTCACATTAGAACTGCTCCTTCAATGGATGCTTAACAGCTCCTCGCCTTAAAACTCCCAAGCACCCCATCAATTATTTCCTAAGCAGCCATACTGAAGACATCACTTAGAACAGTGTGAGGGGCCGGAACTGTCACCATCATGACAGATGCACTGGAAGCAGAAGGGTCCCTGTAGAATGCACTTTGGACCATTTGAGACATGCCACTTATGTGCGATGGGAGAACAGGAAAGAATGAGGCTGTAACCCATCCTGGAGTGATGCCCCTTTAAGCTTGACAGTGTGAAATTCTGCACAGATGCAGGATGTCTACAATGGACATTTTGGATTTCAGCACTAAAAGAAAAAGAGGTCAGAGTGGTCATTTTGCACGTCTGTATTTTTGATTCCTGCAGCTGTGTGTATTCACATAGATTGGGAATTAGTGCACCAGGTTTGTTTCACTCTAGTGTCTCTCGGGATACGTGGGGGACAAGTGCCAAGGGTGCAGTGGCAGTGGACAGAACTGGATTAGCTTTATCACATGCATCTGTCCCCAAGGATCAAACCTAACACCTGATGACTGATGGCCCACTTCCTTAACTATGAAGTTACATTGCAGACAAAATTGAGTGATTACTGAATGAAGACCGATTGCAAACTAATTGTGCTTTTTAGACATGAGCAAAATTACAGGGCAGCTTTTAAAAATTGTTTCATTGGTGTCAACAATTTCTTCTTTAAGAACCATAGTTTAGATTGATCACTTTGTTGCTTTTTTCCTTGTGTGTAAAATATAATTGAATTTTTATTGCTATTTTATATCTAACATTTCGAGTGACTGAAAAAAAATCCTTGTGTCACTAATTATACAACCGGTACTTTGATGTCCAGTAGTCATTAAAGACTCATTTGGGTCTGGAGAAAATTAATAGTGCATTAATCAATATGAACTAATTAGCTGATAACAAGTTAATTAAATCTCTTATTTAAAGTTCTGAGGCATGAAATGCTTATTCTGGCGTGCAAACCTCAGTCTTCAGGCAGCGTGAAGGCATTCTTGCTGTTGCCTAAGTACAGTACGAGAGAGCGGCAGAGAGAGAGGAGATTTTTTGAAGTGTTCTTTTTCTCTCATTTACTCCCATAATGTTAAACACGCCGTTCCGTCCTCTGATGTGTGTCGCCTCATCTCCTCAGCTCTGATCAATCATGGTGTGTTAGCAAAACAAAGTGGTAATAAATGAAGATTTGATCAGTCCTGCAGATGGGCATTTAAACCACCATATGCTTCCTGCTCCTTTTTGACACAGAGATCTAAACACATAGTGTTGAGCCGGATCAGGAATGGCAGAAAGCCAATACAAACTCATGTCTGGAGTCCCAGATCAGTGAGTTATTTTACTGGGGGCCATTATTGTTCCTTTATGTGAAATCAATAAGCCCCTGTGGAATAAAACGCTTGACCTAAAGATATGCTTTCTTTCTCCCTTCACTATTTTAGGTGGAGGAGAATCGTAAGCCACAGATATTTAGGTAAGATACAAGTTAATCACTAAAGATGTTTTGATCCTTGCTGCTTAAAAAAATTAAATAAATACATTTAAATAAATAAAATGATCAAATTGGAAAATTGTATTATTATTATTATATTAGAATATTATATTTACAGTATATTTCACCTGCTTCCGCCTTTTGACTATTCCTATGAGGTATCATCAAGGTCCGGAGCCACAGATCAATACTTTTGATGGAAAGTTATAATCAGCCCTATTAAGTGACAAAGGTTCACTCTGTAACAGCTGGGCTGGCGAGAGACTGGAGCTTGTCTGACTAATGAATCGTGAAACAATCAGGCAGTAGCCATTTGTGTTTTAGATCTGTAAATATGGCACGGAACAAGTGCCAGACCATTGCCGGAGCTCCAGCTGGGGCCACAGATGGTCTGGATTCAGAGCAGCGCAGGAGCCGTTAGCTCCTCCGTCCCACACTGCACCTCTGCTGTCGCTGAGTGACAACTTCACTTTCGCACTAACTTACCCATTTGCCCTGCGTTGGGTGCCAAGCATTCTTAAAGTGGCTGACAGGTTCTCTGAGTGGGGGCTCCCCGAGCTCTGGCATTGGCCAGGGGAAGGAAGAAGAATGGAGAGAGAAAGCGAAGGGTGAGAGAGGGAGAAAGGAGCTATGAGGAAGAGCAATGTGATCTTGCTATTTAAAGACATGATCACCTAATTAACCTTGTAGGGCAATGACTAATTCTGACACCTCACCCACTACAACTGTGGCAAGGTCTGTGATAAATCTCATTAAGTGGCTCTTTTTCAAATAGGTACACCGAGGCCAGACGCAGATTCACTTGTGCTTTTATGTTATTTTTGCTATAGGTTTTTAAAATATGCGCTCTGATTATCAGTGGGCTCGTCGTTTGACTTCGTGCCTGACAGCTGAATAAATATACTGCAACATTCAAACAGACAAATAATGGCTCTTCTCAAAGGCTTCTTGACATTCATCTGTGCAAATGGTAGAAAAGGAGACAGAATGCGTTTAATCTGAGGGGCGAGGGAGACGTCCTTGAGGACAGAGCCATGAAAAGAGATGAAAGGTTTATTTAATCTATTTCCAAGGTAAATGATCCTGCGTCTCTGCTCCTCTCCCCTGCAAGCCACTGATTTTGACTGAAAGCTGTGCTGTGCCATTACATCTTCTCAAACGATAACAGTAATGTTAAGAGGACGATCGGAGCAGCGCATAATAGGTGTAATTCTTTTTCGGTTTGTTTCAATCTATGCTTTTCCTGTAAAGTGTTTCCAAAACTTTGTTGTTGGCATGGCTGTATTTCAACCATTTTTAGGATTTGTCTACAATGAGTTGATATAATTACATAAAGGTTACTTTTCACAGTATAACAGTGGAAAAAGTGTAGTTAGATGTTAAAAAACATTTCTTTTATACTAACTTAATATGCAGAGACAACTAAGTTAAGCCAAATATAAATACAATGCTATTAACATTATGCTTATTAACATTAACATTATCCTTCAAGCAACTAGAGCGGTCTAACACAGCAACACTGGCACAACCAATGGCATGATTTAGGGGCGAGACTATCTCTTTGTCTGGCCAATGTGGGATAGAGGGCATGTCCAGGAAACCTATTCAAAAACAATAATTATTTTGCCAACTCCATTCTGTAGTAGCAATGCTACACAAATGATACACTTACACTTCAATGTAAATACATAGCAGAATCATATTACTTTTCCGCTAGTGAGCTAGATCCACTAGTGAGCGATGCCTCGTGATACCATTGCAGAGAGGCACAAAATCACTTTGCATCTTTTAAGAAGAATCGCTTTATGTATCCCACAATTGTAAGTCGCTTTGGATAAAAGCTTCTGCAAAATGACTAAATGTAAATGTTATGAGAGTTTTTTGTTTTTATTGTAATATTGAATTTAATTGACACAAGGAAAACAAGGAAAGGGGGAATTCTTTTTAAAAAAAGGTTGAAAAGGGGGGAAGGATTAGGTTGAGGAGGAAGGGTTTTTTTTTTTGGATTTTAATTGATTTTGACCAGGTCAATGTTCAGCCCATATCAGTAATAATAAAGAGTCGGGCTTCTGTCCTTGCCTTTTCTGCTCTCTCTCCAAACCTCAATGAATACCAAACCTGGCCAGTGGAACTTTTCGCAACGTTAACTGTCATGACCCTGCACGGCCAGGCAAAACGGCTTAACTAAGCTGTCAGCTCTAATCAAGCCAATAAAAGGATCAGATAAATGTTTATTACATTGTGGGAAAAGATCATTTCTATACTGAAATTGAGGATGACCTTTCCAGATAATTCCTCGTTGGCTTTTTTAAATGGTGGGTAAATCACCGTCCCTTTGTTTGAGGCTGATGTGGTGGAACCTTACTGACGGAGGGTATAAAACATTGTAGCCAGTACTTGCTCTAATCCGAGGCCCAATTTAGTCATACAATCAAAACTGTTATCTCAGCAAAGTTAATGGTGAGTCAGGGACACATTACATATACAGTAGGTCACTCTGTGCAGTGTAGCTTACACTGTAGCTGAGCTGCTACTTCTGGAGATTTGACTGGATCCCCAGGCAACAGCAACATCTGATTAACTGATGCTTAATCTTCAGGAAATGTTGACTGTCAACTTTAAAGGGATACTCCAACCCCGAATGAAAATGTTGTCATTAATCACTTACCCCCATGTCGTTCCAAACCCGTAAAAGCTTCGTTCGTCTTCGGAATACAATTTAACATATTTTGGATGAAAACCGGGAGCCACAAGGATGCACTGTTTTCTTTCAAATCAAAGCCAAATACACATAGAAACAGTGCATCCTTGTGGCGCAGATGACACAGAAGAGCATACACAGCATACAATGATATGGAGAGACAGAGGAGACTGTTGACAAAGGAATATGTTGATAAATGTTTAATAAAGCCGTTATTTTTGTTTTCTTCGCTTACAAAAAGTGTTCCCTTCGCTTCATATAACCCAGATTGCACGTTTGATGGCAGATGGAGTGTTCTGACGATGACTTTCATACCTTTTGTGGACCTTGATACTGTTATTTACTTGGCAGTCTATGGAACAGTCACCGGCCTCCTGGTTTTCATCCAAAATATCTTAAATTGTGTTTCGAAGACGAACAAAAGTTTTATGGGTTTGGAACGACATGGGGGTAAGTGATTAATGACAAAATTTTAATTTTGGTGTAGAGTATCCCTTTAAAGGGGTCATATGATGCTGCTAAAAAGAACATTATTTTGTGTATTTGGCGTAATGAAATTGTTTATGTGGTTTAAGGTTAAAAAACACATTATTTTCCACATACTGTACATTATTGTTTCTCCTCTATGCCCCGCCTTCTGAAATGCGTCAATTTTCACATTATTTTCACAATATACAACATGGCGGCGGCAGCAACAACAATACTACAACGAGAATAAAGGGTATGACTTCTTTCTTTGTGTGAACATCTGGGTGGCGTTATGCGAATCTTCCCACATACTGACGTAGATATGTGGGTGTGTTAGAACGAGCAGTCTCAGGGGGGTGTGGACGAGTCTCAACTTTTATAAAGAATATCTGTTTGGATTTGAGACTTTAGTCTTTGCAACTTCACAGATCTTCTTTATTCACCAAGAGCTTGTAGCTCTCCTAAGAGAAAGGACAATTTGAAATCGCATCATATGACCCCTTGAAGAGACTAAACTAAATATGTACTTTTTTTATATGGTATGATGAAATATTTACAAACATGTTACCTAAAAATTTGTTCTTTTTCCTAACAATAACTTGGAAAACAGGGTTAAATAGTTCATCATTACAAGCTATGCAAAAAAATAAATAAAATAAAATAAATAAATAAATAAATCAATGATATTAATTACTAAATTACTATAAAAAGATAAAAAAAATGATTTATTAAACATGTATCTAATAGTTATCATGCAAAATAAATAAATAAATAAAAATAATAATAAAAAATAAATAAAGGCAATGAGACAAAGTGACATTTATTTTATAGCAGTTCTAAACTGGGAAACTGCATATAGATATTGTCAACCATCCCTGATAAAGGAAAAAACTAAATACAGAAAATCCAGAATGTGAGGAAGGGGGACTTCATTGTGTCGCACAGACCATTAGATGTGTTCAGTGGCCTTTGAGATGTTGTATCACTTTAATTAGTACGAGACTGAAGGGCATGCTGATGTGGAATGATGCGGAGAGGTTGATTGTGTTTAGTCGCACCTCACAGCAGGAATTCTCCTCCAAGTGGCTTTTGTCAAGCTTGACTTGCTCTCTGGCCACAAGGTGAAGTGATGTGAAATGAGATCTAGCAAGTGTTTGTCAAGACGTCAGTTTTCCAATAAAAAATAATACTTTCACAGAGACACATTATCACTACTGAAAAAAAGTTATAAATTCAAAAGAACAGCATTTAATTGAAACATATATTTATTGTCACTTTTGATCAATTTAATGTGCCATTGCAGAATAAAACTTTTTCTTTCTTTTTAACTGTTTTAAAATATTTTTCACAATATTACTGTTTTTACTGTATTTTTGATCAAATAAATGCAAGCTTGGTGAAAATAAAAGACTTCTTTCATAAAAACAAAATTCTTAATTATTACAAGTTTTTCACTGTTAGTGTATAATGTATTAGCAAAAGGTCAAAGACAATTACAGTTTTTTTTTTCAGTTGCTAACATCCTTTTGTCCAATCTCTAGTCACATTTTAAAACTCTAAACACAATTAGCACAACATACGTCTGCTGTGACCATACCATTGACACAATTTGTTGTTTTCATACAATATGCAGTCAATTACCATGTTTCTATAATGCTTACGTTTTCTTTTCATACAAGCTTACCCAAAACCATAATCATGGATTTTTTTTAAGTCTTATTTACAAATGCTTAAACACAGCATGATAGAAATTAAAACCTAATTTTCCAAACCTTAAATATAGTATAAAGCTTCTAGTTCTGCAACAACAGCAGCTCACAAGTATTGAAAAAATCTCTCTATTTTAAATATAGTAACAACTGATGACCATTTTTAAGTAACAGATCACTGAAATATTTAGAAATAGCTGATTCCAGTCTTAGTTGGAGGAACAGTCAGGTGTTGAAGCTCTTCCTGTTACATCAACAATATAGAGTAAAAAATACCTCTTTGAATTGGTTTTGTGGATGCAGAACAACACATAATTAGAGAGAGAGAGAAAAAATAATGCCTGGGAGAGAAATAGTTGTAGGAGGAAGAGGAGTAGTTGGATCAGAAAAAGGGAGAAGAGGTAGGGGAGAAGAGTAAGGATGTGTGCTGAACTGCATTTTTTACATTTGTTTGTTTGTTTTTTCCCCTTACACATGTGGAACCTATGAAAGCTCTGCCATGGGATACAAAGGGAAAAGGGTAATTGTGACTTTATCTCAGAATTCTGACTTTTTTCTTGCAATTGTGAATTTCTGATAAAGTCTGAACTGCAAGATGTAAACTCGCAATTCCAATAACAGAAGTCTGAATTGTGAGATAAAAAGTCACAATTACTGTTTTTACTTTTTTATTCTGTGACAGAAACAAGCTTGCATAGAAACCAAAGGCCATGTACTGTATGTGGGAATTTTTGTTGATCACTGGCATCAGCTACTATCCAACCCCCACCCACTGGAAAGCAATTTCAATCAAGGTTCCAATTGATTTTTTTTTTCCTATCGTACATTCTATAAAGTAATGACTCATTCAGTTTTAGATAGTATGTTGCCAAGATTGAACACATTCAACACTTAAAAATGTAAAATGGGTTTCAGTTACAAAAAAACTGTAAGCTCATTGATTTCTGGAGGTAATCCATCTAGTAATGCATAAGGACTGATTATTTGTGGGATTGTAATACCTTGTGTGTCTTATTTATTAGATTATATAATGTTCAAACAACATTTACATTGAAGACCATGACTGTTGACCATATAATGGTTGATATCGTGTTTAATGTGTTTCTAGTAAAGTGCCACCAACCTTCATGCAGGGACAAGTGTGCTCTCAATGCATATACATTTATATTACGGCTCACATATGCGATAGATACCGCATGCTGAAATGGAAACACATTATCTCAGAACCCATTCTATTGAAAGCCGTCTGTAATAGGGAAGGGAAAATAAAGACTTATGGAAAATCAAATGAGGTATGAACTGCCATAAGCACAAAGAAAATTATTCCCTTTGGAAAATCATGTATTTGCAGAAGATAATTTCTTCTGTGTCTCAATGCACTTGACCCTCTGTGATTATCTCCTCTATGCTTGAACTCTCCTTGAACTTAGAATAACCATCACACAAGTAGGATATGGCCATCTCCTTTGCATCTGGTTATTCTAGCTCCAATTTGCTGCCTAATACAGCAATTACCTTGATCTATGGCTGAAGTCACCCTTTCATGTATTAGTATTGGAATCAGCACATTTACTGAAAGAAGCACCTGACTGTGACCCTGCTTTTGCTTTTTAATGTCCTGATTAATTTGAACAGTAATTAATTGACTTTCTAGGTCGGACATTTCAAGTGGACAACCCCTGACGCTTAATCTTCTCATGTGGAAAAAGGAGTTTTGTGAGGGATGACAAGCCCATAATGCTCTCAGGTTCATCAGAAATCTAGTATATGCTGATTTATTAGTACACGAGAAAGTAGGAGGCCATGAGAGAATATGAAATTATTTGAAAATGATTTAAATAACATTTTTGAACATTTGAAACTTGTTTAAACAAATAAAAAGAAAAAGATTTGAGATGTTTCAATGAGATGTATATCACAGTAATATAATGTTAATGTATTCATGTATATTCCATGTATCTCTGAACTGGCCAGCAATCAAAGGCAAAAAGACCAAAAGAAAAATAATAGCTTTGTCAGCTATAATAACTGAAAGGTAAAAGAGAAGCTGTGTGCTAACAATGTCCTCGTACATGAAAGAAATTAAAAAGAGAGAGACAAACATTGTGAGAGAGCATACAGATTCAGTTTCACCAGGAGATGAAAAAACAGATGGCCACCCTCAGCAAGACATGAACAGAGGAGATTTGAAAACATCTTGGGCCCCAGCAGCTAGTAGGTTCTCAGTCTGCAGAGCTTCCACAAGGGCAAGTAGAACAATCACAAATAGCAGAGTTTTGCTGCATAAATAGCCTTTAGACAAAGGACATAAAGTCCAAAATGCATAAACCACAGTTACTCAGTGAGTTGTTCTACATTTACATGGTTTAGGTGGTGTCGTGAACACGGCGGCTCTTCAAACATATTTATACACAAACAAAATATGTCAGATAAGATATGAGTTGAATAGAAAATAAGAAAACGAATGCAAGTTAGTGCTTGTAAGAAATACCATCTACCAACGCTCTGTTTTGACAGGAAAAGTAACTTTGGTTAACTGAGGTCACATACTGTAAATGGACACTTTAATGCAGAAAAGCCTTTAAAGAAAACTTTAACACAAGATGTATTATAAATGTGAAGAAATAGCCATTTTATAAAGCTGAACAGAATGAGTCTTTCTTCAGTGTCTGTGCTACATATTGCTGGGATGTTTAGACCATGTTTTACCAATCATAGCCTGCACCTCCAGGGGGAGGGATGAAATTCAGTGTCAGCAATAACACAAAGGACCTTGGTTTAACATTTCGCCCAAGCCATGTCCCCACTTACAGCCTTAAGCTTGCACTTGCTATTCTGGCAAGCTGCTTTAGTCCACAGACTGACAATCTCTCCTCCGGCAGTGCTTGACCATCTGAGACTCAAGCGCACTAGCGTGAACACACACACACACAGACACACACACTCTACCTCTCACAAGGGCATATATTCATTCATGCTTTAATTGATAGTTGTTGTGGTGATTTTACTGATATTTGTCAACATAATCATCAGTTTTAATTTTAAAGTTAATATGGATTTAACATGAAATTACACGTGGATCAGATCAAACATTCCTAGCATTATAAGATACTGCACAGAACATTTCAAAATGTGTTTAGATATATTCAAAGCAAACACTGTCAATCACACATGCAAACATTTGCTTTGTCTCTTTTTTGCGGCTCGCCAGTCCAGCAGATCTGCACATATAAACACCCACACATTTCTCCCTCTTATTCCACAGCTCTTCACAAGCAAACTGTTCGAGCCTCTTGCCTGCCAGCCAGTCAAGATGGCCCCCCAGCCCTGCAGCCAATCCCACGGTCTGGCACGCAGAAGAAAACCGCAGGCCAGCTGATCCTCTCCCCGGCTACCTTCATCTGCTCCTTTGGAAACTTTTGGACATATATGAATTTTCGAGAGGTTCATGGTCTACTGGGCCGGAGCATTTCAGGAAGAAAGGAATGGGGAGAAAGCCCTTGAGCCATATACAGGCTTCAGAAATCTGTTACTTGATAACCCTGCTACAACAGATCAGTGCTTGTACAAAAGGCAGAAGCTATGGCTTGAAATGAGGGAAAGGGCCATGGCTAAGCAGCATTTGGCAGCTAGCACTGTTTTATTGTCTGCCGCAGACCGTGGTTGGAGAATTCATGCGATTTAGCCCCAGTCGGCATGGCGAACGTGGCCCCGGCAAGATGTTATTGCGACTGTAAACAATCCTGCTCATGTGAGCTCATGTTAAACAGCTAAGCATCTTATTAGCAAATAGTTTTTTCCTTCTATTTAAGATTCTTTTTGTAGAGATTCACACATGGAAGTGTCACGCTTATCTCGACTCATCCCTCTACCTCATTTGCAGCCTTGCTACCTCACGGCTAGCACGCTAATGACTAAAACCTCCAGCCTCCCCTTCCTAGAAAGAGGAATAACTGACTGTGTGCAAATAGATTATGATGAACTGCTTGAACCGCAATTAAGGCAGAAGGAAGGGAAGGAGACGACAGCAGTTTAGACAACAATTTGGGCGACTGCAGCTGCAGCTGCTCTGTGGTTTAATGCAGTAATTGATAGACTCTGCCTGTCACTAGAGGGATCAGAATGAAAACTTAAATTACCATCATTAGGGCTCTCCTAATTGCTGCATCCCATGCAAAGCCTGTTTTTGTTTGTTATTATAAAATTACTCTTCTGTTATCTAATTTGTTCGGGCAGATCTTCCCTTCCTTTTATATGGAAACAAATTAGAATTTGGATTTGGCGCTCAATGGTAAATCCAGACAGGGACCGCTTTCTGAATCGTGGTCATAATATGAACATAATCACTGCTAAGCATTATTTCATTAAACAGGTGCGATGATTATGCATCTTAAAGTGTTTGTTTGCAAATTTGCATCAATCAAATGGATCCATTGAGAGCATCTTGATCCATTTACTGATTATACAATTGCGAACACAATGGAGGCATAATCATCAGTTTATTCTCACGTGCACTGAAACATCTCATTATTCTAGCATTGTTACGATACATTGAATATCGTGGGTATTTCTAGGGCTGCATATAAATCCATTCATTCAAGGGCATGTCAGTGTGATTTCTTTGTATGTGTGTGTGTGTGGCCAGGGTTTTTCATTGCCCCCAGCTCTGTCTCATTAAGAGGTCAAATTTAAAGTACAAAGGTAAAGAAAAAAAAAAATGCTGAGACCACACATTGGTGTAATGGACTCACTAAGACTGACAAGGTCTCTGAGTGCTGGGAATATCTTTGCCCTTGTACTGAATCACCATTCCCCACGAACCAACACACACCAGCCTCGCTGAATCATCCAGATGAAAAACTGGAAAGCAAGACAAAGGATAAACAGTATTATGCCTCTAAGCAAAATTTTACTTGTACACCCACCAGCGACATTCAGAGATCAGTGCCAATAATCAAGTATTAATGATTATTTAATGTGCATATGCTGGAGTTGGGTAATTGGAAGGTTAATTGATGGGCGAGGTCAGTAGAGTCACATTTATCAGTTTCTATTTATCTCTTCTGGGTAGGTGGCAGGTTTACAGTAAATACCTTCTGTCCCCCTAATTTCCTAATGATGGGGATAATGATGGAGAATGGAGCAGCCATTAGCAGGGACAGGCTCTGTGCATCACTCTGTCAGCTCTGTCTCTCCGAGGCCCACAATGAGAATGGGACCCAGCTCCTTAAAAACCCACCCAATGGATAATCATCCACATAAAGCTACATAGCTCTGAAATACAAAGCTTAGTTGCTCGATGAAAGCTGGGTGATAAACTTCACTCTTTTGACATGCATCTACCGTAATTAAACAAACGTTAGTCCGTTCCTCTCATTTAATTGATTGAGCTGCATTCCAAGAGAGCTCGTATTTCAGACACAGACACTGTCTTTGAATCATTCATTTAATTGATTAGTTGACGAAAACTGACAATAACACATATTCATTCAGGAACAAAATGCCACTATGTTGTGCCCAAACACACAACCAAACTTTGTTTAGAATCTGGATTTGCTGCTTAATCCAGATGGGGCTATATGAATGTAATTACAGCTAAAGCATTATTTCATTAAACAGGTATGACAATTATGCATCTTGTAGTGTTTGTCTGCCAATTTGCATCAGTCAAATGAAACTATTTACACTGTAAAATTAATATAAAAAATACAAGTGTAAATTAATAAAATGTTTCTTTAATGTATAATGTATAAGTTACTCAATGTGAACTTCAGCTTTAACATCAAAAATATTAACATTAATGTAAAGCATCACACTTAGTTATGCTTTTGGCAAGCGCATTATACAGCTGGTTACAGTATATTATCTCCCTTTCTTTTTTTCCTGGACTCTGGATTTGCTGACATCTCTATAACCTTCTCTCTCTCTCTCTCTCTCTCTCTCTCTCTGCACACAGTACTGATCACTTTTTCCTCCCTTCTCTATTTCTGTCTGGTGCTCTCTTTAATTAGTAGTCAGCACTACATGTACTGCTTTCAGTCTTGCAGAACATGTTACAATTAGAGTTAATAGGAATTCAGTTCTCTTTTCCAAAAGATTGATTTGAGGACAGTCATATCAGAAGACCTTCCTTTTCTTATCATTAACATTTATGCAATTGGAAGACACTTTTATCCAAAGCTACTAACATATCAGTTTGAGCTTTACCTGGGAATCAAACCCATGACCTTTGCGTTGCAAGTGTCATGCAACTGTTTGAGGTTTATACAGTAGCTCTTAACAAAATTAGCAACATATACAGTATATTAGGTATGAAACCATAAACAAAAAGCTAAGTATATGTATTTCCTCAATGTAATGACATGATATTGATGCATTGGAAGCATGTCTGAAACAAAAACACTGACTAGGCAGTCAGACAAAATTGCTGTGCCACGTGTGCTTACGGTTATAAATATAAATATATATGACGTCTGTCCTAACTGATCTGCTGATAGGCCAGACATTGGTAGGTGAGTATTATCCATAATGGGGTAACCACTTATTGCTTGTATGTTTATTTTACACACTGCAAGCAACTGGTTTACAGAAGCTTTTGTAAGGTTGATGTTGTACATTGTCAATTACAATTTTTTTTTTCTTCAGCAAAATACTACTTTAAAATATGAGTGCATGAGGTGCTATCCCACAGTGTTTATTTGCAGCTGGAAGGCTGCAGAAATACTATTAATTGTGATAACACAAAGAAGAGTGCATGGGGATTTAATTCTCTGTAAGCTTGATATGCATGTTTTAAGAACTAGTTCTACACTACCCGCCACAGAAAACCATGTCTAAACGCCACACAAGAGCATGTTCTATGAATGTTGCTCTTGGCAAAATGTGACTGCTGACACTGTGAAGCTGTCATGATGATTTTCTTCCCATCCATCAGCCTTGTGTAGGTCTTGCACCTGACCGTTTTGACCAGCTGTGATTGACACTTCAGCCTCCTGGAAACACCTAGGGATCATGGCACCTCGTGCCATGAAGATGAAGATAGCTAGAGAAAAACTGTAGCTTTAATCCTCAGGCCTTGGCTCAGCCTACAAGATCTGTCTCAGATTGGGCTCTGTCTTGTCAGTGCAGTAACGAGATCCTGAGTGACTTAAGTCCTCTGGTGATGTCAGACCTGAAGCTAGAGAACTGTGTCTTACTGATTGTCTCAGTGATCTTTGGCCACCATGGCAGAATTTCAGCATTCTCCTGAGAGACAAACAGAAGACTAGAGTTGATGTATTCAACAGTCTCCAGCTTTCTTTTGCTCATTACTTATTCTGTTATATGTAGGTGCTCATTTTCTCTCTGTTATGAGTCATATTTTGGGTTGTCATATACAGTAA
Organism: Cyprinus carpio; assembly: GCF_018340385.1. NCBI lineage: Eukaryota > Metazoa > Chordata > Actinopteri > Cypriniformes > Cyprinidae > Cyprinus > Cyprinus carpio. The sequence goes on from NC_056601.1 coordinate 12,903,910, forward strand.
TTTTGTTTTCCTTATCCACACTGAAAAAAGTGTTTTAAATTTACATGGATTAAATCATATATATCAGTTCCACATGAATCATTGAATAACATAATACTGTTCTTGTGTCACGGAATGTAGTTTTAAGAGTTTTTTTGAAGGAAGAATATAGTTGTTTAGACTTCAAATATGTGGCTTGTTAATAAAATAACGTCTATTTGAAAATTTACTTTGACATTTTCTGAGATGTTTTTATGAGTGAGTTTTCATGAAAGAGACTGAAACAGGGTTGTAAACAGGGAAGTTATTTTTACTTTCAACAACACCTTGTAAGGCGCAGCCAACAAATGCACTGAGCAGCGCTGTCATTGGAAATCACTCTTAACAGGAAGGATAGTACGACAAAGATATCAATGTTTTATGTTGAATATGAGATTGAGCTGAAGAATGAATTCTGTATCAGATTCAGGTAATCTCACTCGCTCAGTCCATCTCTTTCTCATAATAATTTACTCTACATAATACACTGAGCTTTTAATACAGTAATACAATAAGTTTTCAATGAAGCGACTCAACGTTCCTTCATTAGTAGTTCTAAAGAGCCGTTTTCGAATTAGTAAGAGAGGCTTGGGCTCAGCTATAAAACTGTCAAACTGAGATATGAGTCTGTGGTGGAAGGAAGTAGTTCCGCACAGTAGAGTGTTTTTAAAGATACACCTTTGTTGTCTCTTTTTTATTTACACACTTGTGCCATCAAACAGTTTTTTAAAAGCAATATCACACTCATAGCCATGTGATATCAGCACGCTGAGATTACCTACAGCCGAATGCAGCTATGCTGATGTACAGCCATTTTGCACTGCTACTCATATGATATTGCTCATATATATATATATATATATATATATATATATATATATATATGTGTGTGTGTGTGTGTGTGTGTGTGTGTGTGTGTATATATATAGGTATATAGGTATAGGTATATACCTTAGTTTCCCCTGCTTAGTTGTAGTTTACAACTTTAAATGGATTGCAAGCAAAGGAATAGCTCACCCATGCAAAAAGGAAAATTCTGTCATTAATTACTCACCCTCATGTCGTTCCAAACCCGTAAGACTTTCATTTTTGGAACACAAATTAAGATATTTTTGATGAAATCTGAGAGCTTTCTGACCCTGCATGGACAGCAACGGAACTACCACGTTCAAGACCCAGAAAAGCAGTAAGGACAACATTAAAATAGTTCATGTGCCATCAGTGGTTAAATATTCATTTTATGAAACTACAAGAATACTTGTGCACAAAGAAAACAAAAATAATGAAAAATAATTTCTTCTCTTTTTTTCTCAGCGTTGTACATAATGTGGGATTTAGTGGATGTGAAAAGGATGTACTTTACAGCACAACAAAGTCTGTAAACGTAAAGCAATTATAAGTTTAAAAGCATATTTTGAAAAGCTCAAAGCTTGATTATATGAATGAGGAAATTTAATGATCTGTTTACTCTTGTCTTACAGATGTTCACAGTGCCACACTGACTTTTGATTTAGTGAGCACTCTCCCACTCACAGAGGCACATGCATCTTACTTTAATCAAGAACGTCCTTTCCATTCTCCCACCCCATCCTCCTCATCTCAGCAACGCTCACTCTGTTTTTCCCTACAACTCAAATTAACTGCAGAAATATAATCAGTTTTCTGACAGATTATATACTTCATGGGTGATGGGTTGGGTAGATATTTGAAAAATTTTGCATTCAAAGCAAAGCTCAATAGACATTGTAAAAGCTCTTTGTGAGAGGGATTCAATACACGTTAAAATAGTCAGATACTCTCATGAGGAGAAACTAAGGAATCATTTAATGCAAGATTTCTGCTCTCTGAACCCAACCCTTGTACTGTATGTCTTTATTGGGAGTGCTGCTTGAGCGGTAAATCGAGTGATATGAAGTTATTCTCCAGCAAAAGGCTCCAGCTCAGTGAATTTTTGGTAGCATCATATGGTTGGTTACATTATGTTTTGTGTACAAATGAGCACAGCTTACAGATCGAATAAAGAATATGTGTTTTCTAACCAACTCAAATAAAGCTCTAAAATTCAGGCAACAGGATATTAATGGGAAGAACTATGATGACTGCAAAGGGGAGGGTTTTACAGCAAATCTGCCAGAAATTAGTGTGATGACAATACGAACACCTCATTGTTAGTTTCCTTGCATTTCCTTGCAAACAGCAAGAAAACAAGTCTAAAACTAAAACACATTAATCTAAAGCCAAAAACTGCAATGTTATATTTGTATGTAGCTTCGGTGAGTCCGTGGTTCTGCACAGCCGTCACCAGAAGACTTAAAGACACAGGTTCCGCAGATTAAGTCGAGGGAGTTCTCTTGACCTTTCTATCAAATGCCACGCAGTTTGAGGTGTACAAGCATAATTAAATGCCATAGTTTTGCCGCCGTCTTATCTTTGCATACCAATCGTGCATCCCATCACTGCTGTTCATTAGCTAAGTTTAAGATGTTGGGGCCATAAGTTAATGGCAGCGACCACCAAGGCCTGAATAATATTGTTTATCTTCTCCTTTGCTTTTTTTCATGCTGCATGTTCACAACTGTTGCTGTTGCTTCTGACAACATCGGTAATGAGGAGATGTTGACGTTGGGTCTTGTTAGTTGTGTACATTGTCAGGAAAATTAAGCTCTCTCCAGGCTAACGTAGCTTGCGATTCGCAGTGACATTTAGCCATTAGCTCCATGCTGAATTGGACAAACGAACAAAAGCAGAAGCACAAAACGCAAATCATATCCAATTAAGCGAGGCATGAAACGGTGAAACCCTAGCAGGAGATTTTACAGGCACTGCACGAGGAAAGGTCAAGCTCTGACAGAACAGGGCACAGTTAGACGACTGATTACAACTAACGAGCCCTTTGCTTTAGTCAGAATTAGCTGCATTACACAAAGACCCCCCCCCCCAAGTCAATACAGCACCCACACAATTTATTAGACGTATCTAAGAAAAGGAAATTTTGTTCCATATATTTCATAAGTATAATGTGAAAAGCTAGCTATGATCATCAATAACATATTTTGTCTAATCTAATTGTAAATCTTGTTGAATTGTAAATCTTGCCTTGCCTTGATACCAAAAGTAAAAAAAAAATGTGTGTGGTGCTTCTTTTACTGGTCCCTCGAGCTTGTGCACGTTTCAGGGGGTAAAGCAGCTGGGACCTCTCCCCCAGATGCTCCGACATGACTCTATCTGTGTGTGTTTATGGAGTAGAAGAGCCGAGATTGCCTGTGACAGTGGCAAAATGAGACTAACAAACAGTCTAATGAGGATGTGCCAGCAACACGCCTCCATTTGTGCATGTGTGTGCTGATAAGGTATGCCATAATCCATTTAATGGGACTGTGAGCATAGAGCTGCTCAGAGTTGGTGTCATCATGGAAGGGTGTGAGGTTGTAGAGAATCCAACAAGCCTTATAGTGACCCAAAAATGGAAAGTCTCCAGCATCCCCATGACCCAACATAGGGACAAGAAGTTTTAACAATGGATTTACTTGCTCTCATGTCATTCCAAATCTGTTCAACTTACTTTCTTGTGCGGAACACAAATAAAGATGTTGTAAAGTATTTTTTTGTCTGTTTGTGTCCATACAATGAAAGTCAATTGGGTTCAAAACAACATTAGAATCCTTTTCTTTGGACATTTTTCAAAACTCCTTCTTTTTAATTCCATAGGAGAAAGAAATTAATACAGGTTTGGAGCGATGAGTAAATGATGAGAGAATTTTCATTTTTGGGGTAAACGCTCCCTTTAAGTGCCAGGAGATCAACAGGAAGTTCATATCTTCATTGAATAAACTTTAGCAAAAAGCAAAAACAAAAAAACAAGACATAATCTTGGTAGTGTCTTTATGATTCCAAGCTCTAAATATGACTTTACACAGCTGTGACAACTGTGAGCACTCTTCCCAATCACAGTGCTACAGAGACTAAATGTATTCTGCCAGGATGGCCTTGTTTGAAGAGACACCCTCTTATTTTGGAAGGACCCTTTAAGTTCTCCTTCACTCTTTCTCTCTCCCTGTTTCTCGTTCTCTTGCCCTCCCTTTCTCCCATTCTCCTGGCAGGCTGGCCAGCCATAAGGTGGGGTGGTGCCTGAGGATAATGGCAGCAGAAGGCAGAGGAAGCGGACATCTGGCAATTGCTGCCCCAATATGTTTCTATGAAAGAGGCGAGGAATTTTCAGAAGACACGACGCTTACCCAAACGACACGCTCGGCGGCAAAAAGAGGAAGATTAAAAATAAAATTAGTTAACATCTTGCCCGTTTCACCCTGCGATGCACATTTCAGTGTGCAAGAACTGATTGCAGCTGCCATTTACATTACAAAAACGTAGCGGGAGAATGTGTATCGCTAATTAGGAGAAATCTTGTGTTGTCTCCTAAAGCTAATTCAGTAAGCACAGATGTGGTCCAGAATTATTTAACCCACTCTCTAGATTTCTGTCTTCCCCGTCACGGTGGTAAACTCACTTGCTGGGTTTCTTTCTTTTTATTTCAGTCTTTTTTTCTTTTTTTATTGCAGGAAACATATTGTTAATTTGAAATGCAAATGTGCCCCCCTGCCTCATCCAATCATGTTAGTTCTAATGAGGTGAAAAATATGTACATTAATGAAAGAGAGTTATTTATTTCTAGGGGCAAAGAAATTGCTCCTAATCATTGCCTGCATTGTTGAAACAACAAACCACTTCATTTTGCTGGCTCATTAGGTTTAGAGTGTATGGTGTTAAGGAATAAAGGAAACATTCAGAGGTATAGAATTGCCTGCTACTGTCTTGATGCACTACAACAATAAGAAACACTATAATAGGGTGAAGGTGTAGTTGAATTAAGCTTCAAGCATGTGCATCAAATTAATTGCCATTAACTAACATGTAACAGCATGTGATTTTATGTGATGTAATTATTGTTTAGGGGTTTTCCTTAATTGACTAAAGAAAGTAAATAAATAATATATAACTATAAGTAATAATAAAACTAATAAAATTGTTCTTAAAAAGCTGACTTTGAATCAGATGACAATTTGAATTTCAATCAGAGAACAGCGACTAGGCCTATTGTATAAATATAAATTATAAAACAAATATGTAAATATATATATATATATATATATATATATATATATATATATATATATATATATATATATATATATATATATATATACACACACACACACACACAAAAATAAGGTTTAATGAACAAAATTATTTTTTCTGAAACACCCATAATTAGGATTGTAAGTATTCCTATAGAGTATTATTATAACATTGATAATGTTATGATAATTATAATAATGATTATGGGCACAATTCAGCTATATAGTGTTTAAGAAAATATTGATTTAAAAAAAGGAAAATGTAAAACAAACTGCCATTACTATTGTTTGCTTTAAGACTGCTGATAAATCATAAGAGAAATAAAGTTCATTTTTTCGTTGATAATGTTTTTTTCTTTTATTTTTAGTATAATAGCATGGCATTACAAAACGATTTAATCTTTGGGGGGAAAAAAACTTTGGTTATACAATACCATGCTTACAGTTTTTTTTTTTTCTCACAATCTTTTTAGACATGCAGAAAATAACTCCCTTTATATTTTAGAAAGGGGGTTTCCTTGAAAGGAATCATCATTGGCTCACTACCTGGCATCAAGAAGTTAAATACATTGAGACAGCAGTAACAATAAAAGGTGTAATACATCAAAATGCTAATACATTTTAAAGGAGTACAAACCTGAGGTCTTCTGTATAGTGCGTAAATAGGGTTTCAAAAACAAGGAATAATAGCAAAGGAAGAAATGCACTCAATGTAGACCATTTTGTGCAACATACCCAACAAGTGACATTCAAACATTCCAAACCGCAGCTCATGCCATTAATCACATACTGAATATCTGTTTTTTCTCAAAAGAAACTGTCTCATGAGAAAAATCAAAGTCCTCAACTAAAGCTTTACCCTTGTTATGTTCTGGCCTTAGATTTTTCATCTTAATTAGTTGGGCAATGTCAACATGCTAAACACATGGGACTGTCAAAGAGTCTCTTGTTCTCATTATGCATGTTGTGAATATTCTTTGAGCAACAGGCTTCCGGTTCATAAGGTACAGCTCATGTGCTTGTTATAAGCTCAAGTAGAGGCAATACGGATGTGTGGACATGGTCACACATCAGCAGATGGAGATGAGTTCAGTGGAGAATGAGTGGGCTTTGTGTGACTGGCGGCTCTGCCAGTGCGCTCTGTCTTTGTTTGAGATAGATGGTCTAAGAAAACTGAGGAAGCTTGAACATGGAAAAGATCGATGGTGTCAAGTAAAGAAACCACAGTGTCCCTCTTTGTTGAATATTTAGTATTGAGAGTAATCTTACACTGAAAAAATTATAGGCTACTATTTTTTTTTTAAGTAAGTGGTTACAAGCAATTTATTTTTATTATTTAAATAAAAAAAATTGAAAGTTTATTTTAGTTACATTTTTAATTATTTTTTGGTAAAATAAATTGATTGCAACCACTATACCTTAAAATTTTTTAGTAAATTCAATGAATATTTATTTCAGTGTAAATAGTATAAATGTTAAAAATTGGATTATTAACAAAATGAATACTTTTTTTTCTGTTTGATACTTTAAAATGTGGACAAGACAATGGTAATAATCTACACAGACATCTAACCTCTTTTAAATGGGGTGTTAGAAAACTTTTGCTGTTTTAGCGATTTTCATGCATAGCTTGAAGGCACCATTGCTGTTTATTGAAAATAATATTTTTGCTTACTGCAGTAATGAAGCTATCAACAACAGAACTTTGTCAGTAGCTACTCAAAATACTTTTTTTTTTAGTAATTTATTTGGAGCATCGATAAAATAAATGCTGATGAATGTATGAAATATACTTTTTGCCTTAAATTCATGTTTCATGTCTTCTGTTTCTGCAATGTCGCAAACACTGGATTTGTATTATTTAGAAATACATGGATACTTGTGGTCAATGGGCAAATGCTTTTTGCTATTATAATGATGTAGTTCCTATATCAGCCACCAGGAGCTAATGGGATGGTGCGCAACGTTTTGTTTCCTGGAAACAGTGTGCAATGGGATTTGAGATATATTTTCTCTTGTTTGGTGGGTGTGTCAAAAGTGTCAGGCAAATCAGCAGCAGCATGTATATAAACCGCGTGGTATTAAAGAGACCAGCTCGCACAATGGGTCCAAGTAAAGTCATTTACAAATGTGTCCGCTGCAGCAACAACTGAAGATATTAGGAGACATGTTTGTTGTAAGAGTTTTATAGTAAAAATATAGCATAATGTAACATAAAAATACTATATATAATTCTATATTTTGATATTGTATTGTGGAGTAACACTTTCATAAACTTTTCTATAGTCCTCTGATTATATAATGGCAAATATTACAATATCATAGCACAACAACAGTGATCAGCAATAATGATAAGCCTAATACTCACACATTTTTTTTAAGGTTATATAGATCATAACACAGTCTCAGAAGTAAGAAGTGGATTATCCTTCACCTGAAATGTTTGTCTTTATATCCTCAAATGCGATGTAAATGTTGGATCACAATAATTAGGAACCACAGTTTCCACAAATCCCTTCACTTGATTGGGATGTTCTCTTTTATTCTGGATGACAAGGGCAGTGACTGTAACATTGAGCATATTTTGCAGTATTAAACACGTATTTATACTGATTTCATCAGGCTCCGAATGGCCTTCTCAGCTGCCATAGTTGCAACTCTTGTGTCATTAGAACAGGGTGTTCAACGCACCACCGTTTCCGTTTAAAAAACATTTTGTCTGGGCTGAACGCTGAACTTATTTTTTATTTTTTTTTGCTTAGTAAATGTCATACCTGTACAGTATTTTCATACCAAATGTGACAAACCACAGGTACACTGAGCTCATTTTCCATTGTTGCATATGTTCTTGTGTATTTTTTATGCTAAAAGGGAAACACTCATACTGTATATAGATATTCTCTGTGTAATCCTGCATCCAGCATATATTTTCTGACAAATGCTATGAGCTAGCCAGTGACCGGCACACTCTGGAGCTCCACATCTGTTTAGTCTCATTACTATGCGTAGTGCCCAGAGCTACACATTCCCCAGTCATCCAAAGACTCAGATTGAGGCTAGGCTAGCCAGCACTGACAGCTTACATTCCCTCTTACTGTTTAGTCTGAGCCATCGGGCTAATCCCTCTAGCAACAGCTGTCCTTTAGCATCATAGATGCTAACTTCCCTTTTGACAAAAACAAAACAGGATCATCAGTGTCAACAATGATTTACCAACAGCCATGGCTAACATCTTCTAACTTTTCATATCCCGACCACTTCAGGCTGATACTTTAAATCAACAAAAGCCACAGTGCACTCATATGTATGCTAATAGAGTTTTTGTTCCTCCACTCCAATGTTCCTCTTGATCGGCACATGAGAGGAAAAGAGAATGGGAAACGATGCAGATGAGGCATGAGGGGAGAAAAGAAAATAAATCTGTTAATTAATACATCCCAGGTAAAAAGGGTTGGGAGGATTATCTGAAAGGGCCTGAAGAGTCATCGACGAGCACCGGAACACCTTCTGAGAGTCGAAAGTGCTGTGTATGGCCAATCCACAGTCTTCTTCATCCACTTAATGCATCTATCACAAAGCGCTCGAGAGCCGCCCGGGCTGTGAAGGGCTGGGACTCATGGAGTGACCTCTGTGGCCTACATCTACCCCAACACATGAGTGCTCAGCTAAGTTCAACAGCCACTCCGAAAAGCTGGCCGGCTGAAAGAAGGCACTAATTAGGGTGGGGAACATGGATGACAGAGTCCCTCAAGAGCTGGCACACAGTATGAGTGTATACCGAACCTTGTCATGTAGGTCAGTTTGAAGCTTTTAGCAAAGCCATGCATATTAATGGGCCTTTCCCCTTTCTTTCTCTCACACATGATCACAGGAGGCTGAATCCCCAGAATTATGGCCCTAGAGGCTTTGAATGAATTAAATGTTGACTGTTTCTAAAAACATATGCATTCTAAATTGAGATCACTGCTAGGTGTAGCATTCTATTGATATTAAGTGATATTATTAATTAACTGTTCAAAAGTGACAGTAAAGACATTCATAATGTTACAAAAGATTTCAATTTCAAACAAATGATGTTCTTTCGAACTTTCTATTCATCAAAGAAATGCTAATGCTGAAAAAGAAAATAGCAGTTTCCACAAAAATATTAAGCAGCACAAATATTTCCAACACTGATGATAAAAAGAAATGTTACTTGAGCATTAAATTGGCATATTAGAATGATTTGTGAAGAATCCTGTGACACTGAAAACTGGAGTAGCTGTTGAAAATTCAGCTTTACCATTACAACATTAAATTACATTTTTAATTATATTTAAATCAATAATAGTTTTATATTATGGAAAACTTCACAAAATGTATTTTTTAAGTAAAAAAATGAAAATAACAGTTAGATTTTTAATGTTTTTTTTAAGAATTATATTCTGCTCACCAACCCTGCATTTATTTGACCCAAAATACAGCAAAATCACTAATATTGTGAAATATTTTACAATTTAAAATAACTGCTTTCTATTTATTTTAAAATGAATATATTTTAAAATGTAATTTAATTTAGCTAAATTTTCAGCATCATTACTCCAGTTGTGTCACATGGTCGTTCAGAAATCATTCTAATATGCTGATTTGCAAACATTTATTATTATTATTATTATTATTATTATTATTATTATTATTATTATTATTATTATTATAGATCAATATAAAGCATTTTATCTGAAATAAAAAGCGTTTGTAATATTATACACTTTTTGGGGGGAAAGAAATGATAGAAATTAATACTTTTATTTAGCAAGGATGCTTTAAATTGATCAAAAAATTATGATGAAGATATTAATAATGTTGCAAAAGATTTTTATTTCAAATAAATGCTGTTCTTCTGAAGTTTATATTTATCAAAGAAACCTAAAAAAATATACTCAGCTGTTTTCAACATAATAATAATAATAATAATAATAATAATAATAATAATAATAATAATAATAATAATAATACATGTTTTTTGAGCAGCAAATCAGAATATTAGAATGATTTCTGAAGGATCATGTGACTCGAGTAATGGTGCAAAAAATTCAGCTTTGAAATCACAGGAATAAAATACATCTTTAAATATACTCAAATAGAAAATATTTATTTTAAATAGTAAAAAATATATATTTTTTTCTTTTACTGTTTTTGCTGTACTTTGGTTAAAATGCCATACATGCAGGCTTGGTGAGACGAAAATACTTATTAAAAAAAACATTATAAATCTTAATGTTCAAAAACTTTTGACAGGTAGTGTATACATATTTATATTTATATTACATTTAGAGAAAAAGAGAGGGCGTATTAATGTCTTGTAGTTTAGAATTAACACAGAAAGCATTACCCGAATGTTCGTTGTCCAAGAAGGTTTGCTCACTGCTTTTGAAAACTTTTGAAAAAAAGTATAAATTTAAATATATACATACGTGTGTGTGTAATTATATTTAGAAAAAAGGGAAAGAGCTAAAAATATGCCAAGTCTGGGATTTGGGGCACAGTTTGCTTGTAGTTTAGAAGTAACACAGAGAGCGTTACCCAAATGTTCATTGTCCAAGAAGGTTTGCTCACTGCATGTTAACGTCCTCTCCGATTTCCTCACATGGACAGTGGGATGTGGTTGGCATGGATCTTCAGCTAGGCCTCATGCATCGTATGGTCTGCTGTCACTCACCAACAGTCTTGTTTACTCCAAAACGTGGATCTTCCCTTCTCTCTGACCTTCCTGTGCTCTCCCCTCTTTCTGATCCCACTGATTTGTGTCTCTTTGAAAGTTGCACTCTGGGACGTGTGATGTACATCGGTGGTAATCGGATAAGTTGGGCAGCATCGTCCTTCTATCTTTCCAAAACAACATCTCCACTCAACTGAGCGCCAGAGTGCAACTGTCACATTACAAGCCAAGGAAATGTGTTCCACGGCTCTGAGCTGTAAACACAAATTGGAGGAAATAAAAGGAAGAAAATATCAAGCAAGCTGAAAGATGTTTTGCATGACAGAAAATCTCTAATGCTTTCAGGCGAGGCCAGGACCGAGAGGTAGTGGTGGGTGGGGGGACAAATCGGCATTCTGTTGTCTGTTTGAACTCTTTAACCAATTAAAATGGCAGAGCAGAGTGCATATTTTAATATGCATGACAGAATGGCAGATTAGGAGGGGGAAAAATACTACGGCTAATTATGTGGTCAACAGTCTGCCACGATGCCATTGTACCTTCCGTTTAATTTGCACATAAAACCTCGCCTTCATGATGGCAACATGCTTTTTGATCTTGCAGACAAAACCTAAGGCTTTCAAGTGCATTGTTTTAATGAGGCACAGAACATTTGGAGTTGTTCTCTGGGCTAGAAGAGCATCCAGGGAATTTACACAGCACCATTTTTTCAGCATTATTTGTCATTCTTTCATAATGAGCAAATATCTTTATCATGCCTTTATTTCTCTATTTCTATTAATTGAGTAGTTCATTATTGTTTTGCTATCACCCCATAGCTATTTGTCATTTTATGTGCAATTTAATTTTTATTTTATTTTATTATGATATGGCTTCCAGCATGCTTCCTAATTTCTACCTATTATTTCGGATGAATGAACACTGAAAAACATTTAAATGCAGTTTATCTGGTGAAGTGTGAAATACCAAAAGTTAAGTTAATATTAAAAATGGACCCTATTTACTTTCCTGATGCAAAAAAGAAAGAGAGAGAGAGAGAGAAAAAAAACACTATAATAATTAATTCAATCTAATAACTTCATCTAAACAAATTTACTTTTCCGCTGACATCATATAGGCCAAACGTGCTGTTGGTTAATGCTTACCAATAGCAAGATAGCCAATTAGGCTTTGTTTTAGCAAACTCAAATCCAATCTGGGTCGATGTAACAGCCATTTTTACAAGCCCTCCTTAGATAAAATAGCCTGTTTTACTTGTTGATTATCCTGTTGCAAATAGAACTATATTAAACTGTGAAAGAAAAATGGTTGCAAATAGTTATTTACCTTGATTTTGCTTGACTAAACATGTTTTACTTGGCATCATGTGACACAACATACGATGTGTCACATGATGCCAAGTAAAACATGTTAAGTTTGTTAAACAATGTTTCTGCCATTTCTGAAGAAAAAGAAAAAAAATACACTTATAAAGAGAAAGAGAGAGAGATCACAAAAACAGCTGAATAAACTATTTTCACTGTAGAAAAACACTTTTCTTATATAAAAACAATCATGAATGTTGTGAGAGACAAAAAAACATTAAAGCTGTTTGTCATCATCACCATCCCAGACCATTCTCTACCCACATCAGGTCCAGCAAGTGGTTCATGTCTAATCCAGCCAAAAGAGAAAGAGACAAAAAAAAATAAAAAATCCCTCGCTCCATATTTTTTTATTCATAAATATTGCTTCCGATTCTGCAGAGCTTGCCAGAAGCGCAGCTCATCCAAAGTCATTTGCAGCAAAGTCCATTATCATCATCACTTCTGGTGATAGTGGCACAGTTCACTGCAGCCTGCACACATAATGACATTCTGCTCTCTCTGGCAGGGCTCCCGTGCAGATAGCTCACTCCAAACCATCTGAGTGTCAGACAATGCACCACTGCAATACAGTGAAGAGCTTATCTGTAAAATTTCTCTGCTACCCTTGTGTTACATTTCTTTGAAGGAAAAGAATAATATTCTAGTCACAGCTGTGGTCTAGTGATTTGTACCTAGTGAGGTGCTCATGTGGGCTTGAACCTGGCTTGCAACACTTTCCCCTTCCGTTCTGGTTAATTTTCCTCTCAATAAAAGTACCCAAATTGAAATAAAATAAAATAAAATTACAATATATTTTTGAAATGTTATATAAATATTTAAAATTTAAATAATATTCACAACAGTATTAATTTTATTAAATATTAAAATTATATAATTTTTTTTAATTTAATATCTTTACTGAAACGAAAGAATTGTATTATTATTAATATTTAAATAATAATAATTATTATTGTTGTTGTTGTTATTTCTAGGGTTAAGTGGGTAAGATACTGAGGTCAACACATTGCTTAGCTTGAAGTGAGATCCTTTTTTAATATTTTGTTACCATGACCAGTTGCCCATAATGCACTGTTAGCAGCACACAGCACAGATGAGTTCCCACCCACCGTGGTTCACTTTGTAGCTTTGCAGCATGCTCAGCGTTAGGCCTAAGGCCTCGGCTGACCAGTTACAGTAATGGAAGAAGACATCTCACTGCAGTATTGCGAACATGGAGTAGGAGAACTGACTTCATCTCTGTGAAAGAAAAAAGCAATAGTGAGGAAAAACAGCTTCATAAGCATCAGGCTGTCAGCGATGGAAGAAATTAAGGTTGATGCCCCATGAAAAGAAATGTATGAGGAAGAGCGAAGCCAATAACTTCCAAAAGGCTGTAGGATGGAGTCATTCGCTGTGAAATAAAACAGTCTGTGGACATTGTAAGTCTGTCCTGTCCACTCCTGCCTAGCTCAGCAGAACATGGACCTTACTTGCAAGGAACTTGACCAGCTGCCTGCTATCAGGACTTTATCCTCTGAGGGTGGTTTCAGAGCCCTCATACCTACAGTATGTTAACAATTTCAGATTTAGTTGGCCCTAATCAGGAAATGACAAGCAATTCTTTGTACTTTTTCTTAACACACAATGAATACGTGGCCAAACCAATCAGAGCCAAAGTGTATTTTAAGATTCACAGTGAAATAAAGTTTGGGTTGTTTCTCACCCAACATCTGTCATATGAGTTTGGAATATAGTGCTTTTTTATTTCGAGTTTCCATTCATTATTTTGAATGAAAAAGAGTAAACAGTATTCTTCTCAATTCCTTCATTTGTGTTTCACTGAAGAAAGTCATACTGGTTTATAAGTATGCGAGGGTGAGTAAATAATGACAGAATCTTATTTTTTGGGTGAAATATCCCTTTAAGAGCTGCTTCTAACACCCAAACATATTTCAGAATAAGTGGGATAAAATGGCTGAAGGTGACACTACCAATAGTTCATCAAGAGCACTTTCTAACAAAGGCATGGCAAAGTGTCCTTCTCCTAAAGCTGACAACTGGTGATGGTCACCAGGTGGTATATGTTATCCTAACAGTCTGGAACTCCGCTGAATTATTTGCTGATAGATATAAACAGCTGTTATTCTTGGTAATGGAAAGCAATTAGAAACATCTGCACACTTGGCGGTGAGCGATGCCTTCCTAAGCCGCCCTGTTCCCAGGTGCCACTGGGAAATAATTACATCATCAGAACAGCACTGGGCCTCCAGGACTGGTACTGATCTGTGAAGAACATGAAAGCAGCCCCTCCCATGCTGAAAGTGTACAGGAGAAAGGCAGGCAGGAGGACAGCCACGTATTCAGCTTCACTTTCTGCACAGATATAAGCAGTAGCATATTTGTGGACTTTGATTAAACATTTATTTAACATGAACTTGTTTATAGTTTACAATATTTTACAGTAATGCTATTTAAAGGGATAGTTCACCAAAAAATAACAATTTTGTTATTTATTCACCCTCAAGTCATTCCAAACCTGCATGACTTTATTTCTTCTGCAGATTAAACTAATGTACAGGATTTTCAGACATTTCTCAATGTTTTTTTAATATAATAAAAGTCTGTGGTAACCAAAACAGTTTAATTACCAACATTCTATGGAATATTTCCTTTTGTGTTCTGCAAAAGACAGAAAGTCACACAAGTTGACGGCATGATGGTGAGTAAAAAAATGGAAAATTTTGACATTATTTACTCACCTCACGTCATCTCAAACATATATAACTTTCTTCTTTGAGGCAAAATAAATAAATAAATAAATAAATTGTAGTTGGTAATTTGTTTCATTGTAATTAAAATGAAAAGGGTAAATGGTTAGAAGACCATAAAATCATCATTAAAGTAGTCCATATGACTACATATTTCAAGTCTTCTGAAGCCATACAACACCTTTTTGTGTTAAATGGACTGAAATTAAAGTAATTATTCACTGAAAATATTGCTCTAGCTCCTAGCGCATTCATGAGAAATGAAGAGATGTCTTATTTGGGTCAGTAAAGGTCAGTAAATCATGACAGCAGTTTAATTTTCTGGTAAACTTTCTTTTTGAGAAATAATAGACTGGAATATAAAATCTTTGTTTGTGTTTTTCTTGTCTCAGCCTCCACTTTAATAAACAGCTTTTCTGTTCTTGAAGCTCAGGTAAGTGAGGGCTGTGCCAATGACCTTTACACACAGCCCCCTCACCTCAGTGATAGGAGGACCCCACTGCGTGGAGTCTGTGGAATTACTCTTACTGATGCATGCCTGTGGCTTCCCCTGGATCTATCAGCAGCCCCCCGGTGAGAGCTCTCTTCAGCTGTAAATACCATCAGTCTCTGCCACCCTGGAGAGAGCCAGAAGACGGCATTCTGGAGGGTCACAGTTCAGCAGACACAGACACGGCTGTTTTGGTAGCAGGGAAACGTCTGCTTTCCTTTCATGATCTGGGCAGCAGCATTATTTGACTGTTAGTACATGTTTGAATGTTTGAAATGAATTTTAACTATTTTGTGCAGGCTGCCACTTTTACTTATGCATACACTTCCTTTTAAAATTTCTTTATTTAGTCATTTATTTATTGGGTAATATATTTATTTATTTCTTAATTAATTGCATGCAATTAATACTTTATTGCTGATTTATTTTTTAAACTTCTTGAGCACCAAATCAGCATAAAATTATTTCTCAATGGTCATTGTGACACTGATAACTGAAATTCAGCTTTACCATCACAGGAATAAATTACATTTTATTTTTTTAATTAAACAGGAAACAGATTTTTTAAGTCGTAATTGATAAAATAAATGCAGATGTGGAGAACAAAGAGACTTTGACCCTAAACTTTGGAAAGGTAGTTTATGCTTCAGTTGCCCAGAACAAAAAAGTTAAGAGTAAGTGTGTACTGACAATCCATCAATATCTAACAAAAATGATCAAATACAGTATTAAATCCAAAAGGCTTTATGGGCATCACTACTATCAAATCCACTGTTTCTCTAGAAGTAGAAACATCATTACATATTCCACCTCTCTATGCCTGTGGACAGGAGATACAAACTGCTGTAGCACTAAACATTATGCTTGTTCCTTTGTTCTATCCACACTGTAATCCCTCAGGCAACAAGCAGAAAATGTCCGTCAGGACAGATGAGTCCAGAGGAGGCCTGATGAGACACCAGGCTAGATGTGTTGATTCTGGCTGGCATACCTGTCATGGAAAGCTGCAACTGCAGTTCAAAAATGAGGAGGCTAGTGCCACATGAGGCCATATGGTGACATGGTGATGAGTGCACACACACACACACACACACACACACACACACACACACACACACACACACACACACACACACACACACACACACACACACACACACACATAAAGACAGGAAAATAGTTTTGAATGGCTGTCCAAGTCAGCTTTTCAAGCATTTTGTTTGAGGCATAGTAGATGTAAATGAGTTAAGTGGGAACATGTAGACTGAAGGGTATCTATCTATAGATTCTGAATATCCTGTACCATCTTTAACTGCAGACAGAAATGGCGGAAAAAGGTAGAAAGTGAGTGTGCAGCTCATTCATTTTTTCCTAAAGAGTTACACAAAAATAATATTACTTTAATTCCAATGGCCTGATGTAATTACTTTAGGGCTACAGTTTATCTTTTCATACACATGTTCAGAGTGTATCAGACATAATTCATTGGACCACTTCACAATTCCCCTGTAGCAGAACATCTGACTTGATGAAAAGCAGAATTGCGAATCATTGGGATGTAATGCATTACAACCCAAAAAAAAGTATTCCAGCACAGATGGTACATTCAGCCTTTTAATAATAAAATCTGCTTCTGTGTTATTTAAAAAATTACAATAACCTTTCCACTAATCCCCTGACTTTGGGTCTGGTACACCTGAACGACTGCATCACAATCCCTACCCCTTGATAACATATTAGGATTACAGCTCAGATTTTATATCTCAGTTCTGGCCTCCATCTTTCTCATAAATAAGGTAGATAAGCATATCTGTTTAATTTCATTCTCTTTGATCGCAGGATTACACAGAAACAGTTGATTGTGAAGGCAGGCATGCAGTCAAGCAGCAGCATAAGAATTTATACATCTGCATCAGATGTGATATTGGACATCATACATTTATTTTTGTGCAAAGCTCCTTTTACCTTGCGTGCTGTGCAAAATATTGCAGCACCTGCATGTTGTAGTGATTTCCCTCAAACTTGGCAGATGGTCCTCCCTGTCTCCCCTCCCCCTCCTCCACCAGCCTCCCATTACCCAGTATCTAGCACCTGAGTCTACAGGGAATACTGCCATGCAATGCCCAACCAGCAGAGTCTCAACACAGCAAAAAAAACGCATCTCCGGGTTTGACCTCTCAAAGCAAATCACATGCATCTGAATCACATGAACCAGATCCCTTGTGAAGAGCAAGAGATGTTTCTCTCCCCAAGACTAATGCGAAAATATGCCCTGCAACTCATTTGCTATGTGTAATTTAGTGGCATGACTGCCAGCAAAACACATAACACAAAGGTCCTTATGGCGACCGTAGCCTTGCTTAGCGCTGATTTAATTATATATGTCTTTCAAACACTAAGAGGGACATTAATGGATAAACTAATAGCTTATGTACAACACGTCTATATTAGTGACATCTTGCATGTCACTGAAAAGATTTGCCTGTGAGGAAAAAGTTCACTGCACATGTCAAAGTGAGCAGTCCAGTTCATCTTAATACAGTTTAATTTGACGTACTCTGCTTGACAAAATGAAATATTATGCCAAAGTGCAATCTCTACTAAAACTAAACAAAGGCTGAGCAAACAGGGTTTGAGTTTGCTGTGCACATTTATCAAGAACCAGAGGTGACAAACAGATGAGTGCTTTTCCATACAGAAAAGAGCAGAATATCAACTGCAGTACATTTATAAAAATGTGAGGGGTGGTTGCTTGCATAAAAGTATCCGTCACAATGCTAGCGTGTCATGGGGGGTTGGTAGGGTGTTAAGGTGCTTTGACTGGTTTTTAGCACAGTGATATGTAGTTTTAGAAGCACAGATAAATGGGTAAATAGATGGATGGATGGATGGATGGATGGATGGATGGATGGATGGATGGATGGATGGATGGATGGATGGATGGATGGATGGATGGATGGATGGATAGATAGATAGATAGATAGATAGATAGATAGATAGATAGATAGATTTAGACATAGAAAACAAATATGTAATAAAATATATACATACTAATCAGGTAAATGAAAACCTTGTGTAGCTTAGGGCAAAGTCAAGGAAGCTAGGCATTAAATCATCCTTAGAAAAGATAACATGGCCTTCTATTTCATTTCAATAGCTTTACGCACAGTCATTCTCTCACTCTTTGATGGAAAGATGGATCACACGGCACTCAGAGCTTTAGACCTTCACTACCTGCTGATATAAATCTTACAGATATGTTAATTACCCAACTGGATTCTTATTATACAGAATGTATTAAAATTGCTCCAAGCCTGTGGAACTCCAGTCGACAAAGTGTTACGTGACGAGAAGACGTTATGTGAACACACTGTGTGAAATGCTTGCTACATTATGTCACCTATTCAGTTTAATATTAAATAAATTGGTGTATAGTAACAATAGCAACTAGTTTGTGTAAAATGCCACATTTCGTGCTGTACCTGATTTAAAGTTGGGAGGCCTGAAACAGTAGCATGTGCTCTGGCTTTGGTCCATGCTGATCTGTGGACCAATGGCAAAAAGCTGAGTCTGAAAATAGCCTGGCAGAAACCGCAGTCCCAAATGGAGAAATAGCCTGCTAAGTTATCGCTTTTAGCAAAGTGAAAAGGACAATGCTGACTGCAAAACTAAAATGAGCCTCTTTTGGATTCAAATGTGTCCCAAATGTCCAGTTGTGAAACTGTGTATGGTCTTCTTTAGCACAACATGTACTGTATCTTGTTGATGGCTTTCAAGACTCTACGCCTCTCATAAACTACTGTGATGTTCCATATCCTTTTAGCTGGAATTAAATCCATATACTATATTTTCAGGACACAGACTTTAAGCCTGTGGAATTGACTTTACAAAATCCATCTTCTAAATGTATTTACAGTTCTGAGGAGCCACAGCATAATAATCCATATCATGTATTTTGGAAATATGTTCATGTTGGTGTTTAAATAAGCACGTCATTATTCCCCCCAGATTTCTTCAATCTTCTTTCGGTCCAATTCTGTTTCAATCTAGTCCTGATCTGAAGTGGCGTTTAGATTGGATTAAATCATGTTCCATGCTTCAATCATGTCCATCTACAGGACTTCTGCTGATTTCATATCTGGTTGTTTTTGTTTTGTTCAATAACATATTTTTGTTTTGATTCTGCTGCAAAAAGTCGAAGTGCTCATAACAGGCCAAAAATATTTTAGCGTGTTCTTACAAACAATAACCCCCATCCCCCCCCAAAAAATACATAAAAATAGTTGGAATTAAGTTGTATTATTTTATGCGTTCACCAAAGTCAAAAAAAAAAAAATTCATAATAATAAAATAAAACCCTGATTGAATTTAACCCACAATTACACTAAACCTTTAAAATCACGTGATTTTTGAGTTTAACATTTTTATCATATATTTTCACAATTAGGGATATATGTGTGAAACTGCACCAGCACAGAAACATACAATTATTTAGCACAGATGAAAAATAAAAATAAAATTATTTATCAAAGATGATAACATTCAGTCCCCAATATCTTCTTCAAAATATGGAGATGAAAACCACACTTTTGATGATCTACTTTTGAATTACAATTGAAATCAGTTACACATGAGTATCATCCGCAGTTGTTGTTTATTGTTTATTGCGAATATTAACAGTGATTTTGTTTTTGCAAAGCCATAAACGGATAGACTAGTTTTATAGTTCATACATACATTATTAATTGCATCTCTTATATTTAGCATCATTTAATCATTCAGTTCTTGAACTGATCACAGATGTGGCTAACATTTCTTTCAAACGTCTGTTTCTTGATCTGACCAGAGTGAAGAATCACAACAGCTCTCTTACTCTTCCAATCTGTTCACTCCCACATCAGGAATATGATGAGGAGGTCAGTATGATTCGGAGAGGACGTCCTCACAGGCTTTGACTCTCCACTATTCTGACATTAAGCTCTTAAGAGTGCAACATATTGAAAAGGGGCTCAAGAAAACACGAACATTTTCATTGGACAGATTATACACAGAGTAGACAGATGTTTACAGGGCTTCATAATATTTAAAAAAAATATATATATAAATAAACAGCCCAACACATGGTGTGTGGTAATGGGGGATTTTCCTGAAGGGCCCTGAGGCTGTCGCTGAAAAGGAGATTAGATCGCAGGAGAGGGAAGGCCTCATCAGCAGGTTTACGTGTGTAATAATCAAGTGAAAATATGAGACTCTCATAGACTTTCTGAATTATGCATAATCAGATAAGGTGTATCTTGGGGCAGCATTATTTCTGCAGCATATGGTGCAGTGAGCTTTATTATATTCCCTGCGGAAGCTTGGTATTAAGAACAATGTGCAGTGCTTCATTTAAACAGTCCTGCTTAAGCTCTCATCTGTGTAGACTTGCACTTCCCTCCTCCTTACGTAAAAATGTTTATTTAGGTTAACTTTCCCTTATTCACAGAATGGGCTTTTAAATAGAGGGGTGTGGAATATTCAGCTCTGGCAGATGTCAGCAAATCCAAACAAGGATTCAGAATGTATGTCTACTTTAAAACCGTTGCAATGCCCTTTCTTTTTGCAGCATGATATATAGTTCCAATCACAGCTCTTCACAAAATTCACAAAATCACAAAATTTACATTAAAGCAATATTTCCTCTTCAGTACAGGTAAAGGTCAATTGAGAGTTTTTGTGGCATAATCATAATTACCACAAAATTACCATTTCTTTTCTTTTTCTTTTCTTATTTTTTTAATAAAAACAAATATCTGTGTTACAGTGAGGCAATGTAAACAATATGTGTTAACATGATTATTGTATAGTATAACATGAGTTAACCTTTTCTGTGTAACATTAATTACAACTTTTTTTGCCATTGAATTGTAAACCCAATAACCCTAAAGCAACTGTACAATTTATTATTTAAACTATAAACAACTTTTAAAAGAAGTGGTTCTATAAAATTACAAGCTTCATAGTAGCCTCCAATGTTGCTTCTTCTTCCTTTTTTCTTCTTTTTTTCAAAGAAAAAAGGACGGCTCAAAACCGGCTCAAAATTTAATTTTTTATGGTAATCAACATTGTGCCACCAATGCTGTAACTGAGCTTAACTTGCATTAAGTGGCACAGTAATTTGTATGTGAACAACAAAAGATTGCATGTTACTATAGTACTGTCAGTCACATCAGACCAAGTCTCAACAGTTGTGATAAACACTCATTTTGAGAGTGAATATGAATATTGACTAACAAACTGTCGACCGATTGGGGATTAGCATTGCTAAAATAAGTCCATTCTTTCCGAAAATCCCAAAACAGTAAACTATAAACAAAGGGCAAAGCAAACAGTAAGTTTATCAGCAGCTTTAATGATAGATGAAGCTCATTTCTGCTTTATGTGAGGGCCAGCGAGTCAGGCACATTTCATTTGTAACCATAATGACATAAACATCAATCTGTCTCAACTGCTGCTTAAACGACTGTGTAACCTTTACAGCCCTGTTAAAGAAAGATATATAACTTCTATAAAAGAAAGACCTTCTATAATAACATAAATCGCATAACTTTTCTTTAGCTGCCTTGCCATCGATTTTATGTCGGTCAAAGGTATAAGCGCACATCCTCAGGAAAAAGAAGCTACCGGCATTCTGAAGAGAGGCATTAAAGTAATCAGTGAAATTTTAACAGATTCCAAAATTGCCGTGAACAACAACAGATTGAGATCCATAAAAGCTGTATAAAGCCTTTACTACCTACTGACATTCTGGCATAATGGAAATATTTTACAATGTTTCCCCTTTATGGACCTCCATCCACTATAAATTATATTATGCAAAAAACATCATCATCAGGGACGGCATTAACAGTCTTCGCTTAACAGGTTCGGTGAAAAACGGGTTAGTTTGCTGCATGTACCCTGGAACAAAATTCAATTTGCCACCATATTTAATGCTACATTTTTTATTATCTTGCGAGCATATGCTGAAATAGCTACAGATGATGGAGCTAGCTGCTGGGCACAGTGATCATCATGACTTTCCATCTATATTTGAATAACAGAATTGGACAAATAGTTTGTGACCTTAGTCAAGGGCTTTGCTAGCAGTGAGGAAAAAACTAGCAGCAAACTGCAAACAGCGTTCGCCCGCCAGCACTGAGCTGTGAATATGCAAAACTCTCTTGTTCTTTGTGCAGGCTTTCAAAAAAAAAAACGGGAAATTGTTTGGGAACCTTTTGCCTCTTAGGGGCATCACTGGGCAGTGTCACAGACTGCTTAGGTTTGCACAAATGTTTGATGCCTCTGTTTTAGTGGAGCATATGCCAAAATCTGCAAAATATGCAGAACGGTATTGTTTTTAGTGTCCTTTTATGGTGATGTCATTGAGGACACACAAAAAACAAACAGCAGTGCAAAACAGAATCATCTGTGACTCATAGTCCAGATGCCTTTAATATAGCCTAATACTAAAAGATATTACCACAATGCCAAGTGGATGGAGATATAAAAAGAAAAAAAATAAATAAATGGGAAAAATAAAGGCAATTGCGTGGACTGTACATTTTCACTTTCTTTCTTTTTTACAATACTCTCCAAAATGCCATCATGGTGAG
Source organism: Cyprinus carpio (assembly GCF_018340385.1). NCBI lineage: Eukaryota > Metazoa > Chordata > Actinopteri > Cypriniformes > Cyprinidae > Cyprinus > Cyprinus carpio. Next base: position 12,926,999 of record NC_056601.1, read on the forward strand.
GTGGAGGAGACGAAATGTGGAATAGTCATTATTTTTGTTTTCTTTGTGCACAAAAAGTATTCTCGTAGCTTCATAAAATGAACAACTGATGTCACATGGATTATTTTAACAATGTCTTTAGTACCTTTCTGGCCTTGATTGTGGTAGTATCCTTTCTGTCTATGGGAGGATCAGAGAGCTCTCAGAATTCATCAAAAGTATCTTAATTTGTCTGTTTGGAATGACATGAGAGTGAGTAATTAATGACAGAATTTTAATTTTGGGGTTAATTGTCGGACTGCAGTTGGATCGATTACTTGTGGATTTTTGTGATGTTTTTATCAGCTGTTTGGACTCTCATTCTGACGGCACCCATTGAATGCAGATGATCCACTGGTGAGCAATAGGTACTGCTAAATTTCTCCAAATTTGTTAAGATTTGTAACAATCTCATCTACATCTTAGATGGTTTGAGGTTGAGTAAATTTTCTAAAATTGTTCATTTCACACAGAATTTCTTTGGACAATGCAATGGACGAGACATGACATCACACTCAGTGGTGCCTTTTTAAAAACCAAAAATTCAACATATAATAAATAATAATAAATCCAAAATGTAAAAATATACAAACGGCTCCATGTTCCTGCAATGCTGCAAACCTGCAGCTTTTGAATTGGTGTTTGTTTAATTCAGCTAAAAGGTCAGTTGTGACATATCAATCTTCTATTAGTCACACATCTTCATAAAAACCTGAACTTCAGAATGCAGTGAAATGCGAAACTTTTTCAGCTTGCATTTTAAGTCGTCCATATTTGAATGTGTATGAATGGAAATCAATAGTACGAAAGTGTACAGTGTGACTGACCGCTGCTTAAATGAGAGGACATGCCAACAAAAGACAGGTGGAAATGGAGGTGGGACTTGCGAGGGCTCATATGGACACTGAGGCAGTATTGACAGATTTATTCCATGCACTGTCACGGCAGGATGATTGGACATAATTACAGAAGGATCAGCATGATCGGCTGTCACTGATTTTGCTGACATCTGTCTGTGGCCTGCAAACACATAATGACCAAAGCTTGAATCACCAAACATATTTATTTTACAATTGGAAGAGCACAACAATTCTTGGAACGAGGCTCAGACTTTGTGGAAAACATAAGTGGGTATAGAAATGACACTGTGAAGAGTATCCATTTCTAATTAGCTTCTGTAAAAGATGAAATAGTCCACATGACCAGTTAAGTTAATGTGGTTGACCTGTCAGGATGATTAATGTAATACAGTAGGTCTAGTCTGATGCAGTTGTCAATAAGACCCTTTATAACATGAGCTGTCATAAGCAATTTGTTTGGACATGGTATCCTTTACTAAAACCAATATCAATGAGGTCTCACAAGAAGGATTATTTAATTCAAGATATAACTGCATAGCCTGTAACAGCCAGTTTGGGATTAAGAAAATTAATTTCAGCTTGAGGCAGTGGACATCTTGTATACAATTACCGATAAATCAAGCTAGAAGCAAAAAAAAAAAAAAAAAACTCAAAACCTGGAATACTTTGATTCGACCTTCATCTGAAGAGGCTCAGCTATTATCTCTTAGCTAAATCCTTTCTTCATTTCATCTTGGAGATCTGAACAAAATGCTTAAACATATGGCCCTAAATTACTGGCAATAACATGGTAACATAAGTCATTCAGATTAACACACCAGCTTGCATCATTTTTCTTTTTTCTTCCTTTTCTTTTCAAGCTGTCTTCATACATGATTAAATGTCAGATTTTCACTGTCCTGTGTTCAAGGAAAGTCTTGAGTCCCTTGGGAATTTACTTTAATGACGCTCAAACTTCTAAAATTAATAGAAATCTGCCCCTTTGATACTACATGTAATCCATTAAATTAGACTGAAGATTACAATATGACAACTACTTGATAATCTGCATTCTTTGTATTGTTAAGACTTGCATTTTGCATCATACTGCAGAATAGACTACACAGTGAAGGCTCATTTACTAATAATTAAAGATGAGAAGCTAACTGTCACATGCTTGTTTCAGAGTTTATTCTTTGTCCCACTGCTGTTAGTGTGAATGATCTCCACTTTCAATTTACCATCAGAAGCGTTTATGACAGATCAGATGTGAGCTTGCATTTCAGTCGAGTTATTTTTGTTTTAATGTATCTGTGAGTCAATTAATTGTGTCGTAAAAGGCCACCGTAAACTGTGTGCTGAAGTTAATGAGTCTGACATTATCACATCATTACACCAGCTGGCATAATGGAGCATGTGTTGTTTGTCATCATATGCCATGCCATGCAGCAGTTATTGGCTGTTTACATTAGCAACTTTCTGAAGAACTTCATAACTGTGAATTTGAATCTCTCAGCAAAGTCTTCATGAGTCAGATTTTGTGCCAGGTCTAGTGCTGAATGAGATTTTGAGATCTGTAACCATGATTTTGATACTTACCAGAAATGTTACAGCTTGATCTTGAGCTTTAGGAATGTAATTTAGATATTTGATCTGTATTAAATGTAGATGCATGGTAGTCCTTTGGAATATCACTGACAACTACAGCTCACATAATCAAAGTGTCCAGTTCAGATGTGAAATTCCTAGGGTAAATATTAATAAAAATGAAAATTCACTAATACAGCTTGTGCACCCTTTTTTTCCCTCATAAGACAAAGTGTATCCTTCTATACTCAGTCAACTCCATTCACCATCAGTCTTGGAGCAGAGCACAGCTACACCCAGCACGCAGCAGCACCCCACACCATCTCAAGGTCACTTCCTCCTTCAGCTTTGAAGGATGATGGGCAAGCCCAGAGTCTGCCTCAGTCTGGCCTCTTTCCCTTGAAAGATGGTAGGAAAGAGCGAGGCGAACCCCTGCCGTTCAATAACTGGTACCAAATGTTGCCTTCTAACAAAGGTGTTGACCCTTGAGCAGGCAAAGTCCCAGGGCACCTCACTGCAGAGCTGGAGGACAGGCAGACAGCTGTCTTCTGTCAGCCAGCTCCAGCTGAAGATCCCCCACCTTCCAGCCAACAGTGAGGAAACTTCCAGAAAAAAAGCGGGGTTTTGACTTTGTTCAAGACCAAGGCAAACTTTTATGAACACACTGAAGAGTTTCAAACCCCTCATCCTTTTTTTGTTTAATGTATTAGTGATTACTGTATGTTTCTTTAGAGGTTTTGTTTATCGTATGGTTATTTGTTCTGTTTCTTCAGTGACTGGATGATGAAGAGATCAGATCTCTGTGTGGAGCACTGGCTGTTGTCAAACTCCTTGTGCAAATAATAATCTCACAAGATTATTAAAATTAATAGCAATATTTAAGTTTGGAAATGTAAACTGGTTATTTTGGTTATTTGTACAGGTGTCTGGTTTGGATAAAATTAAGAATCTATTCTCTAATAGCTAGATATCAGACGCAGTTACTTTAAGTTACTTAAAAATTAGGGTTTCAAAAGGGTGTTATTGCCATAGAAGAACCATTTTGGGTTCCCTAAAGAGCATTTCTGTAAACAATTTTTTTTATTATTATTATTAGTGTGAAGAATATTTTAATAATCTGAAGAACCTTTCTCCACTAGAAAGAACCTTTTGTGGAATGGAAAGATTCAGTGGAATTAAAGGTTCTTCATGGAACCAAAGATGCCAATAAAGAACTTTTATTTTGCCAATAAAGAACCTTTGTATAAGAGAGAGACTGACTAATATCACATTATTCTTGCAGTATAAAATGGAATCCAAATTTTTTATCAGTGTCTTGTGCCATTATTGCCCCACAAGCCAAAACTCACAGACTGACTTCCCATCATTCTTGATGGGAAGAAGCTGCATAATTAATTTGTATATTCCACAGTGACAGATGTTTGATTTTGGCCGTAAAAGTAATTAATAAGGGGAGTCAAGAGAGGCAGATTGTTTGAAGATTATTTATGAAGACCTTCCTCTCCCCCTGGTGGCTTGGGGGAGTGTCACCTCTCCTTCACGGCCTCCTGTCTTCACCTGCTCCCTGAGACACAGATGTTTGTCTGAGGCAGATGACCCCAAACACACGTTTAGTATCTGTCCCTTAAGGGAATGGCCATGCGGCAGCATGAAGAGAGAGTGAGAGAGTGAGGACTGTGCGAGGATTGCACTTCTGTCTAACCACAGGCATTACATAGGGCTTAAAGGGGTTTAATTCATATTACAATGGCACTACCTCTGCTTTTATTTGATCTGGAGGACCACCTGATTACTAGGAACAGAGTGGCTTAAGGTTTCAGAGAAATGTGGGACAGCTGTTGGAGAGAGCCTTGTTGTATGTGTGTGTGTGTGTGTGTGTGTGCGTGTGTGCTGGGGCTTCAGCTCAGAAGAATGAATGAACCGAGGTGTGAAACATGGAGTGCAGAAGGTACTGAAGACAGCCGAATGAATTGGTAGTCTCAACCTGCTGTTATATTATGTACAGCACTTTCTTGATCTGGCAAGCTCGAACCTAATTGGCAAATTTTATGCAGTTTCAGGTGTTGAGTTATTATCATTAACTAAAACTGTTAAAACATTTTTGTTAAATTAAAGCTGTAGCCTGTATTTTACTCACCCTCGAAGCTAAGGTGTATGTGACTTTCAGACCAATACAATCGGAGTTATTTAAAAAATTGTCCCGGCCCCTCCAAGCCTTTCAGTGAGGGAAAGCACATCTGTAATAAAACAGATGGGTGAATAAGGGCCTCCTGGAGCAAATCCATGCATTTTTGTAAGATAAATATCCCATATTTCAAATGTAATAAACACTTTTTTCTCACTTCTGCCGACTGTGGTATGTGGAGGACAATCAGGCGGATGATGTAGTAAGTACAGTATGCATTGTGCAAGCGCCTCTGAGAAATGCAGGAGAGCAAAGAAAACAAAGTTTCTTTACTTTAGCAAAGGAGAACCAGTCTCCTCTTGTCTTATATTGAAATCTTAAATTTTAAAGAAAAAAAAAAACATTTTTCTTTACAAATCCTCATTTTGTGCTTCTAATTAGTGAATGGTGATATGTTTTGTTCTCTCTCTGCGCTTGTCCCTAATCATGCAACACGACGTCCTACGTCATCCGCCGGAAAGCCTTCTGCGTATGACAGATGGTGGAAGTGATAGAAAAGTGTTTATTATGTTTGAAATATGTTTTAATGAAAATGCATGGATTTGCTACAGGAGGCCTTTATTCATGCCCTGGAGCCGTGTGAGGGACATTTTATTACGGATGCGCGCACTTTATTTCATGTCTTTTTAACTGTTGACAACAAACACCTGCTTACCCCATTAAAAGGCTTGGAGGGGCCAGGACAATTTTTAATATAACTCCGATTGGATTCGTCTGAAAGAAGAAAGTCACATACACCTCGGATGCTTCTAGGGTAAGTAAAACACACGCTAATTTTGCTTTTTGGATGAACTAATCTTTAAAAGGGTCCTATTATGCTCTTTTACAAGGTCTTGATTTTGTTTTGGGGGTGTACTAGAACAGGCTCTCATACTAGGTTGTTCGAAAAACACATTATTTTTCACATATTTTACATTATTACAACATCTCTCTACCCAGTCTAGTATGAACGGCTGGAATAGTTCCTGTATCAAATGAAGGCCCGCCTTCTGAAATACGAAATGCGCAGTGATTGGTTAGCTGGGCCAGTCTGTGTTGTGATTGACAGCACTCGGCGCCTGGTCAGGAAATGTCATTCCCCTTAACATATCCGCCTGATGTGAGCTTCAGTGTAAATATTGCGTCAGAATCAAATCAATTTGAGCACGATTTAAACACGGAGGATTGTAACTACTCTAAGCTCGTCTGCCTTGGGAAAGCTAGCGTGTCTCTGATAACAGTGATAACACTCGTTGTCTTCTCTAGTGCAGCTCAACCGGGTCTCGTCCCATTCGTCGAACTTTGTGATATCACAAATCCCGGAAAATATGCGTTGTAGTCCAAACAAGTCGTTCTTTGTAGTTTTTGAAAAGTGATTTCTGTTAAATAAAATATCTCCTTTGAGCTTTGTAACTTTGCAGATCTTTTTTATGCTCAAACAACATTACAGACTAACTAAAGTTGAAAAAGTGAAAAAGCATAATAGCACCCCTTTAAACTAAACTCCTTGGCAATAAACTGAAGCTGAAGCACTAAAATGACTAAATATAAATAAATAAACACTAAAACTGAAATTAAAAAAAAAGTTGCAATAAAAATATATATTAAATCTAAATAAATAAAATTAAAACATTAAAAATGTTAAAATTACTAAAATTGTGTGTGTGTGTGTGTGTGTGTGTGTGTTTGTATCTGTGAAATAAACAAAAATAGAGGTATATAAATGATAAAATAACCCTTGTGTTTAGTTTGTCTGGAATTAAACACTTTTCAGGGGAAAAAAAACCACTGGATTTGCATGACTGCAGATTATAATTTTTCTTTAAGTACATTTATATTTTTTTTTTTTTTTTTACATTTTTCATGCATCTTTTTTGACTAAACTATTGTTTTAACATACCAACTGATAATCATCAAGTGGATCATGATTAAATATGAGGTACTACACACACACACACACGCTTGGAGTAAAAGCAAGCCTAATCAAATTCAGATCACTGTTTTGCAACAGCATGGTGGCCATAATTTATGCCTTAATCTCGGCTGGAACTTCTGCTTTTCTTTGCCTTTATTTTTGTGTGGCTGGCTGCGTGTGTGCGTGTGTGGCAGGGATAATAATAAACTATAATGGATTCCAAACAGAGAGGACAACGAGTGAATGTAATTTCCTCAATGTGGGGATAAATCAGGAGACTGAGGGTTTTACTGGAAAGTTCTTGTGGCTATTCAAATCTGCTGCCGTGATTGAAGCAATCAGAGTGGATCGCTGGGCCGTAATTCGACAGAAGGTTAGCGCAGGTGACCCGCCACAATATGATCTTGTTTATAGGCGGAAATTGCGGCAAGATTACTCTCTGGGGTCTTATTAGATGGGGTGTGATTAAAGATGAAGCTTTGGTGTCTGACGTGGTGGGAAGCGGTGTCTGGAATTTCGATCGTTGTTTTATATGTAATGTGCTGGCATAAATTTTCTCAGACAACAACCCAGGTGGGTTTTGTTAGCTGGTTAGGCCCGCAGTACGAGTTAGGGGCTTACATTAATTCAGAGGAGGGCTTCCATGCAGGATTATGAGCATTAGACAGTATCTAAATAATAATAGTGATAACAGAGACCATGCATAGACAGATAGTCCAGGATTAAGAGTCTACTGATCTCTCGCAATAATGACTTTTTTGGACAAGAGGGAACCCCCAAGCTCGAAGGGCAGCGGTCCATGGCATATCAAGGTGTCATGGAGCCTAAGAGAGGCTGTGGCCTACATTCACCGGCCATCTGATACAGACTGGAATCTATTTCTGAATCACTGTTTTCAAGGTTAAACAAGTTCCTGGTTTATTTTTATGCCATTATATAATAAAATACATTGTGAGAGGGCACACAGTAGTACATTAAAACCCATGTATTTGTGATTTTGTGGCACTTGATTAAAAAGTACTGTACAGAACTGTACAATTAACCAGCAATGCATATGAAATTAACCGACCAGCGATAAATTACATCATACTTGTACATGGATTCAATCTATCAGATAAATAGAGAGATTAAATATAATGAGAAGAAGGTGATCATAAAAGGATACATTTGCATACTAATTAACACAGTGTAATACACTTGCCAATATTCTTTAAACATGTCTAAGAAAAGGCATTGGGGTAATTTATTGAAGAATGATCTAATAATTAAGTCAGGACTGTGAGGTTTGATTGCATTAACATGCACACATTTTCACATGTTTTCAGCAAAGTACTTTTTGACTTTTAAAGTTGTGCTGAATTGTGCTTCATAACTCACTTTAATGTGAAGCTCAGGCAATTCATTCTGCACTCATTTCGTGGAACGATGCATTAACTTTTAATCAGAACTTCAGTGAGTTCATGTTGTGCGTTCTTCATTTTTTTCTTGACTTAATGACAATAAAGAAAATACTGCAATGACATGCCACTAAATAAAATACTAAACCTGCCTTTTCCCCCCAAAGCAAACTGTCAACACCAAGATTAAGAGTCCTGAATCATGAAGATCATCATCATGTTCTTGTCCAAGCCACTTCAGATGGTCAATGTAGCCTATGTTATCTGGAGTATTTATCTAATAAGGCCGTCAAGATTATGTGGAAACAACCAAGAAAAAAAAGGGAAGACTAAAATGTCCTTTGATTGTAGCAGATGCACTGTCTTAAGCGAACCAGCAATCTTCGTGTTTAATATGAGGAATACATCTGTTCATAGTTCAAGCCTCCTGCTCCTTCCTGCGACAGAATATCTGCAACTGCATGTTTCTCAGTAACACAGCGTTAAACCTCTCTACAGCAATATGTAATTAAACTCAGACAGCATATTTCTAATCCTAAAGGCTATTATAGATTTACTTAGGCTGGGACATTGTCTGACCCTACAATAGCGGTTTTTATTCTCTCCGTGCTCACGACAAACCTCTGTCTGCAGTTAAATGGGTGGATAAAGAGTTTTAAATAGATGAGAGCTTGGGTGCCGGCCTTCGGTTTTGTATTCGGTCCAATGAGTATAGAGCTAATCTCTCCACACTCAAGAGTGTAATTATTCGCAATGCTTAGCGACTATAGCAAATGACATATCTGTGAACCTGTCTCCAGTCACATTATAGAAAGTCAAAGTGTAGAATATGTGTATATGAGGCTTTAATTACTGGATAGTCGCTTTGCACCCCTGGAGGATTACAGTACTGAGGATATGTAATTATTAAGTGCTCTACATTTGAGCAGGGCTGTATCTGTGATTAAAACTGACCTATCCCTCAGACAAATTGCTTTGAAATTCGGTGAATACTTAAGTTAATTGGTACTTGTGTTTCCTGGCCCTTGTTGCTCGGCTGTATCCGTACATACGCAGAGAGTCGGAGAGGAATGATGTAACATTTAGCCTGCTTTTGACAGAAGGACCCTTTTCAGCTGGAGTCATGTCTGGTATTGCATGTCGCGCTGAGCAGTTGGACTCTCCGTCCTTCTCTGTCACGCCGCAACCGGGAGAATCATCCGGTTCTGGTCTCAATGTTAATGTATTCCCCCTTATTTGACTTTTTAATAGGCTTTTACCTAATTATCATCACATGGTCCAGAGCAGGGGTAGAGAGAGGAGACACAAAAGGAGGTCATCTTTGGCAGTGTTGGCAAGCAGCCTACACCCGAGCACCGTTACAGCGGCCATCGCTCGGGCCAATGATAAATTTTCCCCTTGAACATGATGTCAATATGTTGATGTGCCTGCCTTTATTAAGACACCATCCAACTGATAACAAGTCCTGCTGCGTGTTACCAACATAAATAATTAGTGCAGAGACCAAGGAACGGCAGGTGGCTTTTGGCACAAAGAAATAATCATACTTGATGTGGGAAAATAAAGTAAAAGGAGCCATCTGTTCCCAGCAGGGGTACAGGGAGAGAAAAAAACACGTTAACATATTGTCACTAACGTTATGAAATACACAGTTAATAATTCAGTCATGCTTCCGACTCTGGCCACTTGTTTAAAGAATATGAAATGAGTGAAGGTGCCCATCTTGATGCCTGAATTAACCCCAATGTTCACTGTTAATGGCTCTTCCGGCTATTTTATAACTTGTTTGCTTGCTAAACAGATGTAGGGAGGTCATGTCTGGTAAATATTATGATGCAAACAGCAGATATGATATCATTTGACTCAACTGCAGCTCAGTACTAGTTCAGGTAATAGATGGAAAGTGACTTAAGTCATGTCACATGATGCAACCTGGGGGCAATTTTTATGACCTGTGGAAAAAGTTCCATGTGGATTGCTCTCCATGTCCTTATTAGTTTGTTTGCAAGTGAAATATTTCTTATTTAACATGACAATGCAGCAGCCAATATGGCGTTTTTGATTGAGGCATTGCTGGTTGGTGCATTAGTTGGAGCCAGTCTGAAGAATACAGTTTTAAGGGTGAAGAAACACAGTTTACTTGACTGTAGTCAGAACGTATTACTCGTTTGACATTATTGAAACAGAAGCTTTTCAAACAGTTTTAGAGATTATGGCCTTTCATGTTCACGTAGATATGGATGTTACCTGGATAGTCAGGGCATTTAGCAGCTTATTCCACTGAAGATGTTGGTCATCATACAGTATATTGAGAAATAGTTACAAGTTGCAAAGTTTTTAGAACTTTGTGCATAACGTGATGATTTTACATTTTCACTAGATAAAAATGTTGTATTTCTGCAAAAATGCATTAAAGTGTAGCTGCATTTTGTAAGTAATACATCCAGTCTACAAAATAAGCCCCATATTTTTGAAGAGAGCAATTCACTTGAAATCCTCCATTCACTCAAATGACAATGCGGTACCGTGTTTTACAGTAGTTCAAGAGAGCATGCTTGAGTTCGGTGCAGAAATCTGCAGAGACATCCTTCCTAACAAATGCTGTGATATACCGCAGGTCCTCTGAGGCATCCTGGAAACCAAAAGGAAACACTCCTTTGCCCAGGAGCAAAGAAGCCATTACAGCCTGTAGTGGAAGATTTAATAGGTGTCATAATTTATCATGTAAACCAGAAAACTGTTTCTTAATTAAGTACGTGCGTTAATGAATTTTTTAATTTGCTCCCTGTAAGTACTTTGCTATGCTAATTGCAATATTATTCACATTAGTTATCGGCTATTGCCCTTGGCTATTTGCTGTAGTAGGAGAGGGACCTTTTTCATCCTCCTATCTAAAGTTCATTATCTCATCAAACCTGAACAATTATAATTTAAGGACAACGATCTCTTCTGGAATTTTGCTCTTAAAGATTCAATTTCTTACTGTAGGATAAGAACAGTACAGCTATTGTTTAATTAAAAGTTACAATGATTTAATTTATTTATTTTGTGGACCAGTCATTTTTATGGTTCATCAGAGTGTAACAAAGGTTGGAAAATGTTTCAGATGGCAATATGGGCATTAGTGTGAAAAATCATCATAATCCTCCAAGCAGCCCATATTCAAGTCTTTAATGTAGTGACCAACTGAATAAAACCACAACTGTGCTTCTGTGTCAAATCCTTCTAAAGTAATGTATTAAATAAGGCTTTGTCCCCAACATAGCATGTTTCATCCACTGACACAGCTTGCAACGGAAAGCCCTATATGTTTTCTGTTATGGCTTTGCACACAAGTGCATCACTCAGCGAGAAAACCTGCCCCACTAACGCTGATTCCAAGATGCTCAAACCACATGGCAGTATTAGGAATGGGGAAAAAAAATCTGTGAACATTACCCGATAATGTTGTAGAACCATCTGCAGAGAAATGTATTTAATATTCAGTGGGGATCCTACTCACTGACATTAGGAGACCCATAATCCCTTGTAGATTAAATTAAATGTAAGCTCTGAGTATTTATCTCAAGCTATTGTTTTCATCAGCACTAAAGATATTGTTCCCCGCCTCATAATACCGAACGAGGCTGTTGTCATCCACAGCCTCTCACTGAAACGCAATTTTATTCCAGCTTTAATCTCTCAACAACATGTTAGTATTATGATTTTTAACTACACTTCACTTAATGGTGGAAAAATATGCATTTTTGGTATTAAAATAAATCTTCTGTTACAGTAATCTAAAAGCAGAAGGAGCATTACACATAACAGCAATTTATCAGCTCTCACAGTGGAAATTAAGATAATGGAATAACTTTTATTTATTACTTTGTGTAAGACTCTTCTTTTAAATTGCAATTGCTTTTATTTGAATCTAATGCCATTGAGAGATGTTTGCAAAATGTCGCAGATGTCATTAATGCATTTTGTAAAATTAAAACTATTTTAAAAGAGGAAGGCAACAGTTGGTGTTAGACTTTGAATATAATTTTTAATATGGTCTCCAACGACAAACTTTGTCATGTTTTATTGATTAAATGTATTAATTCAGACATTACTTGCTTCATAGTTTATATCATATAAAGTAATGTTTTGAACAAACCTATAAAACATGCAAAAAGTTTTTAAACTATAGCTCCAGTAAGTCCAATAAACCTTAAAAATTTTGGTTGTTCAAAGGAAGAAATCATATAACATCCAAATTAAAACCTGAAAGTATCTAGCACAAGGGTTGAATAGCATATCTTTACATTCTGAAAATCACCCACAGTGCTTTAAGCATATTTTGATGAGTTTTGTCACTGCTGCTTACATTTCCTTCTCAAATCCTGTCTCGGTGAAGCTTGGTGTGGCTGATCAAGCCGTTCTAACAACTGGAAGACATCACAAGTTAAACACTCATTATTTTAATTTGATGCTAATCATGTGTTAATGAGACTAATCCTTGCAATGATTCAGGTAATTTGCTTAATGGCTGCCCAGAGTACAGATTACGGTAATCAGTCACGTTTGATAAGACGTCTGTTGCAGAGAGGGGAAATTCTCAGGTATGAAAGTAATTCAACTGTGATAAGATCAATTTTGCACTCCCTTTATATCCAACCCAATTCAAAAAGATAAATGTCATAAAACTAATTGATAATTTTGATTACAAGTCAGCTGAAGCCTGACCATCACCACTGTCTCTTCTTCCATGCAATTGCAATAGTTTATGCAAGGAATAAATGCACTGTAATATTCATTAATCAGACATTGCTTTAAGGTGACACCATGTAAGACTTATTCCTCATTAAAACAAGTATAAAGTGGCATATTTCCTTACAAATTCTCAGTTCAACACTTAAGGTGTTGAATTTAATGATCAAACTTTTAATTTCCTGGACTTTGGAAGCATTTTTTGGAGATTTTTTGGTGAATTATGAAGCATGGCGATTCATAAGGAGGCCAAAGACAAGAGCTTAAGCAGAATGGATGGTTGTTCAGAATGGAGACACAGATCTGTGCCCTGCTGTAGTGAGCACTGCCTCTCTGGAGATCCAGAGGAGTAAACACCCCCGTGCTAACAAATGACAGCAGCATAATGACCCATAAGCGCTAACAAATATAAATAGGTGCTGCTTGCATTTAACTGTCAACAAAACAAATGCTTGTTAGGCATTTATGAGTTCCCATTTGAATGATGAATATCTTAATTATCTCATCAGTGTTGCAAATCTGAATATTTTCCAGACTTCGGTTTTATTTATTTGCAGAATTTTGTTTTCTTCATTTTGATGACAAAACTTACAGAGAACAAGATGGCTTATGAATCTTTTTTTGTACAAAAATGATTAAACAAACATGTATTTTACAATATATTCTACTCCATAATGGTTATAATTAACGAAATGAATGATGCACATGACAATTTTAATTGAAATTTAGCTCCTATTACAATACATATGTGAGAACAAGGGCATATGCAAATTTGTCCCCAAACAAACATATAAAAACAAAAGGGATTTGCATTGTATTTTAACCAGCTTCCTGCAGAACATACTTAAGAGGTGACGATGAAGAGCATTTGTCACATAAATTGAGGGGTAACCTATATTTCCCTTTTTAATCTAGCCTAAAATGGGTAAATGCCCATATAGGGTTTTAAAGATCCTTTTCAACTCGATATCTCACTGTAATGCTAGTCTATTGTGCCGGGCTGAGGCTTACACTTCTTAGCATGCTGAGTGACAATGGACTTATGTGGCGTTCAGATCTGGCAAAGAGGCTTTGGTGTCACAGATTGCCACACAGCTCTGATATCTCACTGTGGCCGATACGCTTTGAAGCCTTACATGCTTTCAGCGGCGCTGTAGCATGAACCGTGTCCAAGCTTCCCACTCTGATAATGGAAACAGCCCCAATATCCGAGCTCTCCTTGACTAACAGAGCAACTGCTAACACTAGCTATTATGGAGATTACAAAAATGAATCCTAAGCCTTTAGTTTTAATTCTCATTATTGTTAGACAGCTAGATCTCTACTTAGAAGTGCATGTAGATTATAAAATGGCTATGTCCATTAAGTGGATCAGTACAATTTATAATGTTACATTTTCTCTGCTTCAAGTATAAAATGTAAATTCGATGAGTCTTTCCACTGTACCGTTATTTGTACATTTCTTGGGGTTGTATAGACATTTGAATGTGTGAAACTATAAGGAGCACAAAAAATATAAAATATATTCTGTAAACCATATTATCACACGGCTCTCTATATACAGCTGGAAAGGCCTATATGTGCATGTTGTTCATATCATCACAAATTCTGTACCACAGTATATTATCACCCAGCCCTTATATGGTAATTGTGCACAAAAATAATTTCACTATAATTTTCATAATTTTCTGCAACGGTGTTTTAAAACGTAATGTATTGTGAAAGAACACTATGTACAAATAAAGTTGACTAGCTAAAATTAGAATAATACTAAATATCAGCAAAATGACAATAATCAAATACAGATACTAAAAGACAGAGAGCTCATTGTGTTACATCTTCTTACACAGGCTTCCAGTATTCATAAGTTTTTATTTATATGCAAATCTTGTGTTTTTCTTAAAACACATTTATATGTAAAGCATGGATATGAAAGAAAGTTTAATGTAGTTATACAAAAAGTAAGAATTAATCTCTTGAGAGCATGTTGTGATGAAGAACTTAAGTTTACTGTTTTGGATGAAACATTTTTTATGAGGATTATATAGCCACCATTATCTTAACAATGCCAATCTGTGAGAGGCGCTTCATGTTTTCTTCTAAAGATATCAACTGGTGACCAACAGAGTGATGAATGACGGTTAAATTCAGATTTAACAAAACAGTAAAGTTATGATACATGACTTTAGCATGAAGAGACACAAGTTTCGTCTTGTTTTCTTTCTTTTGTCTTTAGCACAAGAGCTAAGTATCCAGCAAAAGATGTTACATGTTATCTTTTGAATGACTTAAATTGATCTTGCCGGGATATACATCCTAGATTGAGGTAACATCATGTATGCAAGAGAAATATTCAGCATGACAGAGATCAGACTGACAACAAAGGCACTACATTCATCATGTTTCACTGTGATAACAGTGTGAACGCATCCAGACCAGCCCCTCCACTGACTGACTGCCAGTTGTTTGGTTCTACATCAGACTGCAGTAGTTTATGAAGCCATCTACTGATTGGAGTTGGTATTGCACCAGCATTTTTTAAAATCGTTTGACTGTTGTTCTCTGTTCTGTGTAGTTCCCACTTGTATTAACAGGAGCTCTTGGAATAACATGCATCATAATCTGCAACATATTCCTTTCATAATCTAAAAAAAAAAACACCTAAAGAGGATGAATATGAACCTCTTCTTTAAGCTGCTTTCATACAGGCAGATGAATGAAAATGGAGCAATTACTATATTGAGGTCATGATGGTAAGAACTGGATCATATTCCTTTGAGAGGCAGATCTTTATATAGAGGGACACAGGAAAATTGTGAACTTAATGTTTTGAATGATTAGTGAAGAAAAAAAAACCTCTGAAAACCTTTGCTTGTGTTAAAAATATGTGAGGCCAAAATTTAAGAACTACTACTACTGAATATATAAATGACTAAAAAATAAACATAATACTAAAGTATTTAGAATTTTTTTTCTTAAATATTAATATAAGATAAAATTTATGTATGACTGTAATATCCACATAGGAGCAACATAGGTAACTTATTCTCTTTCTTTCGTATTGAAAAACTTTATTCTATTCTAGTAATTATTTATTTATTGTATCGATTTAGTTGCTCTCACAGTGTTTGATGTTTAGCAATGCCAGTGAAATCATCCTCCCCTGAAGCCTTAGAAACTTAAGGCAAAATCTTTAACGAAATATCAGTATGTTAATAACATGAAAATTAAGATAAACAAAAAATACTATTTTTTTTTCATTAAATAAAAATGGCAATCACAAGCAGAAGCTGATTCTCTTCTAAACTGTTTTACAATTCAAATAGCTAATTCTAAATCAGCATATGTTTTATGTGTAAACCTGGTAAATTTAGTTGTAAATGTAGGATTCTTTAAAAGTAATTAATTAAGTTGGCTTGAGAAAGCCAACTTACTGATCTACTATTTAAACTTATTATTAAGTTGGCTTGAGAGAGCCAACTTACTGAAATTGTACTTAAACTTATAGTGATTATTAAGTTGGCTTGAGAAAGCCAACTTACTGATCTACTATTTAAACTTATTATTATTATTCTTCTGAGACTAAATTTCTGACTGCTACTCCTCCTAGAGCTTTAACTCTACAGACTCCAAACTCAGCCCAGCTCTTCAGACTGATCTGACTCGAGTTGCTATATCTTTTTAGACTGATTGGACTTATGGTTTTCATAAAAATGAAGATTAAAAATCATAAAAATCCCATAGACTTACATTGAAAAGCCTCTGCTCACCTGAACATTCCGTAAAATCCAACTGTCAAAAATTCAAATCTTAAACACACTGAAGCCCATTAGACTCAATCAGACTTACCTTCTATGTACTATTACTAACCCATTCAAACTCATTCAGACTCATCTATCTATCTATCTATCTATCTATCTATCTATCTATCTGACTATTTCTATCTATCTATCTATCTAGCTATCATCTGACTATTTCTATCTATCTATCTATCATCTGACTATTTCTATTTATCTATCTTAATCATGCTAGCAAAATGCTAGTAACTTGTTAATAATGCTAACAACATGCTAGCAAAATGCAAATCATGCTAGAAACATGCTAGCGACATGCTAGTAACTTGCTAATCATGCTAGAAACATGCTAGCAACATGCTAATCATGCTAGAAACTTGCTAGCGACATGTTAAGATGTTGTATGTCATGCTAGGAACATGCTAGTAACATGCTAATCATGCTAGAAACATGCTAGCGACATGCTAGTAACTTACTAATTATGCTAGTGACATGCTAGTAACTTGCTAATCATGCTAGGAACATGCTAGTAACATGCAAATCATGATACAAACATGCTAGCGACATGCTAGTCACTCGCTTATCATGCTAGAAACATGTTAGTGACATGCTAGTAACTTGCTAATCATGCTAGTGACATGCTAGTCACTTGCTAATCATGCTAGAAACATTCTAGCAACTTGCTAATAATGCTAGCGAAATGCTAGTAACTTGCTAATCATGCTAGCGACATGCTAGTAACTTGCTAATCATGCTAGCGGCATGCTAGTAACTTGCTAATCATGCTAACGACATGCTAGTCACTCGCTTATCATGCTAGAAACATGCTAGCGACATGCTAGGAACTTGCTAATCATGCTAGAAACATGCTAGCGACATGCTAGTAACTTGCTAATCAAGCTAACGACATGCTAGTAACTTGCTAATCATGCTAGTGACATGCTAGTAACTTGCTAATCATGCTAGCGACATGCTAGTAACTTGCTAATCATGCTAAAAACATGCTAGCGACATGCTAGTCACTCGCTTATCATGCTAGAAAAATGCTAGCAACATGCTAGTAACATGCTAATCATGCTAGAAACATGCTAGTCACATGCTAGTCACATGCTAATCATGCTAGAAACATGCTAGCGACATGCTAGTAACTTGCTAATCATTATAACAACGTGCTAGTGACTTTGCTAATTATGCTAGAAACATGCTAGCATCATGCTAGTCACATGCTAATCATGCTAGAAACATGCTAGCAACATGCTAGTAGCTTGCTAATCATGCTAGAAACATGCTAGCAACATGCTAGTAATATGTTAATCTCTTGCTTTATTAAACTTCTTAAACTTTTCAAACTTTTTAAACTTTCTAAACTTTCCAAACTTTCTGTTCAGGCTTTCTCAAGCCAACTTAAAGTTTGTCTTGACGAACTTTTTTATCTAGTTAAGTTGGCTTGAGAGAGCCAACTTACTGAAATTGTACTTAAACTTATAGTGATTATTAAGTTGGCTTGAGAAAGCCAACTTACTGATCTACTATTTAAACTTATTATGTTGGCTTGGCACAAGCCAACATACTGTTATGCTATTTAAACTTCTTATTATTATGTTGGCTTGGCACAAGCCAACATACTGTTATGCTATTTAAACTTCTTATTATTATTATTATTATGTTGGCTTGGCACAAGCCAACATACTGTTATGCTATTTAAACTTCTTATTATGTTGGCTTGGCACAAGCCAACATACTGTTATGCTATTTAAACTTCTTATTTTTATTATTATTATTATGTTGGCTTGGCACAAGCCAACATACTGTTATGCTATTTAAACTTCTTATTATTATTATTATTTTTTTTATTATTATTCTTCTGATCCTAAAATTTCCAAACGCATCTCCTCCTAGGGCTTTAAAGCCACAAGCCCCAAACTCGGCAGAGACCTGGGCCCCGGGGTGTAGTTTTATGCTATATCTTTTTAGACTGATCAGACTTACAGTTTATTTATTATTAATTTTTATAAATCAGAAATCTCCCATAGACTCCCATTATCTGAGAAAAAATTGCGCCTCTACAGGAGCAATTCCCGGGACTGAGGGAGGAGTCTGCCTTAGTTTCACTTTTAAATCGGTTAAAAATACATATAAATACATGAATTTATTTCACTCTGACAAGCTAAACCAACATATTTGAGTATTACAGGGGTCAGGGCTTATTAAAAATGTATATCTGGTCACAGAACAGAGAGAAAGACGAGAGAGAATTCACCGCTCCGTTCAGCGAGTGGTCTCACAGCGGGCTCACAACAAACGAATTTATTCTTGTTTAAGACCTTTTAAAAATAAAATATTACAGCGATTGCACACAATCCACCCATTAGAACAAACCAAGAGGTAAAAGAGGGTGTTTTTCAGCTGTTGAAGTTTGAAAATGAACGATTTGCGTCAGCTCTTTTGACAGCGCGAGCCCGCGCGGCTTCTCCTGCACTCGCACTACGAGCTCACAAGAAGCAAATTTATTCTTGTTTAAGGCCTTTAAAAATAAAATATTACAGCGATTGCACACAATCCACCCATTAGAACAAACCAAGAGCTAAAAGTGGGTGTTTTTCAGCTGTTGAAGTGTGGAAAATGAAGGATTTGCGTCAGCTATTTTGACAGCGCGAGACCGCGCGGCTTCTCGTGCAGTGACACAACGAGCTCGCAAGAAACGAATATATTCTTGTTTAAGACCTTTTAAAAATAAAATATTACAGCGATTGCACACAATCCACCCATTAGAACAAACCAAGAGCTAAAAGTGGGTGTTTTTCAGCTGTTGAAAGTGTGGAAAATGAAGGATTTGCGTCAGCTCTTTTGACAGCGCGAGACGGCGCGGCTTATCGTGCAGTCGCACAGCGAGCTCACAACAAACGAGTTTATTCCTGTTTAAGACCTTTTAAAAATAAAATATTACAGCGATTGCACACAATCCACCCATTAGAAGAAACCAAGAGCTAAAAGTTGGTGTTTTTCAGCTGTTGAAGTGTGGAAAATGAAGGATTTGCGTCAGCTCTTTTGACAGCGCGAGACGGCGCGGCTTCTCGTGCAGTGACACAAAGAGGTCGCAATAAACGAATTTATTCTTGTTTAAGACCTTTTAAAAATAAAATATTACAGCGATTGCACACAATCCACCCATTAGAACAAACCAAGAGCTAAAAGTGGGTGTTTTTCAGCTGTTGAAGTGTGGAAAATGAAGGATTTGCGTCAGCTTCTTTTGACAGCGGCGCGGCTTCTCGCGCGGCTTCTCGTACAGTGACACAACGAGCTCGCAACAAACGAATTTATTCTTGTTTAAGACCTTTTAAAAATAAAATATTACAGCGATTGCACACAATCCAACCCATTAGAACAAACCAAGAGCTAAAAGTGGGTGTTTTTCAGCTGTTGAAGTGTGGAAAATGAAGGATTTGCGTCATCTATTTTGACAAGGCGAGACCCCGCGGCTTCACAACGATCTCACAACAAACGAGTTTATTCCTGTTTAAGACCTTTTAAAAATAAAATATTACAGCGATTGCACACAATCCACCCATTAGAACACACCATCGGCTAAATGCAGATTTTTGTGAGCTGGTAAATGGTGAAATTGAATGATTTGCAGCAGACTCTCTGACGGCTCGAGACTTCAACACTGGCATGGGGAAAAAGGTCTACATACTGAAACTACAGCCTTTTACATTAAAACACTCCAGCGAATCAGTACAAAACAATTAGAAGAATATATTAGGCCTATAGAGAAAATGAGTGCTGGTGAGATATTTTTTTTGTCTTAGGGCAGAAAAAGACATTGCATCGATCTCTCGAGTTACAGAGGACGCTGATTCTGGCTTTTCGGTGCAAGACAAATCATTCGTCTTGGCAGCTTTTTTTTATATGTCTATATTTTGTATTGTCAATAATAAATATTATGAAAAAAATAACTGTTGTAATTTTGTCATCATTATATAGTTTATGTATTATAATTGCAAAAAAATAATTTATCAACTCACATAGTTATCATTCATCACTACTTGAAAATGTAAGTTGAAAAATAAACTCTTAAAGCATGAAATAAGATACAGAATCAGTAAATTCGATTTTAATGTGGGTATATTATCAGTGAACTAATCATTAAACATTTGTAATCATTCAAAAAATATTGGCCCCTTTCATAATGTTGTTCAGAAATGAAGGCCACAATGCTAATGATATCCACACGATGGCGCCACAGGATAGCTAATACTTCAATATCTGTTCAAAGATTTGAAAATGTTTCATTTATGTGCATAAATATAAAATGCATATACATGCATTCTATTTTCATAAACTTTAATAAAGCCCAATATAGTATTTATGCAAAAACTGTAATCCCCTAAGTACCATTATGTTTTTTTCTCATTTTAATAGTATTGACAACATATTTCTCAAGTTATCACACATAAAGTGAAGAAGGGAAACTATATTAGTTATCTATTTTCATATCTATTTTCACCTTGACTTAAACCACATTGTTTCTTTTACCTTCTGTGTTGTTGCCTACAATACTTCAGTTAGAGGAATGGGAAATAGCAAACAGGGGAAAAAAGGCATGACTTATTTCGCATGCATCTAGCCGAACCTGTTGAAGCTGTTGTCATAGCCTAGGCTTTTTATTGGAAAAGAAAACAGCAAGGGTCCATAGAAAAATACTGTTGGAAGTTTTTTTTTTTCCACCAAGGCAGCTCAAGAAGGTTGGACACACAAGTACAGTGGCTCTTTTGGCCCAAGGCCAAGCCAACATCAAAGTTAGTTCACTAACTTTACATTCTAGTTATTTTTATTATTATTATTCTTCTGATCCTAAAATTCCAAACGCTACTCCTCCTAGGGCTTTAAAGCCACAAGCCCCAAACTCGGCAGAGACCTGGGCCCCGGGGTGTAGTTTTATGCTATATCTTTTTAGACTGATCAGACTTACAGTTTATTTATTATTAATTTTTAATAAATCAGAAATCTCCCATAGACTCCCATTAAATGTATGTGTGCTGAGACTTTCATTGTCTGAGAGAAAATGCGCCTCTACAGGAGCAATTCCCGGGACTGAGGGAGGAGTCTGCCTTAGTTTCACTTTTAAATCGGTTAAAAATACATATAAGCTAAACCAACATATTTGAGTATTACAGGGGTCAGGGCTTATTAAAAATGTATATCTGACAACAGAACAGAGAGAAAGACGAGAGAGAATTCACCGCTAGTTCAGCGAGTGGTCTCACAGCTGGCTCACAACAAACGAATTTATTCTTGTTTAAGACCTTTTAAAAATAAAATATTACAGCGATTGCACACAATCCACCCATTAGAACAAACCAAGAGCTAAAAGAGGGTGTTTTTTGAGCTGCTGAAGTTTGAATATGAACGATTTGCGTCAGCTCTTTTGACAGCGCGAGCCCGCGCGGCTTCTCCTGCACTCGCACTACGAGCTCACAAGAAACGAATTTATTCTTGTTTAAGACCTTTTAAAAATAAAATATTACAGCGATTGCAGACAATCCACCCATTAGAACAAACCAAGAGCTAAAAGTGGGTGTTTTTCAGCTGTTGAAGTTTGAAAATGAAGGATTTGCGTCAGCTCTTTTGACAGCGCGAGACGGCGCGGCTTCTCGTGCAGTCGACCTTTCGAGCTCACAAGAAACGAATTTATTCTTGTTTAAGACCTTTTAAAAATAAAATATTACAGCGATTGCACACAATCCACCCATTAGAAACAAACCAAGAGCTAAAAGTGGGTGTTTTTCAGCTGTTGAAGTGTGGAAAATGAAGGATTTGCGTCAGCTCTTTTGACAGCGCGAGACGGCGCGGCTTCTCGTGCACTCGCACAGCGAGCTCACAACAAACGAGTTTATTCTTGTTTAAGACCTTATAAAAATAAAATATTACAGCGATTGCACACAATCCACCCATTAGAACAAACCAAGAGCTAAAAGGGGGTGTTTTTCAGCTGTTGAAGTGTGGAAAATGAAGGATTTGCGTCAGCTCTTTTGACAGCGCGAGACGGCGCGGCTTCTCGTGCAGTGACACAACGAGCTCGCAAGAAACGAATTTATTCTTGTTTAAGACCTTTTAAAAATAAAATATTACAGCGATTGCACACAATCCACCCATTAGAACAAACCAAGAGCTAAAAGTGGGTGTTTTTCAGCTGTTGAAGTGTGGAAAATGAAGGATTTGCGTCAGCTCTTTTGACAGCGCGAGACGCGCGTCTTCTCTTGCAGTGACACAACGAGCTCGCAAGAAACGAATTTATTCTTGTTTAAGACCTTTTAAAAATAAAATATTACATCGATTGCACACAATCCGCCCATTAGAACAAACTAAGAGCTAAAAGTGGGTGTTTTTCAGCTGTTGAAGTGTGGAAAATGAAGGATTTGCGTCATCTATTTTGACAACGCGAGACCGCGGATATTGTGGAGTTCGCACAACAAACGAGTTTATTCCTGTTTAAGACCTTTTAAAAATAAAATATTACAGCGATTGCACACAATCCACCCATTAGAACACACCATCGGCTAAATTCAGATTTTTGTGAGCTGGTAAATGGTGAAATTGAATGATTTGCAGCAGACTCTCTGACGGCTCGAGACTTCAACACTGGCATGGGGAAAAAGGTCTAGATACTGAAACTACAGCCTTTTACATTAAAAAACTCCAGCGAATCAGTACAAAACAATTAGAAGAATATATATAGAGATTAAAATGAGTGCTGGTGAGATATTTTTTTTTTTGTCTTAGGGCAGAAAAAGACATTGCATCGATCTCTCGAGTTACAGAGGACGCTGATTCTGGCTTTTCGCTGCAAGAACAGACAAATCATTCGTCTTGGCAGCTTTTTTTATATGTCTATATTTTGTATTGTCAATAATAAATATTATGAAAAAAATAACTGTTGTAATTTTGTCATCATTATATAGTTTATGTATTATAATTGCAAAAAACAATTTAGTAACTCACATAGTTATCATTCATCAATGCTTAAAAATGTAAGTTGAAAAATAAACTCTTAATGCATGAAATAAGATACAGAATCAGTAAATTTGATTTTAATGTGGGTATATTATCAGTGAACTAATCATTAAACATTTGTAATCATTCAAAAAATATTGGCCCCTTTCATAATGATGTTGTTCAGAAATGAAGGCCACAATGCTAATGTTATCCAGACGATGGCGCCACAGGATAGCAAATACTTCAATATCTGTTCAAAGATTTTAAAATGGTTCCATTTATGTGAATAAATATAAAATGCATATACATGCATTCTATTTTCATAGACTTTAATAAAGCCCAATATAGTATTTATGCAAAAACTGTAATCCCCTAAGTACCATTACGTTTTTTTTTTTTTCTTATTTTAATAGTATTGACAACATATTTCTCAAGTTATCACACATAAAGTGAAGAAAAGGAAACTATATTAGTTATCTATTTTCATATCTATTTTCACCTTGAATTAAACCACATCGTTTCTTTTACCTTCTGTGTTGTTGCCTACAACACTTCAGTTAGAGGACTGAGAAATAGCAAACAGGGGAAAAAAAGGCATGACTTATTTCGCATGCAGCTAGCCAAACCTGTTGAAAACTGTTGTCATAGCCAAGGCTTTTTATTGGAACAGAAAACAGCAAGGGTCCATAGAAAAATACTGTTGGAAGTTTTTTTTTTTTTTCCACCAAGGCAGCTCAAGAGGGTTGGACACACACGTACAGTGGCTCTTTTGGCCCAAGGCCAAGCCAACATCAAAGTTAGTTCACTAACTTTACATTCTAGTTACTATTATTATTCTGATCCTAAAATTCCAAACGCTACTCCTCCTAGGGCTTTAAAGCCACAAGCCCCAAACTCGGCAGAGACCTGGGCCCCGGGGTGTAGTTTTATGCTATATCTTTTTAGACTGATCAGACTTACAGTTTATTTATTATTAATTTTTATAAATCAGAAATCTCCCATAGACTCCCATTATCTGAGAAAAAATTGCGCCTCTACAGGAGCAATTCCCGGGACTGAGGGAGGAGTCTGCCTTAGTTTCACTTTTAAATCGGTTAAAAATACATATAAATACATGAATTTATTTCACTCTGACAAGGTAAAACCAACATATTTGAATATTACAGGGGTCAGGGCTTATTAAAAATGTATATCTGGTCAAAGAACAGAGAGAAAGACGAGAGAGAATTCACCGCTCCGTTCAGCGAGTGGTCTCACAGCGGGCTCACAACAAACGAATTTATTCTTGTTTAAGACCTTTTAAAAATAAAATATTACAGCGATTGCACACAATTCACCCATTAGAACAAACCAAGAGCTAAAAGAGGGTTTTTTGAGCTGTTGAAGTTTGAAAATGAACGATTTGCGTCAGCTCTTTTGACAGCGCTTTAAGACCTCGGCTTCTCCTGCACTCGCACAACGAGCTCACAGAAAACGAATTTATTCTTGTTTAAGACCTTTTAAAAATAAAATATTACAGCGATTGCACACAATCCACCCATTAGAACAAACCAAGAGCTAAAAGTGGGTGTTTTTCAGCTGTTGAAGTGTTGAAAATGAAGGATTTGCGTCAGCTCTTTTGACAGCGCGAGACGGCGCGGCTTCTCGTGCAGTCGCACCAACGAGCTCACAAGAAACGAATTTTTTCTGTTTAAGACCTTTTAAAAATAAAATATTACAGCGATTGCACACAATTCACCCATTAGAACAAACCAAGAGCTAAAAGTGGGTGTTTTTCAGCTGTTGAAGTGTGGAAAATGAAGGATTTGCGTCAGCTCTTTTGACAGCGCGAGACGGCGCGGCTTCTCGTGCAGTCGCACAGCGAGCTCACAACAAACGAATTTATTCCTGTTTAAGACCTTTAAAAAATAAAATATTACAGCGATTGCACACAATCCACCCATTAGAACAAACCAAGAGCTAAAAGTGGGTGTTTTTCAGCTGTTGAAGTGTGGAAAATGAAGGATTTGCGTCAGCTCTTTTGACAGCGCGAGACGGCGCGGCTTCTCGTGCAGTGACACAACGAGCTCGCAAGAAACGAATTTATTCTTGTTTAAGACCTTGTAAAAATAAAATATTACAGCGATTGCACACAATCAACCCATTAGAACAAACCAAGAGCTAAAAGTGGGTGTTTTTCAGCTGTTGAAGTGTGGAAAATGAAGGATTTGCGTCAGCTATTTTGACAAGGCGAGACCCCGCGGCTTCACAACGATCTCACAACAAACGAGTTTATTCCTGTTTAAGACCTTTTAAAAATAAAATATTACAGCGATTGCACACAATCCACCCATTAGAAGAAACCAAGAGCTAAAAGTTGGTGTTTTTCAGCTGTTGAAGTGTGGGAAATGAAGGATTTGCGTCATCTATTTTGACAACGCGAGACCGCGGGGCTTCACAACGACCTCACAACAAACGACTTTATTCCTGTTTAAGACCTTTTAAAAATACAATATTACAGCGATTGCACACAATCCACCCATGAGAACACACCAACGGCTAAATTCAGATTTTTGTGAGCTTGTATATGGTGAAATTGAATGATGTTGCAGCAGACTCTCTGACGGCTCGAGACTTCAACACTGGCATTCGGGAAAAAGGTCTACATACTGAAACTACAGCCTTTTACATTAAAACTCTCCAGTGAATCAGTACAAAACAATTAGAAGAATATATTATAGAGATTAAACCCTGCTGAAAAAAACAATAGAAACCATTACAACTTACCATTGGTGAAATTTTGCAAGTGAAATTCATTAATTCAGTAGTTTCAATTTGAATCCATTATATAATGGTTTCCATTGGTTAGTTTTTTTTGGTCATATTCCATTAGGATTTATTGGTTTGTATAGGTTTCCATTACAAATTTGTATTAGTCACGATTTGCACATAATGGTTTCCATCACAGTTTTGTAATGGTTCTGATGGTTCCATTACAAGTTTGTATTGGTCTTTATTTGCACATATTTAATGGTTTCCATCACATTTTTGTAATGGTTCTGATGGTTCCATTACAAGTTTGTATGGGTCTTTATTTGCACATATTTAATGGTTTCCATCACAGTTTTGTATTGGTTCTGATGGTTCCATTACAAGTCTCTATTGGTTTTTATTTGCACATATTTAATGGTTTCCATCACAGTTTTGTATTGGTTCTGATGGTTCCATTACAAGTTTGTATTGGTCTTTATTTGCACATATTTAATGGTTTCCATCACAGTTTTGTATTGGTTCTGATGGTTCCATTACAAGTTTCTATTGGTTTTTATTTGCAAATATTTAATGGTTTCCGTTGCAGTTTTGTATTGGTTCTGATTTGAATGTTTACCTGATAGCTGGTAATTAGGCCATTGATTAATTAAATAATTTAAATTATTAATACAACTATACACAGGTTTTTGTCAAGAATATCATTTTTATTTAAACTACATACCAACCTTTCAATAGCAAACAGTTCAGGTTGTTTTGCAAAGAATTAAGAATATGCACCTAAAATCAAAATTATTCACAGAATACTCAACATAGCTGGAATTAACACAAAACCTTGACATTACATTTTTTTTTAATTATTGTTATTCATTAATGCATTATAGAAATGCAGGAACTATGAACTGCATTTGTGGCTTCATTGTAGCTGTCTTAGACCTGCAAAAGAGAAGGAAAATTTGTAAGGACAATGTACCACTTAAACCACATTACCAGTATGTGAGATTATCCATACATATATTTATATGGCAATCTCAAAAAAGTTGCAAAAACTTAGTTGTTGACAAAACATCATCATGATTAAATTCGTCCAACACTTTGGGGCACTTTGAGCAGATTCAAATTCTTGACAGATATAAACTTTTGTCCATTACACATTTTATGTTTATAAAATGTGTAATGGACACATTTTTTAAAGCAGATCATTTTTATTTTATCTTATGCGCTGCTTTAATAGATGCATATTGTCATTAATTATTGTCCGCTGTGTTGAATATCTCAATGGTTTAGGTGTAGTTCAGTGTTGTTTGTTGTTATGAGTGAGTGAATAAATGTGTCCCTGGAGCACAAAAGCAGTTTTAAGTTGCTGGGGTTTATTTATAGCAATAGACAACAAAACATTGTATGGGACAAAATTATCGATTTTTCTTTCATGCCAAAAATCATTAGGATTTTAAGTAAAGATCATGTTCCATGAATATATTTTGTAAATTTCCTACCATAAATGTATCAAAACTTAATTTTTGATTAATAAAATGCTTTGCTTTGGATTTTTTTGCACCCTCAGATTTCAGATTTTCAAATAGTTGTATCTCAGACAAATATTGTCCTCCTAACAAATCATACATCAATGGAAAATTAATTCTTAATATTATTGATATAAAAATCTAATTTTTTTAAAAAATTACCCGTATAACTGGTTTTGTGGTCCAGGGTCACAAATAGTCTTGAATAATTACATTGTCTACTTTTTATGGTACATAGTCTCTATTCACTTCAAATCATATAAGAGGTTGTAGTAATTACATCCAGATATGGATATGTAAATACTTACCACTGAGAGTTTTATCTGGTTTATGTCACTGATCTTCTCAGCCAGGTATTTCCGTACACTTAGGAGGCGCTTATTTCCTCTGAGGTGTGGCCTCTTTTCTTCAGCTTCTGAGACAGACACTCTTGTTTCAAAAACACACACACACACACACACACACACACATAAACAAATTGAAATTCAAGAACTGATGGACTAATCTCAGACTTTAAATCTGACCACTCTCAAGTGGAAATTAAGTAGCATGTGTGACCTGTGCTGCCAAAATAAGTCACAATGAGCAAAAATGAGTTTTTTTATTTATTATTATTATTATTCTCATTAATAGTCCTTCAAAATGATGTATAATTTGTTGAAATCTGACAAAAAATTACTGAGCTACACCAGTTTGAAGTTGAAAGAGTTGGCAAAGTCAATTTTGAGAAAAAGCAGGTTATGAGGTTAAAGTTTTCTAAAGGTTCCAAAGCAAAATCACAGAGCAACATCTTTTCCTGCAGTGCTTTTCTTAATAATAATTCACTTTTTATTTTACATCTGAACAAAAGCATTCAAGTAAAGAAAACAAATAATCCATTGTAAAATCCCTTTATTGTGTTCATTACAAATAAAGTAATTATTAAAACTATAAAAGCAGTTCAATAAAGATCAGAGATTGACTGTCATTCTGTGTATGTTTATCAGGATATATATAATTGTGTATATATATCCTGATAAACATTTGAATGTCGGATTGAAATGAACGCTGTTTTGTTAGTTAATTGTTAGTATAAGTGTTAATTGTTAGTATAAGTGCAGCTAATAATAATAATAATAATAATAATAAAAAATTAATTAGCATGTTTCTGTGTTTTGCTTTGGTACTGAAATTGGTACCGAGTACAATGGATTTTCACTGGTACTGGTACCGAATACTGAAATTTTGGTACCGTGACAACACTAATAGTTGGTAAAACTGAAGACCTTGATTAATGTGTTCAGGTGCAATGCAGGTTGGAGCAAAACTCTGCATGTAAGTGGACCTTAAGAGACAATGAGAGATCTCCTGTAATATATTCTGAACATGACACTTCAAAGAGGCAGGATGACTTCTAGATTAATGACTTACAACACTGGTGTCCAGTCCTGGGCTTTAGGACCAATGTTCTGCAGAGTTTCTGGTGATCCTTGATCAGCTGCCCCGATCTGCTTAACTGGGGTTGGAGCTAAACTCTGACAAAAGAGAAGACAACCAATATTATGTTAAAAAGTTAAAAAAATTTGATTCAGAAATATGCACAACGTCTGAAAATGCACAGAGATGAGAATAAAGCTATGTGTTTAATAAGAACTTTCAACCCACTGAAAAATAAGAAGCAATATTACAGTAAGTCACAGATGCATTTTTATTTATTCTTATTAATATTGTTTAAATATGTTACAGTTACCTTGTGGTTTATCGATGAAATAGAAAAGATCTATCAGTGATGAATGGCATCATACATGAATCATATGTAATGATATTTAATAAGAGGTCTAACACTGTGTCTACACTGGACGGCACAACAAAATACAACAGAGCCTATTATAATCAGTAATGCTCTCTACACTGGATGTGGCACGGCACGACACAACAAATCACAGACGGTAAACTGATGCCTCTTTCTATTTATGATGTACTGACAAAGTTAAAATGATTTTCAACAGTCACTTTGGTGCGTCCAGTGTAGACACGGTGTGAGAGTGTGTAGCTTGGAGTTAGAGAATGGGAATCTACTTCATTGTGCATTGCATTCTGGGTATACAATACAAATCACCAAAGGAAAAAATTACTTTTTACATTAATATTTGTAAGAGCTTCTTGCACTTTATTAGAATGGACTAATATTTGAAGGATTATGTGACACTGGAGACTGGAGTAATGATGCTGAAAATTCAGCTTTGATCACTTTTTAAAACATACTGAAATAGAAAATAGTTATAAAATGGTAATTTCACAATATTACTATTTAACTGTATTTTAATCAAATAAATGCAGCAGTGTTGAGCATAAAATATTTATTTTTACAAATCTGACCCTTACATTTTTGAATGGTAGTGTATGTTTGAGGAATTGCTTACTTTTCATGGTTCATAATGTCTAAAAATGTTCTTCGACAGGAGATATGACTCTAGAGCACAGCCATCAGCATGGAAGAATCTAGGAACATAAGCATACTGTCACAGAGACAACAATATTCATTATACAATGACAGGTTTATTATAAATAAACTATAGCAGAGGTGAAGTGCAGAAAAGAAAAATAATAATTGACAGAATATATACAAAAAATATATTTTAAACATTTTAGTTTTACTAATTTAGTAATGCTCCTACAGCGTGGACATCAAAATAACTAACAAGCAAACAAACACACACACACACACACACACACACACACACACATATATATATATATATATGTGTGTGTGTGTGTGTGTGTGTGTGTGTCTGTGTTTTCATTATCTCCCTTCAGAAATGTTAAAATCAGGAACATCTCCTGTGTCATAGAGGTTTTTTTTTTCTTTTCTGGCACTTCTGAAATAACAGAACAAGTGGTATTTATGTGTTTACTATGAAAGATCAAAACCTGAAGGTTTCAGCCCATTGTAAGTGATGTAACGTTAACTGTACAGTGCATACTTTTAGGTTAAATTAATTAGCTTACTTCCATTCATCCGTTGAGATATATATATATACAGAGAGAGAGAGTATGTGAGAGAGAGAGAGCGAGAGAGCGCTCATCTACACATAAGATGACATTAAAAGCCCAAACTTAATAAATAAGAGCTCAAGTTTATCGTTACCTCTTTTAGTTAGCCTTACAGTGGAGATGCTAACGGACTTTTTCTGACAACACTAAACCTTTTCTATAAAGTAAATATTAAACGGAAGCGTATCATTTACATGAAATAAAGTGTCAGAAACACTTTAATGTACTATTTGTGTAATTATATAGACGAAACTTACCTAAAAAACAATAGTGAAAACCACATTGAGAGTCAGCGTTCAGCTGCTTGACGGTTGGGCTGCCGCCTCGTTTCCATGGTGACGTCCTCCGCTCCAGTTCAGCGCGCGCGCCCATTACAGCACGTAGAAGTCACGCAGAATTTCACTGTTATTTCAACATTTATTTTGGCCTAAATTTGGACCAAATCAGATGGACCAAACAAAACCTAATATTAAACATAGATTTTGGGGCTATATTTGAACCAAATCAGACAGACAAAACAAAGACCATTGCTGAGTTTAGGGCAAAATTTGGACCAAATCCGACGAAACAAGCAAAGAAACCAACTTTCAACGTCAATTTTTGATCTAAAAGAAGGCCATGACGGGCCGAGATTTAGCAAAAAAAAAAAAAAAAAAAAACGATGTCCACATGACGTCTGGTGCTGGGTACCAGCAGAAGTTTCCTTAACGGTATCCAATAGACAATGCCACAAATAAAAGAAAGCAAATTACAAATAGAGACCCATAGGGACCATTACAATGTCCATTAAAACCAACAGAATTCCCATTAGAACCATTAAAACCATTACAAATTCTGTAATGGTTTCTATTGTTTGTGTGTTCATTTATTTTTTTTTATTTTTTATTTTCAGCAGTCTAGCCTACCCACTAAGACCATTACAGTTTTCCAAAGAAACCACTTAATTTATTGGAGTCATAATGGTTTCTACTGGTGTCCAGTAGATACCACCAGAAGTTTCCAAAGGTGTTCTGTTGGTCCTTAATAGTATCCAATAGACAATACATGCCACCAATAGAAGAAAGCAAATTACCAATAGAGACCAACAGAGACCATTACAGTGTCCATTAAAACCATTAGAATTCCCATTAGAACCATTAAAACCATTACAAATTCTGTAATGGTTTCTATTGTTTTTTTCAGCAGGGAAATGAGTGCTTGTGAGATATTTTTTTGTCTTAGGCCAGAAAAAGACATTGCATCGATCTCTCGAGTTACAGAGGACGCTGATTCTGGCTTTTCGCTGCAAGAACGGACAAATTATTTTTTTTGGAAGCTTTTTTTTTTTGTGTCTATATTTTGTATTGTCAATAGTAAATATTATTGAAAACAATAACTGTTGTAATTTTGTCATCATTATATAGTTTATGTATTGTAATTGCAAAATACAATTTAGCAACTCACATAGTTATCATTCATCACTGCTTAAAAATGTAAGTTGAAAAATAAACTCTTAAAGCATGAAATAAGATACAGAATCAGTAAATTCGATTTTAATGTGGGTATATTATCAGTGAACTAATCATTAAATATTTGTAATCATTCATAAAATTTTGGCCCCTTTCATAATGATGTTGTTCAGAAATGAAGGCCACAATGCTAATGTTGTCCACACGATGGCGCCACAGGATAGAAAATACTTCAATATCTGTTCAAAGATTTTAAAATGTTCCATTTATGTGCATAAGTATAAAATGCATATACATGCATTCTATTTTCATAAACTTTAATAAAGCCCAATATTGTATTTATGCAAAAACTGTAATCTCCTAAGTACCATTACGTTTTTTTTCTTATTTTAATAGTATTGACAACATATTTCTCAAGTTATCACACATAAAGTGAAGAAAAGAAGCTATATTACTTATCTATTTTCATATCAATTTTCACCTTGACTTAAACCACATTGTTTCTTTTACCTTCTGTGTTGTTGCATACAACACTTCAGTTAGAGGACTGGGAAATAGCAAACAGGGGGAAAAGGCATGACTTATTTCGCATACAGCTAGCCAAAGCTGTTGAAACTGTTGTCATAACCAAGGCTTTTTATTGGAACAGAAAACAGCAAGGGTCCATTGAAAAATACTGTTGGAAGTTTTTTTTTCCACCAAGGGAGCTCAAGAAGGTTGGACACACAAGTACAGTGGCTCTTTTGGCCCAAGGCCAAGCCAACATCAAAGTTAGTTCACTAACTTTACATTCTAGTTTTTATTATTATTTTTCTGAGACTAAAATTTCCAAACGCTTCTCCTCCTAGGGCTTTAAAGCCACAAGCCCCAAACTCGGCAGAGACCTGGGCCCCGGGGTGTAGTTTTATGCTATATCTTTTTAGACTGATCAGACTTACAGTTTATTTATTATTAATTTTTAAAAGTCAGAAATCTCCCATAGACTCCCATTATCTGAGAAAAAATTGCGCCTCTACAGGAGCAATTCCCGGGACTGAGGGAGGAGTCTGCCTTAGTTTCACTTCTAAACAGGGGCGGATTTAGTGAATTGGGGGCCCCAGGCAAATACAGGAATGGGGCCCTATACATTTGCACACATTTACCTAGATCAACCCTCGAGGTCCTTTTTTTTTGTTGTGATGCTTGCTGCTGCGCAATGGTGCCACATTGTTTTGTGTCCAATGTTTCTACATTTTTTATGTACATGTTCTAATGGGATTCTTTAATTTAAATTTATTTATTTAGCAGATACTTTTATTATTTCATGTTGTAGACCACGAAATAGAAATTGATTTACCGTTTTTTTTTTTTAGTTTTAACATAAAACAAAATAAATTATAAAATGATAAACCTCACAACTGAAACTTTATATTTCTGGGATGAGTCAGAAGTATAAATTATTATATTATTTAAAACAGATTTATGTGGGTGAATATTCGCATTGGTCTGAAAAAAAAACTGCAGACTGGATTATTGAAAATGCACATTCATTCTCTGCCAGTAGGAGGTGCTTTTGGAGACAGAAATATAGTGGGTTTCCCTGGTAAACAGCTCTAAACAAAACAGCTCAACTCATAAATGGTACTTTATCAGTAAAATGAAAATGTGAGTTACCAGCGTAAGCCTACATTTTAATTTTAGTCATTTTAACTTGCTGTCAATTAATTAAAATATATAATCACGATTAATGGCATGACTGTCATGAGTTAATCGCACATTTTTATCTGTTCTAAATGTACCTTAAATGAATATTTTCACCATGGTTTCACAGACAACAAGGCTTAAGCTAGTCCCAGACTAAAATGCATGTTTGAGCTGTCTCAGCTGAAAATATCTTGCTCTGACATATCTTAAAACGTATTGTTCTGTGTCAAGATGCACACCTGTAACACTTTCTTTTAAGGCATTTTTGTAAAATTTGCTTAACTATCTTAAATCTTGGCTTAAGCTAAGCCCTGTTTGTGAAACCGGCCTTCAAGTTTTTAATCTAATCAACATGGGCATGGACAAATAATGATCCTTTATGCAATAAATGTTTATTATTAGTGAAACCATAGTTAACAGAGCATGAAGAGTAGACATGTTTCATAGGTCGTAGATGTTTTTCAAAGAACTCTTTTCATGTCTATTAGACACATGAAAAAAAAAAAAAACAGAAATACTAGCTTCCTATTACTTCTCTTTCTTTGCACTGAGCACTTTACACAAACCTGTTTGCATTTTCACATGACAGGTCAGCTCACTTCTGAACATGCAAAATGTACATTTATTATTTATTATTACATTTGTTTGCCTCTCTGTGCCACATACTGTATTTTGATGCAGCAAAATTCTCAAAACTGTTTTCATTGATACATTTGACTGTTTGTTGTCAGACAACCGGATGAATATGAAATAGTGACTGAAACGCGACCCATTAAGACTAACCAGCTCTCCCTTCCGAGAAGTTAATCTGCACAAAAAATCCTGTTTTTTAATCGTGCCGTCGTCTGATAAAAAATCAAATAGGCTACAGAATAGCTTGAAGACAATAGCTGTGCTGTGATTTCAGCTATACTTATATGTAAAATTAGAGAAGCAACATGTCAGTGTTTTAACTGAAAGCGCAGCTCCTTTCAGCCGAGAGAAGTGTGCGCGCGCGCTGGGAAAGAGGGACCTCGCGCTCGTGCGGCAGTCAGCTTTAGATGCATACAATTTTATTTTGCGACAAGCTGGATACACAAGAAGCACGTTCAACTCGGACGCGCAGACGATTGTCGTGCATAAACACCGTAAACAGCAACCGTTCGCGTGTCCGCGCTTAATGCGCACCTCCTATAAGGAAAAGCATTAGGGGGCCCTTGGCTTTTGGGGGCCCAAGGCAGTCGCCTACCTTTGCCTAATGGGTAAGTCCGCCCCTGCTTCTAAATCGGTTAAAAATACATATAAATACATGAATTTATTTCACTCTGACAAGCTAAACCAACATATTTGAAAATTACAGGGGTCAGGGCTTATTTAAAAATGTATATCTGGCCAAGAAGAGAGAGAAAGACGAGAGAGAATTCACCGCTCCGTTCAGCGAGTGGTCTTACAGCGGGCTCACAACAAACAAATTTATTCTTGTTTAAGAACTTTTAAAAATAAAATATTACAGCGATTGCACACAATCCACCCATTAGAACAAACCAAGAGCTAAAAGAGGGTGTTTTTGAGCTGTTGAAGTTTGAATATGAACGATTTGCGTCAGCTCTTTTGACAGCGCGAGCCCGCGCGGCTTCTCCTGCACTCGCACTAGGAGCTCACAAGAAACGAATTTATTCTTGTTTAAGACCTTATAAAAATAAAATATTACAGCGATTGCACACAATCCACCCATTAGAACAAACCAAGAGCTAAAAGTGGGTTTTTTTGAGCTGTTGAAGTTTGAAAATGAACGATTTGCGTCAGCTCTTTTGACAGCGCGAGATGGCGCGGCTTCTCCTGCACTCGCTCTACGAGCTCACAAGAAACGAATTTATTCTTGTTTAAGACCCTTATAAAAATAAAATATTACA